>NC_045547.1:27089734-27397234 GCF_009769535.1 Thamnophis elegans
ATTGTACCTTGTGAGCCCTCTTGTACTGTGGATTTAATTTTGCCTGGTGGATTTGTCTTGTTTGGGAAACTTTCAGGTGCTGCACGAACTCATTGGCCATTGTTCTGTGGACTAGCATTGGTCTGCTTTTGGCTGGACTTAATTGGGATAGTTCTGAGTTTTTTATGAAGGCAATTGTTGAGCACTATTAATAATAAACCCACTAACCCCGCCTTATGTGTGAGTGAATGGGACAGCACAGGTAGAAGGGACTAGTATAAAACTGCCAGTTGTCCTCTTTCTGGAATTGCCAGTCCAATGCCCTTTTAGATTAACTCCCTCTACCCCTCACTGGGGTTATTTGCTCCTTGCCATCATTAACCCCTTGAGACCACATGGAAAGTTTAGAGGCTTTTTTTCCCCTTGTGTCTTCTCCCATTTTCTCTTCCCCTCAATACCTTATGCTCACCCTTAATGCTTCTAGTCTCCTTATCTATTTCCCCTGCATGTCCACTTTCTAACCACTAAAAATGTTCTCTCAATCACATCTTTACTTCCCTTAAGTCCCCCACTGCCATAAATCTGTGACAATCATGTTGATTGACGACCATATTGGAAAAGGAAAGGAAAGAAAATAATTTTCCAGCTATTTATACAGTCCCTGATCAGGCATAATAAATATCTCTCCAAATTACCAAGCTTAAAAGTTTATGAATATGTATTTTGGAACATACATGTATACTAATTAAATATCTAGGTACCTATAAATCTCTTTTCTTCTGCAAAACAAGGACTAAAGAATAGGAAGCGGAGTTCAGCTTTCATCTTGCTTCTCTTTTATGACTGTACTAATCACTTTCAAATGCTCAAATGAATTTTTAACAGCCTCAGAGAAGATGACCATTAATTAGCATTTCACAACTAATCCTAAATGCAATTTTAAAGAGTTAATGTTATTCATGCAGGAAACAAGATGCTACTTTGACTGTATATTTGAACAAAGAGCTGTGGGCCTATTCCTCTTAGTCATAGTGTTATAGACTAAGAAGAGGCCATTTGGACCTTTGAATGGAATCCCTGTGCAAGAATCCAAATAGGAAAAAAAAATCACTGATAGATAAGTACCAAGGTTCTTCTTGAATGCACCATGTATTGGGGAGTACCACTATTCTGAGGGTAATAGGTTCCATTACCAATTGTTTTTTTTATTGTTAAGGTTTTTATTTCTAATTTAAATTTTAAATTTTTTTCTAACCATTATTTTCAGCTTCATTTTTTTAAAAATCTGGGACAATGGAGAGCAGTTATGATCTTCTCCATGATAATCTTTGTAGATATTTAAGAGTGCCATAATATTCTTCACTCTTTCTTTCTCAGTGCTAAAAATGGCCCAGCTCTTTCAATCTCTTTTCATAGGACATACTTTGTATTCATCCTGGCTATCCTTCTCTCAACCTGTTCCAATTCTTTGACTCTTTCTTAAAGTATGATGTCCAGAATTGGGCACAGTAGTTGAGGTGAAGTCTCACTAATGAAGAATAAATTGGAGCTGGACCTTCTCATAATTTGGAAACTCTGCTTCTGCTGATGCAGGCTACATATTCAATTTGTAATCAAGTGTAATTCTAGTAACTTTCACTGGAACTATTACTGAGCTATATCACTCCTTTCTGATGCTTGTAAATTTGATGTCTGGTTCCTAAATGGGGAAAAAAACCTTTGTGTCTTTTCTGTTAAATATTAAATTATTAAGTCTATTTCTGCAATTCATGGTCCATACTTTTCTGAATCCTTATTTTCCTTCTGTTTGAAGATATAATTTTTCCTGTTCTGATTGTTTTGTACTTCCTCTGTTTGCCAGGATTTATCAAAATTATCAGCAACCATATATTCTGTCAATATCTAACATGTAATTCAGTATTCTAATATAATGATCTGGTCATGGAGATTTAATTTTTTTTAAAGAAAATAAACATTCCCTGCTTTATCTTTCTGAAATTTTAATTCTGCCTCTTTATATGCTCTTCACAATTTCCTGGTGGAATACACTCACTATTGTTAGGGAAGAAAGAACCAATTAGCTTTGACTTTTCCTCATGTTTGTCTTCATATTATCCTAATCACATCACAAATATGCCTCAACACCATTTTTCTAAGACATGTCCTCATGACATTGCCTTCATCTGAACCATATTTCACATGTGAGGCAGCTTAACATTAGCTTTAACAGTTCATATTTCAAAACAACATATTTGTTCTCAAGAGTCAGGGTGTGTGGAGGTTAATGCATCAAGCTAGAAACCAGAGGCTGTGAGATCCAATCCCACCTTAGATATAAAAACGGTGGTATTGGGATGAAATCTACAATGCTTCCTCAACAAAGTGTGTGGGACCTGCCCAGAAATTACTTGTCACTTTAGATTGCTACAGGCGTGTCCCTTCCCTTCCAATACTTGGGCACCATTTTCCAAGACCTCATCTCAGAGATCTTGATTAGCAGAAAGTAGTGATGGTGGCAGAAAGATACACAAGGAAACAAGAGAGAGACGATGGATGGAAGTCAAAAAACCACTCGCACAGCATTCTGAAGCATTGTTTCAGAATAGCATTAAACTCATGTTTAAAAGTAGCCTAATAAAGAGCTTATAGACATCGGAGAGGGGCATGAAATGCAGTGGCACAGTGATTAGAATGCATTACTGCAGGCTACTTCTCCTGACTGCTGGTGGTCTACATTTGGCAGTCTGAATCTCACCAGGCCCAGGACTGACTCAGGCTTCCATCCTTCTGAGATCGGTAAAATGAGGACCCAGATTGGTGGGGGGAATATGCTGACTCTGTACAAGTGAGAGGGCTTAAAGTATGTGAAGCAGTATAGAAGTCTAAGTGCTATTGCCATTGCTATCTCCCCATAATGTGTCAACTCAGTTTGGGTAATAGTGCTGAACTATGGCACATTGAGCTGCCTGCTTTTCTATTTCGCTAAGAGGAGTGGCAGAAAATGATAGATCACTCTTTTATAGTAGGTCCTCAGTTTGTGATGATATGGAGGGATGAAGGAGATTTTTGCTCAAGAAAAAAAATGAATTTCCTTATAATCTAGACTAGGAATACCAAAAGCAATATGCTATCTGCATCCATGTAATGGGATGCAGGCAGAGGTGGGCTTCAAAAACTTTAGCAAGAGGTTCTCTGGCTGGTTGCTGGGTGGGTATGGCCTAGTCAGCCTCCTGCACCATGGGGGGGCATTTTTGCCCTTCCCGGGCCCTGGAGGCTTTCATTGAGCCTCCGGGAGAGTGTCAATGGCCTTCCCAGGCTCCGGAAGCCTTTTGGAGACCAGAAATTGTCCCGCTTTTGGTGTTCCCAAACTTCCGGCAGGCCTGTTTTTCACCCTCCCTGAGCCTCTGCACACATGCTGCACTTATCTGCATCCAAAACGGGCTGCGTGGGGACTCCTAGTGGGAGGGGTGGGGTGGAGCAGGATGGACAGGATGGGCATGGCCAGACAGGAGTGGGATTTGGAGGTTCTCTGAACTGCACAGAATTTTAGCTAGAGGTTCTCCTTCTGAACCCTTGCAAACCCCCAGGAGCCCACCCCCTTAAGTTTAAGGTTGTTACACAAGAATTCCAACAAATATTCTACTTTCAAATAAAAGTACATTCCTGCCTATAAATAGACAGTCTAACAAGCTAGAAGTGAATGACTAGCTAAGGCAATTTAAAGTGGCAAAATCCTAGCTGAGTTAGTTTTTGAGGAAGATATAAGAATGGTTGAATTAAATTGTCCACCTCTTCTGCATGGGTGGATGTTCTAAAATAAACCCTTTTAATCTTACCCAGATGTTTTCAACAAATACTGGGAAATGAATTTCTTCCCCGTGTTCTTCAGATACGAAACTACTTTGTTTCCCTTTATATTAGGCATATGTATGTATGTATGTATGTATGTATGTATGTATGTATGTATGTATGTATGCATGCATGCATGCATGCATGCATGCATATATGCATATATGTATATATGTATATATGTATATATGTATATATGTAAATCCTAATTATATTCTTTGTATTCCAGATTCTAGTCATGACTCTGATTCCACTAGTTCTTATAGCAATAGCAGTTAGACTTATATACCGCTTCATAGGGCTTTCAGCCCTCTCTAAGCGGTTTACAGAGTCAGCATATCGCCCCCCACAGTCTGGGTCCACCTCGGAAGGATGGAAGGCTGAGTCAACCTTGAGCCGGTAAGATTAGAACCGCTGAACTGCAGATAACAGTCAGCTGAAGTGGCTTGCAATACTGCACCCTAACCATTATGCCACCTCGGCTCTTATGACACCTATCAGAATATATAATGCCTTCCCATGTTAGGGTTTCTTTTTTTCCCACCTTATCCAGAAATATGTTTGTTGGTTTAGTGCAGGGATTGGCAACCTTAAAGATTCAAAGAGCCACAAAAATCCTAACTGGATGCCCCCCATTCAATTCTGGAGCCAATCATAAGTCTGGTTCCCTCATCATAGTCTCCTCCTAGTCCAGCATCCTTTTTCCTCTGCAGATCAGAAGTCGTTTCACCCCCTCCCCAATGAATCTCCTCCTAGTGTGGCATCCTTTTTCCTCTACCTGTCCTAACTGAAAGCCCTATCAATTGTGGACCAGCAACAGGGAGCCACAGCAGAAGGATGAAAGAGCCACATGTGGCTCCAGAGCCGGAGTTGCTGACCCCTGGTTTAGTGTTTTGGAATGGCACTGGTCTCACCACCCTTGTGTGCAAAGACTTCTGGCAGCACCTTTTCCCGTTTCAGTCCTCTTCCATTATCATGAGTAGACTTGTTCCTAATGCCCGATCCTTTCTACCTGACTCTGTAGCAACCACTTTTGCTTCAATTTAAAGTTTTGGTCAAAGCATTTTCCATCCCTTGATGTGTCCAATGGTGATATATGCATTGATCCAAGAACCATCCTCTTGTTTTAATGACACTTCCTCCTTAGCTAGTTACTCACTTCCAGGAGCTTCTTGGCAAGTTAGTCAGTTGTAGAAGCCCTCAATGGGGCAGATAGTTAAAAACACAACTTGCTTGTAATTGCTTGTAATCCTGTGGCACATTTGTCTTCTTTTAACAGTCATTTATTTCCAAAGGGGAAAGTAGAAATGGATAGTCATTAATTGATTTGATAAGCCTGGATAATTTTTTCACTTAGATTCCAATACATTCACTAGTAAAACCTCACACTTCTTATGAAAACGTATCTGAACAATGTGCAATCACCATTTTCCTTTTCCTCCTTAGTGGCCTCCCAAAGGTACTTTTCCAAGAGGCAACTGGGCTTTCTTCTTATTCTTTGAAGATGTTTCACTTCTTATCCAAGAAGCTTCTTCATCTCTGACTGGATAGCGGGGAATGGAAGGATTTTATTCCCCACCATCCAGTCAGAGTTGAAGAAGCTTCTTGGATGAGAAGTGAAATGTCTTCAAAGAAAAACAAAGTCCAATTGCCTCTTGAAAAAGCACCTTTGGGACAACCATGACCTGGATGACTGAGAATCTTCATAGACTCCTTAGTGGGGTGTTCTGATTTCGTTGATCCTTGCAGAGGTAAGAGTACTTCCCATGTTCTGGAAAGATTAGGATACAAGAACTACCTAAGTGATTGAAACTTGGGTTTTATACTAGGGTTTTTTGATTGATTGGCTCAGTTCCAATGTCATGGACCTCTTCCTAGGACACTCATTCTTGCCTCTTGGCTCACCAGCACACTATTGTGCAACTTCTCTGTTCCTGTTCACTTACTTTGGTAGCACCCCAGAGGTAGTGTTCAGCCAGTTGTCTCTGGTTCGGGCAAACCGGTATTGGCGGCTGTGTGAGGTTCTGCCCACCTGTCCAGTGGTGGGTTTAAAATTTTTTTAGAACCTCTTCTGTAGGCATTGCCTGCTTTGTGGGAGTGGCTTGCTGGCCATGTGACCAGGTGGGAGTGGCTTGCCAGCCATGTGACTGGGTGGGTGTGACCAACTTGTAAAATGTGGTGAAACTCACTTAACAATGCTCTTGCTTAGCAACCAAAATGTTGGCTCAGAAACTCTGGCATTGAAGTGTACAAGTCTTAAAGCTGTCAAGTTACAAGACCCTTGCACCCCTAACCCTTTAGAAAAAAGACCCCTAGGGGTGTTCAAACTTGACAGCTTTAGGACTTGTGGACTTCAACTTCCAGAATTCCTCCTCTCGCTCTTCACCTTGTTGATGTTTGGACGGGCAGGGGGAGGGTGGTGGAACCGGTTCTAAATGGCACTGTAGATTTGTGGAACCTCTTCTGAACTGGCAGGAACCCACCCCTGGTTGGAAGGGACCTTTGAGCACTGTGTATGCGCACACTCATATTTGCGAACCGGAAATGAAGGTAAGTGAATCCTACCACTGTTGCACACTCCCAACTACCTATACATTTTCTAGGGGAGAGACTGTTCCTTTTGAACAAATTATATTCTTTAGTTGTTATATTGCAGTCATGATAGCCATCCCTACAGATCTCTGTTATACCTATTAAATCATTTTTATACCTCTTAAATATTTGCCTGAGTTCTCAGCCGAGCACAATTTATTTCAGTGTGTAGTAGTCTCCATGTTTTTTCTAGCTCCTCATGCTGTATAAACTGGCAGTAATATGAAAAACGATTTTCTCAATTGAGAACAACCTGTGATGTGCGTTATGCTAAGCCAAAATGGGCTGGTTTTTAGTTTTGGAAGGTGTATAGCCATTCAATGTTTTTAAACCATAATTACTTTTTTTTCATGGTAAATTCACATAGTAAACTAAGTCCTAACCCTAGATTGTCAAAATGCGAATCCAGGTTTGTCAAAACAAATAGGCCACATTAGGGCTTAACATAAGTAACACACAGCATATCTCCCACAGTATGCTGAGCTACAAACTCTAAACCAATTTATATTATAAGCATATTAGAGCTTGTTGTATGAATGCAGCCATTGTGCTGTATACACTTCATTGTTTTATACACTATGGTTAAATTAAACCATAGGTTAGTGAGATAGATAATTTGAGATAATTTGAGATTAAGTGCTTTGGGTGTATGTACTTTAGACATGTTTGAATCTAGTCAGGGAGATATCATAATTTAGAAAGAATGGGATGGATAGAGAACTGTGGTTCAAATCAATGTTGTTTAGCATCAGAAGGAGGTGATGAGTATGAAGCAAGCTTGGCATGATGAGTAAGAATGATGAGGCCTCTAGGTATCAGGAGTACTATTACCTAGCTGAAAAGAGTAGGGACCAATAAAAGAGAGCAGCAGATCAGCATAACACTTGCATAAAGTCTGTGTACTGTGCGTTGGTAGAAAGAACTCAGCAGGAAACTTTCAACTGAAATACAGGGCATAAAATGCTGATGACAACAAAATGGCATTGAACAAAAGACAGGTGGAAGATCACAAACTGGTCCAATTTGTATTTTACCGACGTAAGCTGAGAGGCATGCAAAAGCCACTTTGATCCCATGGTGGCTCAATCTTACAAGAAAGCTCGAGCCACACAGGAGTGTCTCTGTTATTTTGTGAAGGGTTCATACACCTCTGAGCCAGGGGTGAAATCCAGCAGGTTCTGACAGGTTCTGGAGAACCGGTAGTGGAAATTTCGAGTAGTTCAGAGAACCAGAAAATGCCACCTCTGGCTGCCCCAGAGTGGGGTGGAAATGGAGGTTTTGCAGTATCCTTCCCCTGCCACGTCCATCAAGCTACGCCCACTAAGTTACCAAGCCCACTAACCCACCAAGCCACACCCACAGAACCAGTAGTAAAAAAAATGAATTTCACCACTGCTCTGAGCCAACATGGGAACAAAATATAGGAATGGAACATTCCACACAACCTCACAACTTGTGAGTTGGACCACTGATTTGAACACCAAATCTCTCTGTACTGAAGAGGACTGTTTGGATTATGAGCCCAACATCAATTCCAGGCAACCTGAGATCCAAGCATTTTTTTTAAAAAAAACCTTGCCTTTTTGGAGCTTCAAGAAGCTAGAATTCCCATATTTGAGCTGCAAAACTCTATATGATCAGTAGATTTTATTTACTTAATTTTATTTAGCATATCTATGTGCTGTGCAATCCCACTGAAACCAGCCCATGACAGCTTAGAACTTCATTTAGGTATTTATTTACACTTGTACAACACCTAAATTCCAGTGACCCTGGGCAGTCCAAAAGAAACACGAAAAACACAGCAACAAGAGAACAAGCAGCAACAAAACACACACTTGTATCAGAAGGGCTGGGCAGGGCAAGAAATAACAGAAGGATACTTATCAAAAACGGATCCAACCTAGAATTAAGGAAAAATTCCTGTCAGCAACAACAATGAATTAGTGTAATGCCTTTCCTTAGAAGTTGTGGATGCTCCATCCCTTCTTTTTAAGAAGAGATTGGACAGTTGTTTGTCTGGATTGATATAGGGTCTCTTGTTTCAGCAGGGATTTGTACTAGAGCAGTGGTTCTCAACCTTCCCAATGCCACGACCTTTTAATACAGTTCCTCATGTTGTGGTGACTCCCAACCATCAATTTGGTGTCTTGGTTCCTAAGACCATCAAAAATATGTATTTCCCGATTGTCTTAGGTGACCCTGTGAAAGGGTCATTCAACCCCCAAAGGGGTCCCGACCCACAGGTTGAGAACCACTGTACTAGAGGATCTCCAAGGTCCCTTCCAACTCTGTTATTCTGTGTTCTCAAAGGGGTTATCTTAGGCCATTTTAGCAATAGTTTGAATGATGAATTAGGTCTTCAATACCCTCTGAAAATCTAGCAGGGCAGCAACCATTCAGACTTTGTGGGGGAAACCTTATTCCCAGGACAGCCATTGATATAGAGAAATGTGCTTCCAAGACCCCAATCTGTATAGCTTGGTGACTTAACACTAAGTGACCAAGCAGCTACTAGGAGAGATAAATGATCTCAGTAGTCAGGTGATCATACATTATAATATCCAGTGGTGAAATTCAATTTTTTTTATTACCAGTTCTGTGGGCGTGGCTTGTTGGGCATGGCAGGGGAAGGATATTGCAAAATCTCCATTCCCACCCCACTCTGGGGCCAGCCAGAGGTGGCATTTGCTGGTTCTCTGAACTACTCAAAATTTCCGCTACCAGTTCTCTAGAACCTGTCAGAACCTGCTGAATATCACCCTGATAATATCATATAATACTATGCTTTCTTTCTTACTAAAAAGCATAATAGCATACAGTCATAAATAGCACAGAAGACATAATTTTGAAATGAAAAATGCTGCACAGCAGTATTACTAAACGTTTGGATGCCAGCTTAAACCAAGGCCACTATGAAGGAAAGTCTAAAATATAAATATAGAGTTTTATATTTATTTTTCAAAAAGAAAAAAAAGAGAATGCTGAAAACTGTAACTCTTTGCTGCCAGCTAAGGGTTCTCCTAATTTTTTACCAGTTTGATTATGGTATCTGCATTGGGGGCCCATTTAATCACAAACACAAAATATCAAGGGATAACATTGTTCCAAAATATAAGGGATTGCAACAAAGGAGCGGGGGATGTCAACCTATTTTCCAAAACACCTGAAGACAGGGCATGAAACAATGGATGGAAATTAACCAAGGAAAGAAATCATCTGAAATGGAGAAAGTTCCTGACAGTTAGAACAACTAACCAGTGGGATGACTTGCCTCCAGAAGTTGTGGGTGCTCCAACACCAGAAGTTTTTAAGTAGACAATCATTTGTCTGAAATGGTATAGGACTGTGATGGTGAATCTATGGCACCTGTGCCTGAAGTGGCACATGGAGCCATTTTGCCTGGCATGTGTGGCATCACCCATTCTTCTTCTGGGTTCTGGTGCACATGCTCACACAATGATCAGCTGTCCTTTGTGCATGCAGCAGTGCCATAAAATGGAAGAGCTGGTCTTCTGTTTTCTGGCATGAACATGTGCACCAGTCAGCTGATAGGCATATGTGCATGCGCACTAGAACCCAGAAGACTTTTTGTCCCGCATGCATGCCTGTTTCCAGCTCCTCTTCCTGGTCGCAGCCCACTCAGTGCCAAAAAAGTTCACCATCACAGGTATAGGGTTTCCTGCTTGATCAAATTGTTCAACTGAGAAGACCTCAAAGGTCCCTTCCAACCAGGGGTGGGTTCCTGCCAGTTCTAACCTCTTCTATAGAAGAGGTTCCACAAATCTACAGTGCTGTTTGGAACCGGTTCCAGCTCCCTCCCCCTGCCCATCCAAACATCATCAAGGTGAAGAGCGAGAGGAGGAATTCTGGAAGTTGAAGTCCACAAGTCCTAAAGCTGTCAAGTTTGAACACCCCTAGGGGTCTTTTTTCTAAAGGGTTAGGGGTGCAAGGGTCTTGTAACTTGACAGCTTTAAGACTTGCACACTTCAATGCCAGAGTTCCTGAGCCAACATGACTGGAGGAGGAATTCTAGGAGTTGAAGTCCACAAGTCTTAAAGCTGTCAAGTTTGAACACCCCAGGGTTTTTTTTCCCCTAAAAGGTTAGGGGTACAAGGGTCTTGTAACTTGACAGCTTTAAGACTTGCGTGCTTCAAATGCCAGAGTTTCTGAGCCAACATCTTGGTTACTAAGCAAGAGTGTTGTTAAGTGAGTTTCACCACATTTTACAAGTTAGCCATACCCACCCAGTCACATGGCTGCCAAACCACTCCCACCTGGTCACATGTCTGGCAAGCCACTCCTACCCGATCACATGTCTGGCAAGCCGCTCCCACAAAGCAGGCCACACCTATAGAAGAGGTTTTAAAGATTTTTGAAACCCACCACTGCTTCCAACTCTGTTGTTTCGTTATTCAAATAAAATAAATATCTGAATTTGGAAAGAGAGGTCTTGTTTCTATATAGATCTTAGCCCTATTGATTTTCTGTGCTACCCTTTTGAGGCAGGAAACACAAAAATCACATATATGCTGTAAAATAGATTGAAAGTTGTTTAGACTTTTCATTGAAATCTCAAGCTGGCGGTGGAATATATAGCCACTGGGGCATGAGGGGGGAAGTCATGGGGAGAGGATGAAGAAGCTCATGAAGTCTGTGCTAAATGCTTAATATCCAGTTTCTGCTTTGCACGGCACTGAATGCCACACAATTATATTCATAGCAGGAACCTGCAGGGTTTCCCTAACCTAGACCAGCAGGATTGCTTTCTACTAGAAGACAGCCAAAGGCTTTGCAATAGAAAAATTATCTATAAGGTGTCCAGTAAGCAAGCTTTATGATGTAAAGCAAACTTTACACCATAAAGCAGTTATAAGGTTTAATGCAGTCAATCAATCTCAGCAGCCCTAGGAGGTATGGATTTCAACTCCCAGAATTCGTGCATGGAGCCTGGCTAGGCAAGATTGGGAGTTGAAGTCATGCATCTTAAAATTACCGATTTTGAGAAACACTGGTCTAATTCATGATCACAACAGAATGAGTGCTACAAATACTGTCAAAAAGACAAACTGTAGGGTAGAATTTGCGAATGTGTGCTCACTCACAGACACTGATACTGTTCTAATGACCCCCAGTGATGATTCCTGGAGTGTATCTCAAAAATTCAGCAAGAAAAAAAAATGTTCATCTTTTTCTAAGGTTTTCTAAGGGACACGGTGGATCACTGTCTTAGACACTGAGCTTGTCGATCAGAAAGATTGGCAGTTCAACAGTTTAAATCCCTAGTGCTAAGTAATGGGGTGAGCTCCCGCTACTTGTCCCCAGCTTCTGCCAACCTAGCAGTTCGAAAGCACATAAAAAATGCAAGTAGAAAAATAGGAACCATCTTTGGTTGGGAAGGTAGCAGCATTCAGTGTGCCTTCGGCATTTAGTCATGCCGGCCACATGACCACAGAGACATCTTTGGACAGTGCTGACTCTTCGACTTTGAAATGGAGATGAGCACTGCCCCCTAGAGTCAGGAACGACTAGTACATATATGCGAGGGGAACCTTTACCTTATAGTATTTATCTGAAACTGAAAACATAAATTTGTATTTTTAAACAAGAAAGAAATATTTTCAACACTGGCACTCTATTATAAACTGAATGATTATGAGACATGTCTCACTTGCATGGAACTTTATAACAGTCATCTAATCTGAGAGAGCCTCAGCAATATTAGTGTTAAAATAGTGTCCCCTCTTATCCTAGGACCGGTTTTGTCATGGATACAATCCATTTAAATTCATCACCTTCAGTGACCAAAGTTGTGTATAATTTTAAGACAATGAATTAGAATTAAACTAAAACATTATAAAAATGCAACATTAAGATATTAAAAATAGGATTCAAGGCAGATGATGAATGTATTAAGCAAATTACCAATGGCTAAAAATAGAAAGAGTGAAATACTTAAACTTTAATTCCGTAGTGACTAAAATTTTAAGCTTCTTAAGTGATAACTGTAGGAAGGTAAGCATGAATAAATGAATGTAAATGTATTTAGTATCACAAACTATTGCTCAATATTGTAAAGTTATAACATGCAGGGTTTTAAACATTTTGTCCTGAGGCTCCATAAGATTCTTAACAGGGGAAACTATATTATCACACAGTGAACAGGGGTGGCAATCAAGCAGAATTCAGTTACTCTCCCAAAGGTCATCTTTGAGGTGTCAAAGAGGAAAAATAAGATTGGCATCTGTTTTGCAGTGGCTAGTAGCTAAAAAAAGTATGATTAAATATTTGTACCAATTTGAATATAAGAGGCAGTAAGGAAGGATATGGATTGTTGCTGAGGCAATGTCTTCCAAAATACGTGGACGTTCATGTTCTTTTATAGGAATTATGTTGAGTGATTTTTAGAGGAATTTATTCCTCCCATAAATCATGAAGCCTCAATTGCAAACCTAACAAACATGTTTTTAGAAACAGCATCACCTGACCAATTCTTTAAGCGCTATTAATTTACACCAGCCTTGTCTAAACCTGTGCTATCAAGATAAGTCGTCTATGCCCCAGTATCGGGATGGTGACTATTGTGATAGTTGAAGTCCATCAATCTGAAGGCTACCAGATTGGTGAATCCTAGTTTATAGAAATTTGCTGTTGCTTACTTATTTGGTTAAACAATCTGCTACTCACTTATTTTGTAACTTTTTAAATTTTAGATAGGATTGAAAGATTGGGTTATATATTGAAATAATAAACAAGCTATTGTAGTATTAAAGGAAGTCTATCCTTTATCATTACAGTTCATGGAAGTTAAAGTCATTGAGCACAGTGAGACTTCACTTCTGATTTTGTTACCAGTTTTGGCTCATAGCTAAGATGATTTGTGATTATAGTGATTATAAATAAATATACTTAGGGTATTTTTTAAAATATAACTCATCAATTTAGCTCATTTCTTTATTTTACCTCATTACCTTGCCCAACATACATACTTCCTTGATACTCCATGCCTACTGCTTTACAGCCTAGTTTTATGTCACATGATGATATCCTTAGTTATGTTATTAATTATATAACTGGACTGATCAATCTTTGCTTTGTATCAAATCAAATAATTTATTACTTCCATAAGGCCAGTGAATGGGAGAGATAAGAAAACATAAATAAGTTTGTATTCTACAGTGTAATAATTAACACATGTTTCCTTTCCTATCTATACTCAAAGAAAGAAGTATATTTAACTCATTGTTTAAAACCTAATCATATAACCAATACTTAATCATAGAACAGAGAATACATTCTCTGGCTGTGGCACAAATGAAGACTTTACTTCTCAACATTCTTTCTATTAAATTTGTGCGCCTTCATACTTGGAAGGTTTAATTGTTCCCAGAATTGCCTCATTAACTTCAGAAAGGTTTACCATTTCACACCCCAGAACTATGATGCTAATTAGAAAGGAACTGGTTTTAGTTTAAGGGAAGAATTGTGTCTTTGAGAGAAGGCTTATTCTGTCATTGACAGATAATACTTGTCAGATTGTAGAAATTATCACCAGGTATATGCATTTCAAGAATACCTATAAGCAAATGAATCAATCCCAAGGCCAAACACACTAAAATAATAAAATAAGCTACTTCAGCATTTAAATAACAAATGTTGTTAAAGAATATGTCAAGTCTTTATATTAGTCTACTAAATTAATCATGACCTATCTCCTGGCAATCACTTTAAAGAATGGGTGGAAATACACGGAGGCGCTTTGTATGAAGAAAGTATGTTGATATAAATTTTGTCTAGCCTCTAATTATCATTTGTGGAGATAAGCAGCTGTATAAATATTCATAATACCAATTATTTGTGTAGCAAATTTCTGCAGGGCAAAATCCTGGACACATAAGCATTTTATATACTTTCACAACATGTGTGCAAAGTTTATCTCATTTTTAAAATAAAATTGGTTCACTTTGTTAGCAGAAAGCAGAACATTCATCTTCCTAATCCAGCAGCATCTAAATTACACTGGCTTTCAGGTGAAGGATTATTTGCTTTTCTACTACTTGAAATTCCAAATTGCAGAATGTAATCCCCTCCTCTCCTTGAAATATTTTTCTATTCATTAGAATACTTGCTTCATTTAAACATGCAATAAGTTTTCTTTTAGATGAATCCAAAAGAGATGTATAAAGGGTAACATTTTACAATTATCTTTTGACCAGTTTTAAATCATTCAGTATTTTTAGTGAGTTATTTCAAGAACACAATCCTAATCCTAAATATTGTATAAATACTGAGATATTTAGGTTGGTGGATTAGTACTTTTCTGGCAGACTATGGCGATAGACATGAACATTGCTTAAGGGGTTGCACTGTGGCAAGTTATCAGTGAAAACTTGATAAGCATTTTATTTATGAAAAACAGAAACAGGGATATCTTTAGTCAGTCTCTAAGAAATTAACCGAACTTCCCCTTCCTGATGTCCCCCAGATATATTGGATTTTTAGTATTTGTATCTTACCTGCAGAGGTGAGGTGCACCCCCATTCTTCTGATTTTCCAGAAGAGTGTTAAGATCTGGCTCTGTGAATTATCATGGGGTCTAAGAGTGTGATGAAACCCAGAGTGTAGCTGGTGGCTTGAGGAAACTCTCAGTTTGGTTAACTTTTTTAGTCTTCTGGTTTTTTTTTACTTTGAGTTTTAATTTAACTGTAAATCTTAACCTTGTTCTTAATTCTGCTTTAATTGTGCTTTTACTCATATTTTATTATGTTGTTCATCTGAAGAGCTTTAAAGTAAAACTGCAAGGAGAGGAGATCAATCTTTTAGACCAAAGCCCAATTATAATCCACAAGACAACCAGCCCAAAAATGAGAAAGTAAGAGATGAGAAGGAAGGGGAACTCAGGTATAAAAGAGGAGACATAAGAAGCAAGTGTAAGATCAGTCACAATGAACTTAGGTGAGTATACATTAAGGCTCACAAACAAGCAGGGTAGCAAACAGGGAAAACATGAAGCATAGTATAGAGCAGTACTATTATTAGAATGCATCATAATGCAGGCACAAGTGACTGAACAAAGTCAGACTAGTGTGTTAGACTAAGAGAGATGACTTCTACAAACGAAGGGACAAGATTATGAAGAGTTTCATGGATGGAAATCCTAGAAGAAAAAAAACAGTTCAGGGCACATATTGGAAAATGAAATACTAAAGAACACTACTGAAGTCACACTTGCAATACTATGTCCAGTTCTGATTGCCACAACACCTTTGTGCAGAAAAGAGCAACAAAGATGATAAGGAGACCAGAGACTAAACTGTATTAGGATCAGTTAAGGGAACTTGGTATGTCTGGCCTAACAAATAGAAGATTAGAAGGTGACATGATAGTTGTCTTCCAGAACTTGACAGGTTGTAATAAATAAGAATGGGCTGATTTATTTTCCAAAGCACCTGAGGGTAGGACAAGAAGCAATAGGTGAAAGTTTATTAAAGAAAAGATCAATCTGGAACTATGAAGAAATTTCCCGACAGTGAGAACAATTAATAAACTGAACTATTTGCTTCCCAGAGTTGTGGGTGCTTTATCCCTCTACATAATCAACTAGTATTTGACACCTCTCATTGTGAATGCCAATTTTCTGTTCAATTAACGTAGAAATGTGAAATCCAAATTGATTTTACCTGCCTTTCTTATATATATATATCTGACAAAACAAAGCCAATTACTGTATTAGACAAAAAAGGTTGTGACCACCAACAGGATCTGGTTAAATTACAAAATACTATTTATCCTGAAGGATTTTCAAACATATCCAACAAACTCGATACATTACTCATTTAACTACCCAGGAGGCAAGTAGAGCATTTAGAATAGAATAGAATAAAATAACAGAGTTGGAAGGGACCTTGGACGTCTTCTAGTCCAAACCCCTGCTTAGGCAGCACTTCAGACAAATGGTTATCCAACATCTTTTTCAAAACTTCCAGTGTTGGAGTATTCACAACTTCTGGAGGCAAGTTGTCCACTGATTAATTGTTCTAACCACTGTTCCCTCTAAGGTGCGCGCCTGCGTGGCCGCGCACATGGAAAGAAATCCCCGCGCAGCAGTTTCTAACTGCCGCGCAGAGATTTCTACCAAAGCAAACGTGGGGAAGTCCTTTGCAGGCAGCTAGAACTGGCCGCCCACAAAGGACCTCCCCAGACTTGTTTTAATGAGCCGCCAGTCCTCTTGCTTCTTCTCCTTCACCAGCAAAGCTCCCGCTGGCTTCCCCGCCTATGGCAGTGGCAGTGGTGCCTCTCCCTCCACACGGAGCACCTGAGCTGGCTCCCACGTTATCCCTCCCCCGTCCTCATCTGCCGTGCTTTTGAGGCCGCGGGAGCTAGTAGGAAAGCGGCCGAGGTGGAGGCGGCAGCTGGGCTCTGGGTTACCCCTGCCGCCGCCTCCACCTCTGCCGCTTTCCTACTAGCTCCCGCGGCCTCAAAAGCACGGCAGAGGAGGAAGGGGGAGGGATAACGCGGGAGCCAGCTCAGGTGCTCCGCGTGGAGGGAGAGGCACCACTGCCACTGCCATGGGCGGGGAAGCCAGCGGGAGCTTTGCCGGTGAAGGAGAAGAAGCAAGAGGACTGGCGGCTTTGAAATGCAACCCCCTGGTCCCGCCGGCCACAGATTTGATTCGGCGTAAGTGGGGGCCGAACACATGCTGAGCCGACTTTGCGCAGTGAGGCGGAGTAATTCAACCCCCCCAAAGAACGTGTGTGTGTGTGTGTGTGTGTGTGTGTGTGTGTGTGTGTGTGTGAGAGAGAGAGAGAGAGAGAGAGAGAGAGAGAATTGGATCAAAATTGGTGGCCAAAGGAGTGGAGGGAGGGAGGGAAGGAAGGAAGGGAGGGAGGGAGGAAGGAAGCCCTGCCCCCTGTGAAAAAAACTGAAGATGGAGCAGTGAATGAATAAACCATAAAAGCAACAAACAGTTAATGCGTAAGTAAGCTGAGGAGCAAGTTCTCAACTAAGGAAGAAATATAAGAAAGAAATATAAAAAGCTCAATATGCCAAAACACTTATTTTAGTCTTCATTTAATTACTTGTATTGTAGTCTGATGTAACATCTTTTTAAAGTTAACGTTAGTTAGAAAAGATAGGGTACAAAACTTAAATAATAAAAAAAATGTACATTCATTTTGAAAAATAAATGCAAGACTTGATTAATTTCATATCTTTATTTAAAATAGTTTTGGCATGGCATATGATTTTATTGACTCAGTTGGAAATGATGTGGATGTTGTATCTGATTCTGAGGTATATATATTCTTAAGTAACATAACATATAGCATATTGTCCAAACTTGCTAGACTATTTAATTGATCTTACTACTTTAAAGGGGGAGAGTTTCATGATAAATTATTTTATTACATTTATGTTGCATTTATATATTATATTTATTACATTTATATTCCACATTATATATTTGTATTGTTATTTTAGTGTATATTGTCAATTTTGATAGATATTATATTGATGTATCAATACTGATTTTAATCATACTAAATAACAATTACTGCTATTATTTATCAGCATTACATATTTACAGTTTTTAATATTGAGTTAGTCATATTTTAGAATAATAGCGTTATCTTTTAATAGGATAATTGGCAAAATCTAATTCACATGTGATGGGTTGCATTCCAAAGGAATGTGAGAGGACAGGTTGCCTGCAAAATGCCAGGACCCTGTTGGTGCCATGTCTCTCTCTAGCCAGTCTAACAATCTAAAAGCTGAGCAGAGAGCCTTTTTTTTTCAGGGTGAGCGGAAAAGTATAGTGTTTGAGTGGCACTTTTCATGTCTGGCATTCATCGGGCTGAAACCTCACTCGCAATTGGCGCTTGACGCTTGGAAGGTTGCGCAAATGTCCAGCAGACGCGACAGCAGTTCAAACTGTGGCTCTCTTAGGTGCTCAGGCATGAAACTGTGCAGCTCACACACTATACTTTTCCGCTCACACTGAAAAAAAATTAGAGGGAACATTGGTTCTAACTGTCAGGAAATTTCTCCTTAGTTCTAAGTTGCTTCTCTCCTTGATTAGTTTCCACCTGTTGCTTCTTGTCCTACCCTCAGGTGCTTTGGAGAATAGTTTGATTCCCTCTTCTTTGTGGCAGCCCCTGAGATATTGGAACACTGCTATTATATCTCCCCTAGTCCTTCTTTTCATTAAACTAGACAGACCCAGTTCCTGCAACCGTTCTTCATATGTTTTAGTCTCCAGTCCCCTAATCATCTTTGTTGCTCTTCTCTGCACTCTTTCTAGCGTCTCACCATCTATTTCCATCGTGGCGACCAAAACTGAATGCAGTATTCCAAGTGTGGCCTTACCAAGTCATTATAAAGTGGTATTAACACTTCACATGATCTTGATTGTATCCATCTGTTTATGCAGTCTAGAACTGTGTTGACTTTTTGGCAGCTGCTGCACGCTGCTGGCTCATATTTAAATGGTTGTCCACTAAGACTCCAAGATCCTTCTCACAGTTACTACTATTGAGCAAGGTACCACCTATACTGTATCTGTGCATTTTGTTTTTCTTGACTAAATGTACATTTAGGCATTTGCACTGATTCAGTTTAATGTTTTAACACCAGTAATCCTGAATGTTAGATGTTGCCATGTGCTTCCATATCTGCCCTGGGGTGGGGGAGGAGGGAGGGCTGAAACTCTGATTCCTGTCCCATTGTTTTGCTGAGTTTGCTGAAGTATTTGTGCCATTCATATTATTCTGGTTTTGATTAATCAATCAGGTATAGAAGACATCTTTTATATAGTATTTCCTTTTCATTGGCAGGTACAGCTGTTACTCTTTAGGGTGGCCAAATGTTGAACTTCAGCTTGTCAAATCCGCCAAATTGCTCTTTAGGAAACAAATTAATAGTGAATTATTTTTGCCCTTAGCTTTATCCAGACTGTGCCAATATGATTTTTGTGTTAATGTTTTGCTTGTGTGTTATGTTATTTTTCACTGGTCAGTTACTATAATAAATATTGATTGATTAAAATGGGTTTGATAGAAACTAGGTTGTTTTATAGGCAGTATGATAATAAGATTGTAGTCTATATCATAAAACTTTACTGAAATATCACTTATCATTTGAAATATCACTTCCTCTCAAAAGAGGTTTCATTTTTATATTGTATTGTCTTATTTTTAGGGCTATGCATAAAGATGTTTCATGAGGAACTCAGGACAACAATGCCCCATTCAAGCTGTTTTATTGGAAGGTGATGAATTAGTTGTGTTCTAATAAGACAAAATCAAAATACTGTTCCAGCAATAAGAACTAATGTATATTTTTTTCATACAATAAAACATACAAACGAGAGTAGGGTTGGAAGGAACCTTAGAGATTTTCTAGTCCAACCCCTTGGTCATGACAGGAGATCCTATACCCATGATGGCGAATCTATGGCATGAGTGATACAGGTGGCATACAGAGCCCTCTCTATGGGCATACCAGCCATCACCCTGGCCTGGAAGCCAAAATGTGGTGCGGGGGACCACATACACCCCCACACCCCATTTTGGACCTGAAATCTTCTTGCACCAACCTGGAAGCAAAAAAATGGTGAGGGGAGGCAGGGCGCATGCACGGATTGCATGCATGGAAGATTGCATACATGTGCACATGCATGGGGGAATACATGTGCATCAGTGGTGGGTTGCAGGCGGTACGCCCTGGTACGGGCATACTGGAGTCTGCCTGGAGCACCGGGTACCATTCCAGTATGGTGCTCCAGAGGGCCCACCTGCACGCCTGAGCTCCTTACCTGTTCTTTAAGCCTTTGACGCTTCTGCACACAGGCATGGCACGTACGGCACCTGTGCGATGCTCCGCCAAGCAGCTGGAGCATCGCGGAGGCTTGAGGAAGCGTCGCAGGCAAGTACGATGCATGTGGGTGATGCCAGGGCCATTCCAACCATACCAGTTGGAACGGAATCCGAAACCCACCACTGATGTGCATGCACAGGGAGGGTGCTTGCATTGCATTTTGGGGTTTCATATGTGCAGGCACATTTGTGCATGAACGTCGTTTGGGAACTCGGCACCAAAAAGATTAGCACTGTCCTATACCATTCTAAACTTTCTTTGGACTTGATGGGATGAATACATATGATTTGCATTCTTGTTTTTCATCCCAAAGATCATGCAATGGTGATTGCTAACTCCCAATCACTATACTGACAAAAAATGACCAAGGAGCTGATTTTTTAAATATTAAAAATCACTTTCCCCTTTCCTTTTTTTCTGCCTGTCTAAATGTGAGGCCTCAAACTGGCAGGACAGGAAGCAAATATCCTCAGACCATATAAAGTGCTATGTAAACATGGAACAAATTCTGTCTGCTTTCAGATTCATTTTCCTATGAAAGTGTTTCTAAAACAAAACTCCTTTCAGCAAATAAATGAGAATTTAGAGAAGAAAACTTCAAGAAAACTGTACTGCCTAGGACAAGAACACTTGAGAATTTTTGACAGGAAACAGACTACTCTAAATGGTATTATGTGAATTGGAGAAGATACACAGTGAGAGCTGCCCATGTCCTTTTTTCATCTTTAAGGTGACCCTAAGTTTTTAAAGAGTTTTTAAAAATGTGATTTTAAAGAAATAAACATAATTGGTTTGTATTATGAACAGTTGATTAATCTGGTAAAGATGGAGGCCCCCTCTTTGCAAATGAAAAATAAAGATCATCTCCTTTCAGCAGGAAAACTCTCAGTGTTGAGGGAAGATCTTCATCCTCATCAAGACTTGCTGAGAAAAACTTCAGTCAAACAACATGCAAACAGCAAAGCAGACAGCAATTAGACTGATAGCATCAAAGAGCTTTGCTTCATACCAGTAGTAGCAACTAACAATTTACTAGCAGTTTTTAGACTATGAATTTATTTTCTCATCTTCTCCAGATATTACCCAGATTTTAAATAGAGGACACATCATTAAATTAGATAAACTTGGCCAAAGAAACAAGTGGTTTATTAACACTAAAAGATGAAAAACCATGGAGACCTAAGAAAAAGAAGACTAGCAAATCATTATTGTTATATACTTTATTCATTAAACATGAAACTCAGCCAACTGAACATTCAAAAATGCATTACAAATACCAGTGACTGATGCTAATGGTTGATACAGTTTGCTGCCAGCGTCCTAGGTATCAACCAAGTACCTTCTTAAAATATACGATGTTCTGAGTAGCATAGATTTTTGCAGTTCTGCTGGTGTTATTGCAGGAAGCTGCAATTTCTTGATGTATTTTGTAAAATTCTTGGACATGGTACCAAGTGCCCTGATGACAATGGGTATCACTGTTACATGCTTCATCTATAGCCGTGTAGTTTCGATGGCCAGGTTAGGGTTTCATTATTTTTCCCAGTTTTTTTTCTTCGATTCTGGCATCTCCAGGAACAGTGATATCAATAAACTGTACACTTCGGCCCTCTACAACCGTGATATTTGGCGTGTTGTGCTCCAAATGACGATTCATTTGTATTCGAAAGGCCCACAAGATCTCCACTTTCTCATTTTCGAAAAACTTTTCCACTTTATGTTCCCATGACTTTCTAGATACAGGAAAATTATTTTTTTTACGTAATGATCAGTGGATTAATTTAGCAACTCATGTCTAGCTATGTAATCAGTTTGTGTGATTTTGCTGCATTCCTATATTAAATGTGAAACAGTTTCAACTTTGTTATTGCAAAGTTGGAAGTTTGGGTTATTATTATCATTATCATCATTATATGTCAACTCTCTGTGTTGACATTCCATGCAGAGCGTCGTCCGCCGGATCTCAGATTACAATAGGTGGGTTAAGATGAATGAAGCTATTGGATAACATGATTTATGACAGACTGAAGGGAGGACAGAAACAAGGGCAAAGTTCAAAAGCAGATAAAGAAAGCAAAAAAGATGGCTGCGAATAAGAAATGCCTAATGAAGAATGACTAATGAAGTTGTTAATAAAGCACTATTTTTTGTATTAAAATATTGAGTCACTTATTATGAAACAGGCATTACAATCAGGACAACACACGATTTCTTTTTCCACAGTTGCTCAACTTCAATTTGCAAGTCCCAGTACTTTGTGATTTTTCTTGCTGTTATCTTCAATTCGTGCATCTCCAGGTATTGCAATGTCAATGAACCATACTTTTTTCTTTTCAACTATTGTTATGTCAGGTGTGTTGTGGGCCGAGTGCCTGTCAGTCTAAATTCTGAAGTCCCACAAGATCTTAACTTTCTCATTCTCTAAAACTTTCTGAACCTGATGTTTCCAGTGGTTTTTGCTGTACTCAAATCCAAACTTTTGGCACAATTTCCATTGAATGAGCTTAGCAACACGGTCATGGTGTTGTAGATAGTCAGTTTGTGAAATTTTGCTGCATCCACTGATCAAGTGGTCGACTGTCTCATCTTTCTCATTACAGAGGCAACATTTGCTGTTGGTGGTAACATGTTGAATTTTTGCCTTCATGTAGTTTGTGGATACATGTTCTTGTTCTTGAGCTGCCAAAATAAAGCCTTCTGTTTCTTTTTTCAGTGCTTCTGATCTTAACCAGTTCTAAGTTAGCTTTTAGTCAGCTTTGCCTTCAATACTTCTCAAGTATTGACTATGCATAGCTTGTATGCCTCTGGGAGTGGGCGGCATACAAGACTAATAAACTATAACTATAACTATAACTTTGTTTTTTCAATTTTCAGCTTGCTTCTCAATTACTTCTTTCTTTTATTCAACTTTTGACTTAGTTGTCTTTAAAAGACCTCCTATATTTACTTCCTTAATCATTGGTTCTTCACTTTTCTGGATGTAATCATTCAAGCTGTGTTTTTCTTCTTCCACAGTCTGTTTTACTTGTAGGAGTCTTTGACCACCCTCTGCTCTTGGTAGATATAATCGGTCAACATAACTTTTAGGGTGCAAAGCATGATTCATTGTCATAAGCTTCCTTGTTTTTCTGTCCAAATTGTCCAACTCCATCTGGGTCCAGTCAATTATTCCTGCAGAGTATCGGATAACAGGTATAGCCCAGGTATTTATGGCTTTTATGATGTTTCCTCCACTCAATTTGGACTTTAATATCTTGCGAATTCGTCAAATGGCTGAAGTTAATTCCTTGATTTTATTATGCATTAACCCAGAGGCCTCTAAAATCCCCAAGTACTTATAGCCTTCTTCTGGTTTTACTGCCTTTATCATTTCTTCATTCTCAAGTTCTATTCCATCATCTTCTATTGCCTGCTTTGGTTGCCATTGTTGCACATTTGTCAGTTCCAAACTGCATACCAATCTCTTGGCTAAATTCTTTTGTGCTTTTAATTAATAAATTCAGTTCAGCTTTTCTTTTACCAAACAACTTCAAATCATCCATGTACACCAAGTGCGAAATTTTCAGTCATTTCTTTGCAAGTTCGTATCCATAGTTCATCTTCTTCAAAATGATTGTCAATGGTAGCATTGAGAGTATCAAAAGTAGGGGTGAAAGGGAATAGCCCTGGAAAATGGCTTGTTTAATTTCAACTTCACCCAGTACTTCTTCATTAGCTATAAGCTTCGTTTTCCAGAGGTTCATTGAAGTTTCCATGAATTTTTGTATGTTGCTGCTGATGCCAAAGATTTTCAGGCATTTCTTGATCCATCTATGGGGAACTGAATCAAATGCTTTCTTATAGTCTATCCAAGCCATGAACAGGTTGGTTCGTCTTTTCTTTGAATTCTTTAGGAATAGTTTGTCAATCAGAAGTTGGTCCTTTGTTCCTCTTGGATTTTTGCAGCATCCTTTCTGTTCTACAGGAAGCAAGTTATTTCTTTCCAAGTATCCATAAATTTGGTTTGCAATTATACCAGTAAGGAGCTTGTATGTTGTTGGCAAACAGGTGATTAGCCTATAGTTTCCAGGGTTCTTTTCTTTTTCTTTATCTTTTTGGATCAAAAATGTCCTTTCAGTTGTCATCCATTCATCATTTTCAGGTGTTTTTAAGATCTGGTTCATTTGGGCTGCCAAACTTTTGTGCACACTTGTAAGTGCCTTTAACCAGAAGCCATGTAACTCATCTGGTCCAGGTGCACTCCAGTTCTTCACTTTTCTTGACTGTCTTTGCACCATTTCTTTTGTTATTTTCACATCTTCCATTTTATGCACTTTAATAGAATCCTCAATCTGTTTGATCCATTTTGCATTCCTGCTGTGGTTCTTGTTGTTTTCCCACAAATTCTTTCAGAATTTCAGAGCTTTCTCTTTATCAAGCTTTTCATTTGTTGTTACTCCGTGTCCACTTTCTAAGCTTTTATAAAACTGGTGCTGATTTGCTTTCATCTGTGAGTTTTCCTTGAACTGAGTTACTCGGTTTTAATACCTTTTAATAACTATTATTATTATTATTATACAATTGTATCACAGTGGCCAGTTGTTTCGCTGGATTTGGCATTGGTTACTAGTCGGGCCCCACCCAGGGGCCTAGGACGTCGTAACGTATTTTCGTAATATGCGTGCAGATCCAAGCAGTGCGGCTTTTTGCATTTGACTGATGTTGATTTTGTCAATTTTTAACTGTTTTAAATGTAATTCCAGTGCTTTTGGAATAGCACCCAGTGTGCCAATTACCACTGGAATTACCACTGCTGGTTTGTGCCATAGTCGTTGAATTTCGATTTTTAAGTCCTGGTATCTTGCGATTTTTTCATGTTCCTTCTCGGCGACCCTGCTATCACCTGGTATTGCGATGTCTATGATTGTGACCTTATTTTTCTCAACCAGTGTGATGTCTGGTGTATTATGCACCAGTATTTTGTCGGTTTGTATACGGAAATCCCACAAGATCTTGACCATCTGATTTTCGGTGACTTTTTCAGGCTGATGTTCCCACCAGTTTGTTGCTGTTTTAATATTATAATTTTTGCACAAATTCCAGTGGATCATTTGTGCTACTGAATTGTGCCGCAATTTATAATCAGTCTGCGCGATTTTTTTACAGCAGCTGAGTATGTGATCAACAGTTTCATCAGCTTCTTTGCAAAGTCTGCATTTGGCATCATCAGAGGATTTTTCGATTTTGGCCTTAATGGCATTTGTGCGGATAGCTTGTTCTTGCGCAGCCAGGATTAGTGACTCTGTTTCTTTCTTTAATGTACCTGTTTTTAACCATAACCAAGTTTGTTCACTGTCCACTTTATCTTTTATTTTTTCCAGAAATTGACCATGCAGTGCTTTGTTCTGCCAACTCTCCATTCTTGATTTTATCACATCTTTTCTGTATTCTTGTTTTGTCTGTTGGGCCTTCAGTAGATTTTTGTTCTTTACTTCGATTAATAGATGTTCTTGACTTTCTTTTAAATAATCAGCCAGTGCATGTTTTTCCTCTTCAACTGTTTGCTTCACTTGTAATAATCCTCTGCCACCTGATTTTCGGGGCAGATATAGTCTATCAGTATCACCACGTGGATGTAAGCTGTAGTGCATTGTCATTAGTTTCCTGGTTTTTCGGTCCAAAAGGTCCAAATCAGCTTGTGTCCAGTTAACTATGCCAGCTGTGTATCTTATAACTGGTATTGCCCAGGTATTTATGGCCTTGATTGTATTTCCACCATTCAATTTAGATTTCAAAATTTTCCTAACTCTGTTGGTGTACTCTCGCCTGACAATAGTTTTTACTTCTCCATGCTTGATGTTATCCAACTGCAGAATGCCTAAGTATTTGTAGGCTTCATTTTCATTGCATTTAATTAATTGGCCATTGGGCATTTCAATTCCCTCACATGCAGTGATTTTGCCCCTTTTTATGGATACAGTGGCGCATTTTTCCATGCCAAACTGCATTGAAATATCGGTGCTGAATACTCGGACTGTGTTTGTCAATGATTGGATTTCTATTTCTGACTTTCCATAGAGTTTCAAATCATCCATATATAGTAAATGTGAAATTTTTTCAGCTTCTTTGGCTGTTTGGTAGCCTAATTTCATTTTTTTTAAGATTACTGATAGTGGGATCATTGCGATGATGAAGAGAAGAGGTGAAAGTGAATCACCCTGGAAAATTCCTCGCTTGATATTAACCATTCCGTAGATCTCATTCCCTACTGCCAACTCAGTTCTCCATTGTTTCATCGCCTTTTCAGTAAAGGATGTAATATTTTTGCTAATGCCAGTTGTTTCTAAGCATTTTATGATCCAACTATGTGGCAGTGAGTCAAATGCCTTTTTGTAATCAATCCAGACCATATTCAAGTTCGTTTTTCTGTTCTTACAATTTTCTAATATCATTTTATCAATTAGAAGCTGATCTTTGTGCCCCTGCTCCTTCTTTTGTTGCCTTTTTGCTCTACTGGCAAGATGTTGTTTGTTTCCAAATAATCCATCATGTTATCTGCAATAATGCCTGTGAGTAATTTGAAGGTTGTTGGCAAGCATGTTATTGGTCTGTAGTTTTCAGGTGTTGTTCCTTTAGTTGCATCTTTCTGAATCAAGTATGTTTTTCCAGTTGTCAACCATTCATCAATTTGGCCCTTTTGTAAAATTTCATTCAGTTGCCTGGCCAATATTGCATGTAAACTGGTCAGATATTTGAGCCAGAAACCATGTAATTGGTCCTTTCCAGGTGATGTCCAATTCTTTACCTTTTTAACTCGATTTTTGACCATCTCAGTTGTTATTTCTAATACTTGCATTTGTTTGTTGCCAATGCTTTTCTCAAAGTCATGTATTCACTTTGCTTCCTTGTTGTAGTCCTTTGCATTTTCCCACAATTCTTTCCAGAATTCAACTGTGGCCTGTTTTTCTGGTTTTTCACTTTTGGTGTCACCATTCACATTAATACTTTGATAAAAATGCCGTTGGTCTGATCGAAATTGCTGATTTTGTTTATATTGGATGATTCGTGCCTCATATCTTTCAATTTTTCTAGCTGTTGCTGTTATCTGCTGTTTTACAATCTCTACAGCTTCATTGATGTTTCTTGTATCCAATCTATATCTCCTGATTAGCCGATCTATGATTTTGTTGTTTTTAAGCCGTTGCTCATGCATGTTCTTTAAGTTACTAGCATCTGCCCTTAATTTTTTGATTTTTTGTTCTAAACGGATTTTCCACTTTGGCTTTGATGCTTTTTCTGTTGTGTGATTAGGTACTTTAATTTTAATGCCTAGTTCATTAGTGACTATTACAGCTGCGCTGTACATTAACTGGTTTGTTTCCAAGATGGATCCCGGTTCAATTGTTGAAAACACTGCATTAACCATTTTCATGATAGGGGCCAAATTTTCTTAGGCACAGTTTTTAGTGATGGTAAACGTTGCCTTTCCTCATTAAGCAGAAAATGCTCCATGATCTTATCCTTCAATTCTTTTTGTTTTTGAGTTAGTTCATCAGTTGGTTCAGTGATAACTGGTTCTAGTGGTGGTGATGTTATTTCCTCCCCGAGAGCTTCTTCTGGGAGTTCTACTATAATGTCTTTAGTTGTGTCTTGAATATCAGTTATTTCCGCTTGTGATATTGTTTTTTGGGTTTTGCAATTTGCCTGAATTTCCTCATGTTCAACTTCACTAAACACTTTATTCCGTATAATAAATCGCCTTTGATCTGCTAGTCGTTCACTAACATTTGAATCTGGATATTGTTGTTTCCATAATTCATACATTCGCTTTAAATAGCCTCTTTTTTCTGGCTCTGAGTTGTAGTAACAGGCCATTATGGCACGGTTTTCATCTGCACTATATTTTTGTCATTTTGTTGGCTGGTCCACTTGTAGCCCACTTGTCGACGGATGTCCAGGGACCCCAACATCCGCCGCGGCCCTTGTTAACCTGCGCGACGACCGATGCGGTATGGAATTCTTATTTGTTTTTTTCACCATATTGTATGGGTTGGCGGGGTTTTTTTTACGGGACCAGATGCCAACCTGATCCCAACCTTCCTCCTTTCTCATCCGGGCTTGGGACCGGCAACGGCGGAGTTGTTGTTGTTGTTGTTGTTGTTGTTGTTGTTGTTGTTATTATTATTATTATTATTATTATTATTATTATTATTATTATACAATTGTATCACAGTGGCCAGTTGTTTCGCCGGATTTGGCATTGGTTACTAGTCGGGCCCCACCTAGGGGCCTAGGACGTCATAACGTATTTTCGTAATATGCGTGCAGATCCAAGCAGTGCGGCTTTTTGCATTTGACTGATGGTGATTTTGTCAATTTTTAACTGTTTTAAATGTAATTCCAGTGCTTTTGGAATAGCACCCAGTGTGCCAATTACCACTGGAATTATCACTGCTGGTTTGTGCCATAGTCGTTGAATTTCAATTTTTAAGTCCTGGTATCTTGCGATTTTTTCATGTTCCTTCTCGGCGACCCTGCTATCACCTGGTATTGCGATGTCTATGATTGTGACCTTATTTTTCTCAACCAGTGTGATGTCTGGTGTATTATGCGCCAGTATTTTGTCGGTTTGTATACGGAAATCCCACAAGATCTTGACCATCTGATTTTCGGTGACTTTTTCAGGCTGATGTTCCCACCAGTTTGTTGCTGTTTTAATATTATAATTTTTGCACAAATTCCAGTGGATCATTTGTGCTACTGAATTGTGTTGCAATTTATAATCAGTCTGCACAATTTTTTTACAGCAGCTGAGTATGTGATCAACAGTTTCATCAGCTTCTTTGCAAAGTCTGCATTTGGCATCATCAGAGGATTTTCGATTTTGGCCTTAATGGCATTTGTGCGGATAGCTTGTTTTTGCGCAGCCAGGATTAGTGACTCTGTTTCTTTCTTTAATGTACCTGTTGTTAACCATAAACAAGTTTGTTCACCTATTATTATTATTATTATTATTATTATTATTATTATTATTAAATAATACAATCAGCAGCAATTACAATCCATCGCATAGGATTTCCAATACTCCTAGACTAGCTTACCAAACATGGATTTGGGTTACTAGATAATTTCTGCAGTAGTAATGGTGTGGAAGTACAGATCTCAAATCTTTTTATTTCTAAGCTTTTTATGGAATCTGTGTTACCACCTGTAGATATATTTATATTTCCCTCCCTCCCTCCCTCCCTCCCTCTCTCTCTCTCTCTCTCTCTCTCTCTCTCTCTTTACATACATACATACATACATACATGCGTGCTCCTGTCATTCCCATTCAGAAGAGATATTTAAGAGGCTATGTGAGTTCAATTCAGAGCTGGGTTGCAGTTACATTCACAACAGGTTCGTTGGTTGTGAGTTCTTGTCCTACCCTCACGTGCTTTGGAGAATAAGTCAACCCCCCCCCCCTTATTTATTACAGCATTTCATGTTCTGGAAGACAGCTATCATGTAACCTCCTAAGCTATTTTTTAGGGCAGACACACCAAGTTCCCTTACCTTGAAAATTTTGAAAGACTATGTAATGGGATGAAATATCAGTGAAAAAGTAATCTCCTTCAACCTTGAAGTTAATTGTTATAGAAGGTTAATATGTTGGATGCAGATCTATAAAGCTCTGTTTTGTAAATGGGTACATATGTGAAGCAGGATATGACTGAATGAATTTTGTGAAACAGATTTATCTTCTGGTAAAAATCTTGACATTCTTTTGCCTGAGCCATATCTCGTACTCAGACCATTCTTTTCATAAGCAAAAATTGTTAAATGCCCACCCATGGGTGGATGATGATCTTCACTAGGGCTTATTTTTGAGGTAGGTTTTATATTAGGCACATACTTAAAAAATCTGGCTAGGACTTATTTTCTGGGTACCTATTATTTTCGGGGAAACACAGTATTTGTCTACTTGCATTTCATTGTTTTTGAACTGCTAGGCGAGAAGGAGATGGGGCAAGCAATGGGAGATAACCCTTTTGTGTGGCACTTAGTTATTGAACCCAGGCTGTAGGCTTTCCAGCTGACAAGGCCAGTATTTTTAACCACTGAGTCATTGCCCCCTTCCATTTTGAATAATAATAAGTAAATATGATCAAATAACGTGTTTTCCCCAAGAAAAAACATTTGATAAATGAAAGGATATAAAACATGCAAATTGTGATACAACTGAATGTGAAAAGAATTATAGTTTGCATAGGATATTTTTCAGGCAGAGAGCTAAAAATCCTGGCTAAATGGTCAACAGCTATTTCAGAAGTCTTAGTGCACATTTAATGGTTGCTTTTCCCATCATCTTTTGATTTACAGTTCCCTTTTCATTGTGTATAAAGAATAGCAAAAGGAGAGTGAAGCAGGCATATATTCTGGTAAACTCAGTTGAATAAGATTGAGAGGTCAACAAGTATTCAAATAATATAACATGGCACAGTCTTTTGAAAACCTGTACCTGTGATATGATACACTGCTGGAATTATTAACTAGGCACATGCTGAACTGAACAGTTTGGATAAAAAAATAAAACAAAACTGCAAAGACTATTCACTCTGCATTATATCCCATAATGATATTGATAGATTATATCTGACCTGAAGAAATGGGGGAAGAGGTTTATTCAAGTCAAACAAAGTTCAAATAAGAAGTATATGCATTGACTGATTATATTAAAGATAGCCAAGGACTGAGCTGTCAAACTCATGTCATGGCGGTGTCACATGACATATTGGGACTTTCCCACCCCTTTGCTAAACCTGGTGTGGGCATGACCAGTATGTGACACATCCAGCCCATAGGTCAGGAGTTTGACAGCCATGGACAAGGACAAGCATTAGTGCAGGTTAAAAATTGAATTTACTGAACAGCCATGAAATAAAAAGTGAATATGAAAATAATCTAATAAAACATGAACAGAATGTTGCCAAGGAAAAAGCATTACAGGGTCAATTTCTACAAACACTTAAGCTGAAAGGGGATAAAGATAAAACATAGCAATGGCTTAAACTGGAACATTTTTTAAAAAAGGAATCAAAGGCTTGAGCTTGGCTGCACAACAGCATGCTGCTCAAACTAATGCAATCAAGGCCAGAACTGAAAAATCATCAAATGATTCAAGTCCAGATTTTGAAAAGCAAAAGAAACAGTGGATCATATACTCAATTTATGCAAGAAAATCACGCACAGTGATTATAAACAATGACATGATAGAATTGCCTAAACGATTCACTGGGACGTCTATAAAATTATTATGTGGCAGTAGTAAAAAATAAATGGGAACATATAGCTGAAAAAGTCATTGAAAATGTGTAGGTTAAAATGTGAAATTTTTAAATATATACTAAGAAAGTCTTGGATCATAATACACCAGATATATCTGTGGCTGAAAAGAAAAATAGTGTGGATAATTGATGTGACATAACCAGGAAGTAATAGAATAAAAGACAAAGAACTGGATAAGACCGCAAAGTATCAAGATCTGAAAATTGATATTGGAAGATTATGGCATGAACCAGCCACGGTGATCCCAGCACTGGTGTCACACCAAAGAATCTTGGGCATCACTTATAAAGTTTGTTCATTGACAAAATTTCCTTCTGTCATTGCATATACATGGACCTGCACATATACTATGCTGATACTTTAGAAACAGTTAATGACCGAGTTGCCAGAATTATTCATTGGAAACTATGCCAGAGGTCTGGATTTGAATAAAACAATTCGACGCTTGTGCAACTGGGTCACCATTATGACTGACTGCAGTGTCCTGTAGTTTGGTGATGCAACTTTACAACTATTTTTGATGGAAAAAAAAAGAATTGGTTCACACTTATGGTCATTGTGATTTGCTTAACGCCCGTTGTAAAAATGGTAAAATTGGTTCTGACTTGAATTATGGTCACAATGTCTTTCTATGGAAATTTCAGTCCTGATTGTGGTTGTAAGTCGAGGACTACCTATATGTGTCAATTGGGTAGATGGGCTGTACAGAGGAGCCCACTTCCTAACTTTCCCTCTTCCCTATACTGAGCCATAATTATTTGCACTAATAGGAGTTCTGATAAAGCAGCCTAAGGAATTTTAGACACAGTCTTAATAACCAACTCTTTAAATGATAGGTCTGAAAGTAAATCATCAAGATTTGTATTTTTTGAACTTTTTACCATGCCATTCCATGCTTTACAAAACCTTGACGTTTTAAGAGCAAATATAAAGCAACAAAAAAAAAGATTACCCATATTGCATTTAATTCTAAATATTACACTTGATTTAAAAAAAAACATTAATCTGTGCACATGTGGTTTCACATGCCAAACTTACTTAAATTTAGGAATATCAACAAGTATAAAATGTAGTTTGTTTCTGCTACCCTGTTGTTAAGCAGATTTATATGGAAATAAACTTCTATAAAATAAATAATATAATTTCAAAATAAAACTAACAAATAAACTTATACAACATTTGATCTTAGCCAAAGAGAAATAAACAAACAGAAAATTTAATTGTTTTTTTCAAGTAAGTATAAAGTTGAATGTTGACTTGGGATGCCTTTGGAGCTTTTGTACAGGGTTAGACTGTCACATATGTCAGGGGTGTCAAACTCAATGCTTGTGGGGTGCTTAGATCTGACCCATGGGGTCACCCTGCAAAGAGTGATGGACTGGCCTGCGGTGCTTCTACCAGTGAAAACAGGCTCCCAAGGTACATTTTGGGTTGCCACAATCTCCTGCAACCCTTTGTCAGTGAAAATGGAACATGCAAACAGTCCTCCCAAGGTCTGTTTTCACTGGCGGAGAGTTGCAGGAGCCGTGGCAGCCGAAAACAGAGTTCGGGAGCCCGTTTTCACTGGTAGAACACTCAGGTCACAGGCAACCCAGACATGAGTGATGTTGAACTGGCCACACCCACCCTGGCCACACCCACACTGGCCCTTGAGGTTAAACACAACCCTGATGCAGCCCTCAATGAAATCGAGTTTGACACCTCTGACATATGTGAAGAAGTAGGGAAAAGGGAAGGGAGGGAGAGGAAGAAGAGATGGGTAGGGGGAGAGAAAAGGAGAAGGAGACGAAACTACTTATTCTAATTTGGGAAAGAAGTCATGGAGATTTCAAATATCTGTACCAGAAATCCTCTTGGAATTATATAAAGCTTTTATGTGTGCCAAGCTGCAACTTGGTCATTTGTATGTCTTCAAAATTGAATATTCATTAAAGTGTATAAAGCAGATTTATTGGGAACAGGAGGAAAAAAAACAGGGAAATTGTTGGTCTCTCAGCTGAAACAACTGCAACAACATAATATAATATCTACAATTAAGGAGTCCATGGATAAAATATATAATGACTCAGGAGCAATAAATTTGCGATTTTTATACTTGACTTTATAGCTTGAATCTGGAGATCCCAGATGAGCAGATTGATCTTTAAAATAAAATAAACGGTCCAAATAATTCCCAAGCTCACTTGGTTGATTTAGCTGTATTTTTAACTTTACAAGAAATATTATATACTATTAATTTTATGAAAAGTGAGAAGTCCTCTAGTTTAAATGGGTTTGAGATAGAAAGCTTAGCTCTTATACCATTTCGTTATATTATGAATCCTTTCCAAAGGAGTCCTTCTCTTATCATATGGTGAGATTATCTTGTTAAACGTAGGTGAAAAATATTAATTACAAATACTGATCTATGTTGGTTATAAAAAACATGCAATCAATGATACATTGTGCATAGTTTGATTCCTGGATTATAATTCAATTATAACTTAGTCCCTCTCCTCAGTTTATCACCAATGATATTATTTTTATATCAAATAAGATGTGCTGTCAAACTCATCAGGGATATCACTTTTTTCTTCTTCCTGGGATTTTTCCACAAGTGCAGGCTGCTTTTTTTCCCAGTTCAATTAGAAGTTAAATGTTGCAATGTATGGCTGTGGAAGTTGGACCATAAGAAAGGCTGACCACCCCAAAATTGAGGCCTTTGAACTATGGTTCTGGAGAAGACTCCTGCGAGTCCCTTGGACTGCAAGACGATCAAACTGGTCAGTCCTAGAGGAGATCAACATGACTGCTCTTTAGAAGGCCAGATAATGAAGATGAAGCTCAAATACTCTGACCACCTAATGAGAAGGAAGGACTCACTGGAGAAGAGCCTAATGCTGGGAAATATTGAGGGCAAAAGAAGAAAAGGACGACAAAGAATGAGGTGACTGGATGGAGTCACTGAAGCAGTAGACATGAGCTTAAATGGACTTCAGAGGATGGTAGAGGACAGGAAGGCCTGGAGGAACGTTGTCTGTGCATTCATGATGGGTCAGACACGACTTTGCAACTAATAATAATAAGAAGCTGAATGTTGAACCATTGGTTTAACAAAAGTTGACCAATTGGCTTGCCATGAAAGCTTGGTGTAATTCACTGGCCTAAACCCATGCAGCCAGCTTTTATGCCTAAGGCAGGAGTAAAACCCACAGTCTCCTAGGTTTGGCTAGATGCCTTCACCACTATACTAGATTAGGGATATCCATTATTCATCTTAAATTTAACCTGTTCTCAGAACATTTGATTTATGTTAGACAATGTATAGGTATTCAAAGTATACAAATAATCTGGAAGTGAATACAATGTTATTTTATGCAGAGGACATTTTAAAGTATATATTTATTTTAAGAAATTATCAACATTATTTTCCTGATGTTGTGGATACGATACTACAATATGTTACACATTGTAGATGTACAGTTAACTGCACAAATCTAATCTATTCTCAGTTAATAAGAACTTTTTCTGTGGGATTTGTTCATTGCTTACAAATTCTTAAGTAGCAAAGAATAACTCTGAGAAAAAATGTTAATGGATGGTGATATTGAAAACCATATAATTGTCATAGGTTTGCATTTTGTCATGGTGCCAATTAAGGCAAAGTTTATTGAAAATATTAATTTATTAGAAAAAACAAACATGAAAATGAATTTTATTTCCAGATTTAAAATAGGGTATATTTAAGTGGACTATCTATCTTAATTCTACTTAGATATTTCAGAAAATTCAGTAAGAGGTCAACCAATTTGGTATGGGATAGTCAGACCTCCTGAAAGGTTTTTGTTAGATCGGCAGTAGTAATTAACAGAGGCGTCTGAGGTAACCGTAACCTTTTATTCAAGCAAGAACGTTCAGAACATCAACAGTAAGTAGACCGGCAAGTCTCCGTTGTTTGACAGCCTTTTATACCCGGCTGTCAAACGGTTCAACCAATTGCCTCGTGTATGACAGCCCGGCAACTGGCAGGCGCATCTGATTGGCTAAGACGCGTCTGGCTGCTGCCGAGCTGTCATTCGTAAGTCTGAGAACTTACGAGGCTGCAACACTCCTTTCCCCCCAGCCATGCGCATGCATCAGAAACTGCGCATGCGTAGTCGTTTAGGTACGCAGGCAAGCGGCGGACACGCCCCGACCGCCGCAGTTGGACTGCAGGCGGAGCTGGAAAGAGATGTCCCTGTAAGAGCTCCACCCTTCGGGGAGTTGAGCTCCAGGTGACGTCAGAAGACCCTCTTGGTTGTACTGGAGGACTGGATGGATAAGGTAGGCTGGGCGATGGGGGCGTGGCCGAGGATGGCGGTGGATTACAAATGGGCCGGTAGGCGGCCTGGGATTGGGGAGGACCAGGCCCAAGGAGGCTTGCTATCGCGGGCTGGAGGATTGCGGGCTCGGCTTGAGAGGTGTCAGAACTGAAGGCCAAGGGTGGAGACCCGGTGGCTGGGCTAGGCTGGCCTGTATATTGAAAGGCTGGATGGTGTGGAACTGTGGAGCATGGCGGCGGAACCGGGGCTGGCTGTAAGGCGTCGGCGGCTGGCCCCTGCGGGTCAGATTGAGTTGGCTCTTTGATGTTGTAGCGGCTCCTCAATTGATCCAGGTGCCGCCGCCAAATGGTGCCGTCAGGAAGACTTGCCCTGTAGGAGACGGGTCCTGTTACTTCGGTGATGGTGGCAGGCACCTATCGAGTGTCCCCCGAGTAGTTTCTAGCCCAAACCATGTCCCCAGGAAGGAAAGAGTGGGAGGGAGACCCCAGGTTGCCAGGCTGAATCCCTGAATAGAGGGGGTGCAGTCTATCCAGGGTGGTCCGCAGGCGCCTGCCCATCAGCAGCTCCGCGGGGCTTTTCCGAGTTAGTGGGCAAGGAGTGGAGTGCTGTGCCATTAAGTACGCATCCACCCTTGCCTGCCAGTCACCACGGTTCATGTGGCCCAAAGCCTCCTTGGCCGATCGAACCGCCCTTTCAACAGTTTTCTCTTTCTAAGATTACAACTCCCATATAAAACTTTTAGTGATATCACTACACGTATCTATATTTATTTCTGGGATTTTTTGGAATGAAATTTACTCTGAATATGAACCACTAAAGATGCAAGTGGGAAATGATTATTTGGTGTTTTTTTTTTTTGAAATCTCAGTAGGTACTAAGGTCTAATTTTAGATTGATTAGGTTGTATTCTGTGAACTAAAGACATTAATCTGGATGTTATTTAGAAGAAGATTTAAATATAAGCCTTGTTCTCATGAGAAAAAGACTCTGATAATTCCTATTTACATACAGTATATAAAAAGTTTTTTTTAAAAAAAATGGCTTAAAATGGTTAAGTTAAGTCAACATGGTGCTAATTACAGTTTTAGGGAAGCTACAGAAGGAATATACTTGCATTAAATTGCTGTATGTCAATATATTTAGTTAAAATATTTTTCATCTTCTCAATTAGGAGGATTTATAAAAGGATTCCCCTCCCCCCAGGTTTACTGGACATCTCAGTGGATATTCTAAAGGGTTAATTATCTATCTTTCCATGATGGAGATGTAAGTAAATATGAAACATGTTAACACATATCAATTGGACTTGCCTTCTGATTATCCCATATTGATTTAGTATTCTTAATATTAATTTAAGCATACCAATGTAGCACCTTTGGGCAAATCATTCTCTCTCAACCCACTCCAGCCACAGGAATGTTGTTGCAGGGAAAATAGGTTGAGGAAGAAGTATGTTTATACTTTGTTAGTTGTAACAAAGGCTGTAATTTTGTTACAACTAACAAAGTTAGTTGTTTATTTGTTATTCTATACAATAGATTAAGGGAATTGAAATGAATATTGAACAGCAAGGTTTGCTACTCGTAGACAACTAAATGTAATTTAATCTTAGCCCTCCGGAGTCCTTCGGGATTGGGCAGCATAGAAATCAAATAAACTCAACTCAACTCAACTCAACTTAAGACATGGAAAAATTGGAGAGGGAACATGAAATACACTTATAATGGGAAACGATTGAGACTTAAAGGCAGAATCACAAATTGGGGACGCGTAAGGATGTATAATTATATAAAGATAATGATGAGAATAGCTTGGAATTGTAATCAGGTCTGCATCTCGACCAAAATTAGGCTGGGGAGCGGGATTTAAATGTACAATCACTATATAGGTATAATTTTTGTTCTGTTTTTCTTTTTTTTTAAAGGAGGAGAATATATGTTTAAAATTGAATATGTATATTGAAAAGGTACTATAAATACCATCAACATAAAATGGAGCTTGCTCAGAAGCTGTAATACACCAAGCAAGTGATATGAAGAGTGGGAAGAAAAGGAGAGAGGAAGGGAAGGAGAGAGGGATAAGAGACAGGGTAGGAGGGGGGAAGAGGAGGAGAGAAATGAGGAGTGGAAAGGGGAGAGAGAAGTAGGAGAGAGGAAAGGGAAGTGGAGAAGGGAAGGAGGACAGAGAGAAGAAAGGAGGTAGGAAGGAGGATGAGAGAGGGAGAAGAAAGTGAATGCACAAATATAGTGTATGGAGAGCAGAAGAGCCAGGTTTTGCTTTTCTTATGGGGAGTTGATGGTAAGATGAAGTGATGTAAACATTTAATAATACAATACGATGTTGGCTATGTAATAATATACAGGTGGATTATATGTTATGAAATGAAAAATAAAAAACTTTACAAAAACCCAACAATCTTTTCAAGTCAGAAGCCAAATTTAGAGTTAGTATTTGAGTGGGTTTGTCACATCTCTGTTTTCTCCCTTTCTGTCCAAATTGTTTCAAACATGTGGCTTTTTGGGGGGGAGGGCTAGTGTTTCAACCCTCCATTTTCCTTTTCTTTGTTTCTTTTTGAAAAAATCCCGGTCTGACCATCAATATTATTTATGCTCTCAAGATTCTTTGCCTTTCCAAGTTGATTTATGTGGGTTGTGGGTTAGATGAATTTTCTTACCTGTCTTTCATCTCTTCTTCACACTCTTGTTCATTTGCTTTGGCTGGAAGTCAGCTTCTTGTGCAGCATGTTGCCTCTATTCTGATTCAGAGGGCAAATCTCCAACCTGTGAGGGACCTGTTGCCGCCCCCTGGGTCTGATGAGATGCTACCCCTTCTTCGCCCCCCCTCCAGGGTGGTTCCGATCTAAAAAAGATCTCGGAGATGGTTTGTCAGACAGGGTTCATGTTTGACTCTTGAGAGCCCACATCCCTCCACATCTGTCCAGCTCTAGAACTTCCGGTCGATCTGACTGCCAATGATTCTTATTCTATAGGTTGGGGGCATTATTTCTTCTTTTTCAAAAGAAGAAAGGGAGGGAGGTTTAATAAATGAAATAATGCATTCAACAGTCCAGTTATGTTTTTATCAAATGGATAAATGGCTCTATATATTTGAATTTTGTGCATAGGTTCAGCTGGAGTGAATTGAGGAAGGTCATGTAATACCAAATAGATTTGTTTTAACTGGAAGTTGCTCTTGAATTTTATGAAAAATGTAGATACAATTTATTAGTTTCTTTAAAAAAAACCTCATGACCAACAAAATGTTCATATACATATTTTTGCTAATGCATTTCAGCAATCATTCAGCTTTGTAATAGCTGTATAATAGTTGTACTATTCATAAAAGAGAGACAATATTCCATAATTATATTGTTAGTGTTGCTGCTACATAATAATAATGACTTTCAAATACATAGGATGACCTCAGACTTCAGCCAAGCAATCTTTTCATATTCTGTCCAAAATTAATATTGCAAAGCAAATGTAATATTTGGTAATACATTCAGAATATGTTCGGTCATATAAAAATATTTATCAATTTTAAATTTCCTTTTCATTCATTTGTTTAAAAGAAACAGAACTGCACATCTGGCTTCCTGAATAATTTAAACAAGGTTAAGTGTGAACCAGTTTATAAAGTTTATAAATATAATTTAGAGGCTCATTTGTTACTTTTAAGTGTTGACTTGCAACTAACATGTGTCATCTCCTGATTTTACTGTTCAAAATGGGAATTGCTGTGTCTATTTTTATGAACCATAAATTTCTCTCTTAACTGTCAACATCTTCAATAAATACATTAAAATCTTATCCAAACAGATTGTTCAAGGAGATTTTAAAATGTTTTTGCACATTTTATATGCAATAAAAAGGGAATGGAAAGACCTGCTTATTTTGAATCTCTGCTAATTTGGCAAGATAGAAGCTCAGGGGTTTCATTATAGCCCAAGAACATATCAAATAGGACAAAACTTTTGATGAATGTGTGCACCACTAGGATTAATAATATCTAATAAAACCATAATGATCAATGGGAGATTCCATCAAATCTGATTGGTACAAAGGTTCTGTATATGCAACCAGACTGGATATCTGCTTTGTTACTTGCTTCACTGTTCTTTGTATTAATTGTTACAGGGGGAAAAAATCCTTTAGGTATTTCATCCCTTTCATCTACATTTTGATGAGAACAAAATGGTGCTGCTATTATCATCACAATGGACACATCTCCTAATATGTAGCTTCTTTGTTTTGGCAGCCTTAAAATTGCAGATCAAGTAAGTAAAGGTCAGATAATTTATTCTAAAGGAGATTTTTTCCTTTAATGTGGTGAACAACACAATACCTTCATTGTTTTGCTCCTTATTTTATATAAACCTTGTGTAATGACCTACAGCCTTGAAGGCAAACCTATGGTATGCGTGCCACAGGTGGCACGTGGAGCCATTTCTGAGGGCATGCGAGGCATTGCCCTGAAAGCTCCAGCGTGTATGCATGGACTTGCCAGCTGATTTTTGGCCATTTTTTATCCTCCAGAGGCTTCCCTGAAGCCTCTGGAGGGCGGCAAACCACCCAACGGGTAAACCAGAAGTTCAGGAAAGACTTCCGGTTTGTGTGTTGGGCCATTTTTTGCCCTCCTGAGGCTTCAGGAGGCTTCCCTGAAGCTTGAGTAGGGCGAAAAATAGCCCAATGAACCTCCCAGAAGTCCAGAGGCTTCAGTGAGACCTGCGTGCATGCGGGTGTGTACGTGTTGTGTGCACATGTTTGAGAGGAGGGCATTGCATTATGAGTATGGCAGAGGTGGGTTCCTACCAGTTCGCACCAGTTCAGTAGAACCGGTTCGTCAAATCTACTAAACCAGTTAGAAGAGGTTCCACCAGTGGACCCGGAAAGCAGGCCACACCTACAGAAGATGTTTCAAATTTTTTGAAACCCACCACTCACTCACCTCACACACACACACACACACACACACAGACAGAGAGAGACTCACACAGAGAGAGAAAAAGAAAGAGAAAGAAAGGAAGAAAGGATGAAAGAAAAAAATAAAGAAAAACTGAGAGAGAGATGAAAGAAAAAAAGGAAAAAGGGACAGAGAGACAAAAGAAAGGAGAGAGAGAGAGAGAGAGAGAGTGAGAGAGAGAGAGAAAGAAAGAAAACATATGTGCGATCCTCCCATGCTCCCCATGCTTTTGCATGGCCTCGGCAAAACGTTAGCCATCACTGCCTATAGTTAGTTAATTAGGTAAATGCCATTGAACTGAGCTCAATTCCTGGTAACTTTGTGGAAAATTCTGTTGCCTTCCTGCTTATCTCCAGCTCTTCAAAGATACTCAAGTAATCTCTGGAATCCATCAGCTGCTTTTTCCATTGTGTCCACTTTTTCCCTTTTTCCAATCTTAAGAATAGCAACATGCTTAATAAACCCGAATCAACTTTTGCAACTTGAATTGAAGCATGAATCTACCCATGGCTTGTACTCTGCATAATACATGTTTTATTGTTTTGTGTCATAGCCAATAAACACATGAATTGGTAAGAAATTAAACATAATTATTAAAGGCTAATAGCATGGATCATCTGGATCACATGAATCTACCTAGAAGTCTAACAAGGAAGAGAAGAAGAATCCCATCAAGCATGGGTATCAGACTCATGTCGCCATGGAGTCGTCACATGATGTATTTCCCTTTGCTAAACTGGGTGTGCCGTGGCCAGCGTGTGATGCATTCGGCCCATGGGCTGGGAGTTTGATAACCCTGCCATAGAGAGTAAGTAGCAAGCAAAATTTGCTCTGGTCACATGAGAATATTCCATATAATTTCACATGCCTTAACCTAGGGAATGTTTGTACAGAGGAATCACCTGGATAAAACAGATGTTCCAAGATTGTTACATTAAATTTTCACTTTTCTTTTCAGCCATGACTGCGTGCTTGTAAATTCTGGAGCAACAGGGGTTTCACAATACAATTTCTTATAGCCATAAGATATCGTTCTTAAAAAAAACATTTAGCACATTGTTAAATATTAACATCTGTTGAAAGGTATTGTGTGGTCATACAAAAATGAAACAATGCTTTGATACAATGCTGGCTGATTGAAAGCAAACAAGTTGACATTCTGCGGCGAAAAAATAGACATCCTTAGCAGTTGTCAGAATCATTAAATCTGACATTGTGACAAGTTTAAAAGGTGCAGACCTTGCTTGTGATGTCATTATGCTTGGTTCAGCATGTACTCCTTTCCCCTTTGTATTCCTATTGCGCCTGTGAGTAATACAATCCAGACCTGAGCATTACATAAATTACTTATTCTGGATGGCAGTGCTTTCTCTCTAAAAGGTGGAAGGAAACAAACAACCTAGACATGCTTGCAAGTGTGCTTTTGTCATTAGACAATGACACATGACCCATCATCTATACTATGTCCTACAGATGATATCGAAATTATTCTAGCAGTGCTGATCCTTATATTGATAACCAAAAACACCTGGGCACTTGTAATATTCAAATGACCTTGAAAATGTTCAGAAGGTGGAAGATAATGCAGAACATTATTTTTGTTATAAAAGTACTAGTTTTCTGCAGAACATCAACAAGCTATGTTCAAGCCCCAAGTAGCTTCATTCAACGTTATCCAAAGAAGTAGTCTTCTCCTCGGTTTTAACTTTGAAAAAAGGATGCTTTAGCTCACTGGGCTGTTGAAATTGGAGATTTTACAGTATTTTTTTCCCGTGCCATGCCCACCAACCAAGCCATGCCCACCAAGGCAAGCCATGCCCACCAAGCTGGTAAAAAAAAAAAATGATTCCCACCACTGGTCAGCAGTGAATATCTTTCTCTTGTGGTGCCCAATAAGAAATTAACTCCTACAGACTTGAAGTGATTGCCAGTTTAAATATATTTCCACTGACAATTAAAGCTCCATTTGGTTTGGTAAAGCATTTCTCTGAGTACCCATGGCAACACCTCTCTAACAGTTGTCATATTTCATGCTATTAATTTTTAATTGTTGTTTTTACTGTGTAAGTTGTTTGCATTGTTTTATTTGCATGTTCATGATTTCATTATCAATTATTGGGGATTTCAACAAAACATGAATGATATATTGTAGTAAATAAATTACAATCCCCACTTCTTTTTCCTAACCTTTCTCTTGGGTATTTTAAAAACAAACCAGTAAAAATATAGATTAACATAAACCAAGATATCCTCTTTAAAAAAAAATGGAATGGGGGTTTTATGGATGATTAAACATTGATAATCAGGTGGACCAATGCCCAATGTTCCATAGAAAATTAAATTCTGTAACTATTTATTGAACTATTTGTTCATGTGAATCCCTGATAAAGTAGCTTTTAGGACTGTGTCTTCTTGTGATGATCTTGGCAGTTACTGTTGCTCATCATGAATCACCTTGATGAAATCACTAACAGAGCATATTCACACCGTAATTTCCACAATGCCCCTTTATCTCTTTCTGGAGTGGCCACTTTGTTTATGTAGCTTAAGTAAAAGCTAAGGAAAAATGAATATAATCAGAGTGAAGTGTTGAAACTTGGTATGCTAATGATGTTTTCATATGTATTCTGACTTATTCTTTGTGCTAGTGGCTTTATATATAACAGTTTCTGTCAATAAAAGAAAGTTACCATAGTAAACCAATCAAAGAAGTTGACAGACTGTCCTTACTTAATCACTTTATAATTGGGTTTCTCCTGTTACCTGGATTTGTGTGCATTAACCAGCAAATTCCCCATCAAAAGAGGTCAGCAGAAGCATTCCCTAGATCTCCAGTGCCCTTTTCATAATGGAGATTGCTCATTTATACTTTGGGGAGGCCAAGGATTTCCTTTATGGCCTTTGCAACTGTCATAACATTTATTTTAGATGAAATATACTAGAACAAAACTGACAGGTTGCCCCTAAGCTATGGGCTAAAATAACAAAAGTTCCAAAGGTGATCCTTTTACAAACCTCTAGCTTTGTTTCCTTTAAAAAAAATGAAGTGCATATTACTTTCTCTCCCATCAATAATGACTCTGTTCTTGAAGCAAAAAAGAATTATTGATTTATTGTCAGAGTCTCCATGTCTGCCCCCTCCCCATAAAATGGCAGCATTCACTAAATAAATCCTTTTGTCTAGCACTGTCTGCTGGGGTGAATCGAAACAGGGATGCTTTCACAAATATTTCCATCTATGTTGAAATATTGTGTTTCCTCTGGAATATTTTGGGGGAGACTATATTAAAAGGGTATAATTCCCCACACTTCAAAACATCTCAGTATAAAACTTATTCACTTTAAGATATCAATATACATGTATTGTAATTAGATTTTTTTAATTAGAGTTGTTGTTTTCAAAGATTTTCCTAGACTACATAATTTAGCACAAAGGACCTAGCATATACTACTTGCTATTAGTTTAGTATGAATGGAATAACATAACAGCAGAGTATGGAGGAGAAGGCAGAATTTAAGCCAATGTTTCTCAACCTTGGCAACTTTAGGTTCTGTGAACTTCAACACCCAGAATTCCCCAGACAGCAAACTTGCTGACCCAGGAAATTTTGGGAGTTTAGGTCTACACATCTTAAAGTTGCCAAGGTTGAGAAATGCTGATGTAAGTACCAAGTCAGACCCAAAAGTCTGTTTGCACCATTCTGTTAGTTGTTTCCGTAAATATATTTCTTAATTTGTTTTGCTATAAGAAAGTTAGATAGCTAGATAGTGTATATAGATGTTTGAGCAATTTTTATGTGTGTTTTGCTGGATACTGTGGTGCTGGAGGTGACTAATACACATCCCATAGATTGCAAAAATAACAAACAAGAAATCGTAGGTTGAATCTTGCAAAAAATATTAGCAATAGCAATAGTACTTAGACATATATCACTTCACAGTGCTTTACAGCCCTCTCTAAGTGGTTTACAGATTCACCATATTGCCCCAAACAATCTGAGTCCTCATTTTACCCACCTCAGAAGGATGGAAGGCTGAATCAACCTTGAGCCTGGGGAGATTAGATCTGCCAAACTGCTGGCAGCCAGTAATCAGCAGAAGTAGCCTGCAGTACTGCACTCTTAACAACTGCACCACCACAGCTCTTAAGCCAAGCACTCCAAACAGAGGTTGTGATACTGTCATGTGAGCTGACTCATTCCAAAAGTCAATCATGCTGGGAGTGATCAGAAAAAGGAGAAGGAGCCACCCTAATATCCATTGGCTGGAGTCTATAAATGATGACATTGAGATGACCATGGTGGATCTGAAAGTGGGGTTTGCAAACAGGGCATGGAGAGGGCTGATCCACAGAGTGGCTGAGGGTCAGACATAACTGAATGCCTGACAATGATGATGATGATAAGCTTATCAAAAGTATTAATTCTGTTGTTTTCTCATTAAAAAAATATTTATCTTCAAGTATGAAACTGGTATTTTCCAGATTGCAAGTTTATTGAGTGGGTAAATCAAATATTTGAATATATTATTATTAGTTTATAATACATTTCACAATACAAAATTAAATATAAGGGGATATAAAAGAGATTCTTGAGAATTCTACAATCATTCTGACAAGACTGAAAAACCTCCTCAGAAAAAATTACTGGACTTCATTATTGCAGAGTATGACAACAGAATATTGATATTTCTGTTCCCCTCACTCTTACATCCTGGCAAGTCAAGGCTGGTCAATCTTGAATTTATTCCTCGGTCCTCCTGTCATTCTGGGTTAAGCTGACATTTTTGCTTTCATCAAGACTATCTCTGTGTTCTTCTGCACCTATGAGGCATCTTCATAATTCCATTTGTAACATCCCAATGAGAAACGTCAGTGTACTACAACTTAATCAAATTACTAAAAACATTTTTAAAAAATCCATATTTGGCCAAGTCTTCCACTGCTCTATATTAAAAGTGTTTTCAACTTTTTTCTGAGTGTGAATCCAAACCATCAATTAATAAGCTGAAATAATGAGGCACTTTTTGAAATGTTTTGAAGGCAGATTGTTCAGGATGGCAAACTGAAGGTAGGAGTGTTGCATACTGCCAGCTAGGCTTCCTGTCAATCTTTTGGCATGCACATTTAATAAGGAAATTGTGTGATAAACTACACAGCCACCAACCTTGAAATCAGAGTGTACATGTTTCACTGAAGAAGGCATGAAATATTTCTTTTAAAAAAGGCATCATTCTCAACCAATTCATGTAGTATCAGGTCAGAAAGGACAAAAAAAATTCTTCCTATCTAGTCTGTATATTTTCTGTTCTGGTAATGTGTTGGCTTTGCCCTGATAAAAGATTCTAAGCTGAAAGATTTTCAGCAGACTAAGAGTAGAGTTGTGTCCTTACTGGTTTTTCTGAAAATCTGTTTTAATATTTGCTGAAATGATCATTTTTAAAAACAAGTTGGTTCCATAATCTTGGAATGAAGAACAATAGAATAAGGTCTTATTCCAGTTTGTCATTGTTTCATATGACACAGAACCCTCAAAATGTTTCACATTTCACCCTGTTAGAAGAAAACTAAATTGAACATATTTTCGCAGCATGTTCAGAATGGGTTGGGGTTTTTTTAAGCTTGAAAGAAACATTTTCTGCTTTACTCCTGTATTGGCTGGTCAGGAAACACATTAGTTTATATTTTCTTTCTCATAATTGAGCTTTGCCAGGGCATGTTGAGAGATACCATTGGTCAATAAAGCCTAGACTTCTGGATCTTAATGGTGGACTCCTAACTACAAAGCATCTTCCTCAAAAAGCTGAAAGTGGGATTAATGCCTGCGTTGGTTATTTTTGAAGTACATAGACACACACAAACACAGACACACACACACACACAAATGAGCCTCCCACTCAAAAAGTTGAGAGTTCAATCCTAGGCAATGACACATATTTCACTATCACAGCACAAAGAAAAAATATCTGCTGTGAACTCTGCATAGGTGTCAGGAAAGGCATCTGGCCAGTAAATGCTCATCTCTATTCAGTCGCCCTGACAAGGAATTACAGAGTCATAAAATAAAAACAATATAGATAGATAGATAGATAGATATGTGTGTTTGTGTGTGTGCTTGTGATGCAATAAGATATGTTACATGATAAAATATGATACGATATGATATCATACAATATGATATAATACATATATTTCACCAGGTGAGGAGTGTCCTCTCCCTTTCTCTACTATGAGCATTAGTATGCATTTTATTGTATTTTGAAAATAATTGGTTACACTCTCTATTGTAACTGCCTGGGGCATCATTTTTATGATGAAGGGCAAGAAATAGGACATTTAATAAATGAAATATTTTGGTTGGGATCAATCCTAGAAGAAAGAAAAGAAGAAACTTTAACTAGAAAACAAATCATGCTGAAATAGCTGGAGGAGATGAAGAAAATATGACCAGCAAGTACGGTATGATTTTAAAAAGGAATGCTAAGAATGACTTTTGGAAAAATGTTCCTGAAATAACCCTCAGGCTGAAGTTCATCTTTTTTTTCCTACATGCCACTGTCTTTTCCTTCCAAACCCTTCAAGATATTGTCTCCACATTTCTTGGCAATCCCCTCTATGTCAGAGTTGCTCTATATACTTTTGGGCAAATTCTGCAAGAAAGCCACACAACTTTCTACTCTGTAAGTATACTTGCAGTGCACATTGGGGAGTCAGACTTAACAGAACTCATGATACTCTTACATAGCATGACAAACTACCATCAGAGGGTGGGTGGGTTTAAAGAAGTCAAGTTTTTCATGCATCCTAAAATAGCAATAGCAGTTAGACTTATATACCGCTTCATAGGGCTTTCAGCCCTCTCTAAGTGGTTTACATAGTTAGCATTTCGCCCCCAAAGTCTGGGTCCTCCTTTCACCCACCTCAGAAGGATGGAAGGCTGAGTCAACCTTGAGCCGGTGAGATTAGAACCGCTGAACTGCAGATAACAGTCAGCTGAAGTGGCCTGCAGTACTGCACCCTAACCACTGCGCCACCTCGGCTCAGCTTAAAATATATTTTAAAAGGACAAGGCTCATTCCCATGGTTGTGTCCACCAACTTGACTTTTTTGATTCACTCTGCAAATACTCCTGTAGATGAGCCAGAGGAGCTCCTGAAGATTATTATAGGCACAGAAAGGAACAGAGAAGTTCTATGCTTGGCAGGCAGTGCGAAGTCCACAAATGGTTGAACATGCTATAAATACAGATATATTTCTTTTTTGCCCTTTTCTTGTCAGGAAAGCAGGATCTATTTATAGCACTATATGCTGAAGTTAATGACTTGGGGCTAAAAGATGTATGTTCTAGGCTCGCTTGGTTCCTGGTGCAGCTTTACATGGTATTAGCAGAGGTACTAAATCAAGCAAGTTTAATCAATGTCTTCGGGATCATGCTGTTAGATATAGAAAGGCATGGAAATAAAATGGAGAGTGGCTATCTTTCCGCTCAAATCTGAATTTATAAGTTACATTTCTTTTCTCGGCTCTTCTGAATGGAACAACTTTTCAGATGCTGGATAAGGTGAGTCCTCCACTGATCACATGCATTTATAATAAGCACTACCCATTGAAACAATTCTTCGGTATTTCTGTCGCAGAAGAGATAAATGAACTTTAAAATTGGTGGAATGTCTGCTAAACAGAAAAAAAGGGATTGGTTGTTTGTTGTTTATGCTCTGTTTGTGAGGGTTGTAAATTCAGCCCTGTGTTTGATGAGGGGTTGAATCATGGTTTTCCTTGGAGTATACCTTATGACTAAGTGAAATAAACCCGAGGTAGATTCTAAGAAAACACATTTTTATTGTAAAATAAATAACAAACAAACTTACTGGCTAATAACTACATTCTGGTAAAGTTCCTAGCCTACCTCCTCATGGCAGGCAAAACAGAAAGAGAAAGAAGAAAAGGACAGACATGCTCAGTAGACTTACAGAGAAGAGTCAGCCTACCATATGTCTTAGAATATAAGCACAGCTGGCAAAACAAAAAAAACATCATGACACAGTTATTGGTGAGAAAGAGTGAGTGCTGATTGCCTATCCCAGGGGTGTCAAACTCAAGGCCTTAGATCTGGCACAGGCCTGCCCTGGAAATAATGGACCAGCCTGTGGTGGCCTTGCCAGAGAAAATGGAGCCTGTGAGGGCTGTGCTTGGCCCTCCCAACTTCTGATTTCACTGGCAGAGAATTACAGGAGACTGTCACAGCTTAAAATGGAGCTCAGGAGTCCGTTTTCGCTGGCAGAGTGCTAGGCTACCACAGGCACCCACAACATGAGTGACGTTGAGCTGGCCACACCCACCCTGGCCATGTTGCCCCAGCCTCCCCCCCACAAGGGTCAAACACAACCTGATGGAGCCCTTAATAAAATTGAGTTTGACACGCCTGGCCCATCTGTTCTGCATGTCCTCTTTAAATAAACAGATTTACACAGATGCTTGTTTTCAGACTGTTTTGATATCCACGAAAAATAAAAACAACACTGGCTTTTCTAGTTGCATTTTAAAGTCGAAATTAGAAAGAACAGAGAGACAGAAAATTTGATCATCAAGAAGTAGCTTTTATTTCAGTGTCAGCATAGAATACACAATATCAGAGATAGACCTAAAAATGGCATTACTCTTGATGCTCTACAGAGCATGAAAGCATGACCTCTTCAGCCTTTGACTTCTTGGGTATCAAACAGGAAATGTCAGAAGTTCTATGCCTCTGTGGAGTTGTGAGTAGATCCCCTGATGAGAGAAGAACACTATAAAAAACACATCTTGTGAAAGTGTATCTAAAAGCAGAATATATTAAACCTTCTTTCTAAGTAGAAGTCATAAAGGCAAAATCAGGAGTTGCACATGTAGGTGTTTTCACACATTTGTACATATCAATGGCACAAATGGATTCATACAACTTACTAATTCTATCATGTCCTCATGTCTTTGCCTTCATCTTGAGTTCCTACCTGAGGCAGTTTAAAAGGTTGACTATAGCTGTTCTAATGTTAAGGTACTATTTTCCCCTGTAAGCAGACAAAAATCATGGCAGTTTTACCACAAATATAACTTGACATATTTCAGGGTTTTTTTTGTTAGCATGACTGCTAAGGATTGACACTATTTGCAACTCCCTCTCCATTGGTCTCCAGGTACTGTCCTTCAAACCATTCTGCTTTAGGTAGAGAAGTTAGTTCTTCCTAACTGGTTTCTTTCCTATATTCTTAAGCCATCAAATGAATCCTAGCTCTGAGGCCTGGATCAGTCCTAAAAGACCAGTGGAAATGGTTGAAAGTGTGTGTGTGTGTGTGTGTGCGCACGCGTGTGTGTGTGTGTGCGTGTGCGCGTGCACTTGAGGGGGGAGCTGCAAAGTGAAGTCGGAAAGAGAAATCAAGAAGAGTCCATTCCTCACAACTATCAGTTGTACACCCTTTTCCTGAATGTGTGTTTGATTTTGTTTCAGAAGAATGCTAAAATAGAAACATTTTAAACACAGATTTAACATTCTTCTGGAAAAGCTCTACAGTTCAGTGGCAGTTATGACTGGTGGAGGAGTTGGGGGAATGTTCACAAAGAAACAGGTGTGTGAGAGAGAGTTGGATTACTATGCTTGGCAGTTGCTGTTCAGGCTAATAACATTTTAGCTTGATTCAAGGTCTCCTGTAAGCAGAAGATTAGCTTCGAGACCTGGAAGTTATCTTCATCTTCATCTGCCATCTCTCCCAGACCAGACAGTTGATCCTCAAGTGAAGAGAGGTGACAAGTGGAAGAGGTGAGTGAGCAAGGAAGTGCCTAACAGGTGGTTTTTATCAACCAGCTAGTGTTGTTGAAAAAGTGTTGGGAAGTTTCCTTTCTTTCTGGGAAATGAGGACATTGCACTCCATCTGCAGGTCTGAACAAAACCACTATCAAGGTAAAGGTAAAAATTTCCCTGCACCTATGTGCTAGCCACTAAGGGGTAGTGCTCATCTCTGTTTCTAAACCAAAGAGCCAATGCTGTCCGAAGACATCTCTGTGGTCATGTGGCCAAAATGACTAAATGCTGAAGGCGCACGGAATGCTGTTACCTTCCCAACAAAGGTGGTTCCTATTTTTCTACTTGCATTTTTACATGCTTTTGAACTGCTAGGTTGGCAGAAGCTGGGACAAATAATGGGAATTTCTCTATTACGTGGCGCTGGGGATTCAAACCGCCAAACTGCTGACCTTTCTGATTGACAAACTCAGCGTCTTAGCCACTAGTCTACTTTATTTTACTGCTGGCTCGCACACAGGAGAAGGATGCTTCAATGCTTTCTGGGGAATTGCTCAATGGCTTCACATCTGTCCTGAAAATTCATATTGGTTTTTCATCTGCATGTTCAGTGGCTTATTAAAAGATGCATTTTTATTTTTTAAAAAACTGTTTATTATTTACAAATGCAATATTAATGGCTAATGCCCTTAACCATGAGAATGAAGATGATGATGGTGGTGATGATGATGATGATGATGATGATGATGATGATGAAAAGAATGGAATGAACATACTGCTCTGACTAAGATAATGGATAGTGAACAGGAAATGCCATTTCAGTATGTTACCTTGAATACAAACAAATTGAGTGGCCTTAAGCAATTCACTATCAATGTCATAGCTCTTTTCTTCCCTATCTTTTCCTTATCTCTAATATAGGGATATAATCCTGTCCTAGTTTACAGGGATATTTTTTTCAGGATTGTTAAGATAAAATATATGAAGTGCTTTGAGCCTTTTAGTAAAAAAAAACCCAAAACCCTATGTTATGTTTATAAAATGTTTGGAGAAAAGTTTATGTGGCAGTACTTCCAAATAAAATCTTTCTGTAAAAGTTCACATTATATGTTATATAATAAACCAATCTTTTTTCACAATAGAAATCAACCATCCTTCATAATCTATGCATAATCTTTCCCCATTTTTGTCTATTGCATCTTGAAATACATAGTAGAATAGGCAAAATATTACTCACATTGACCACATTTGGACCCACAACTTTTTGAATACACATACAGAACCCATACTGGATGGGTTCCAATAGGCCTCTGATGGTGAACCTGTAGCAGGCGGAGCCCTCTCTGCGGGCACGCAAGCTATCAACCAGCTTGGCTCCACCACGCATGCTCATGCGCTCCTGCCAGCCAGCTGATTTTCAGGTCTCTGATTTTTGGGAGATGTGTGCGCATGTGTAGGGGGGGTTTCACACGCATGCAGTGGGATGGGGAATAGCGTGGGAGGGTGGATGCGGTTCTCCCCTGTGCCCCATTTTTGGTTTCAGGAGGCTTCATGTAGGCCTGCTAGGGCCAAAACAGGGTGCAGGGGGATTGCTTGCAAGTGCAGGGGGAACGCATGGGGCTTGTGCATGCATGCTCAGGAGGCAGGTCACATTGCACATGCACATGTGAGTTTGGCACACAAGGAGAAAAGGGTTAGCCATCACTGCAATAGGCCAAGGATCCTTAGATGGGAACTTCTGGAAATTTGAAAGTATCTAGTTGGTATTTATATAGGGGCTGGGAAGGGATTTTCCCAAGGCAGAAGACAAACAGCTAACTGTCTTTGGTGCTCTCTAAGGTTGGTTGTTTTCTTGCAGATGTTTCATTACATGGCTAGGTAACATCTTAAGTGCTAAAAGGGAATAAAGTTTATTGTCTGTAGCTTTCCCTGCCAGTGCTGGTAGGGCTGTTATTTTCTTCCTTGGTAGTTATTCAGTTAGGATGTTGTTTAGTATTTGATTGTCTAATATTCCTCCTAGTGCTAATCCCTACCTGCCTGGGCATTCATTGCTGCCAATAAGGTCTTCTGTTTTTTAATTTTTAAACAAACATAGACAGACAAAACATATAACATAAAAACATCTTCCATTATGCACCGTGTGTTGGTTGGTTACAAGGTTTTTGTGCATCCTTTCCATAGTCTTCACTTAAACTTTATATAAAGTCACACATTGTCAATCAATATGTTTATATGCATTGTTATTATAGTACTTCATTTATTTGACTTTCACTATTATTTCCTTATTTTAAACAAAATATTCTAGACATGGGTTCATTTATATTGTCGTAGTTCATTACATCATCTTCAATATATCCAATAATAAAATATTTTTATACCCTCTTCTGATTCATTTTTTGGCAACATTCTCTAACAATTTTCAATTCCATGTGTATTTTTTTTAATCTAACCACAGATAAGATAAATCCCATATCCTATAAAATTGTTTATCTTCTTGTTCTCTAATTTCATATGTCAACTTACTCATTTCAGCACACTCCATTTTTCATATAATCAATCAAATATATACATATACAATTATTATGAGTATAAAACATTCATTGAGTATAACAATTATTACCTCCTTTTTATGTGAAGCATGCTAAATTTAAAGTAATTTATATATTATGGCATTTCATTACATCATCCTGGAATCATCCAATGGTATTACATCTTTATATTCCCACTTACAGTTTATATAAAATTCCATATTATCCCTCTAGTATATATAGATACATTATTATCATTGTTAATCCTTTATTCAACTATAACTATTATTACTTTGTCTTATACATAATGCTCAAAATTTAACTAAGTTTAACTTAATTTTCATTGTAACATTTCATTTCATCATCCTGTATTCTTCTAGAAATAGTGCCATCCAATATCTCTTGCCATTTGTAAAATCTGTATTCTAGTTGTTTTCTTGGTAAATCTTACATGGACTTCTCTTAGCAATTTATTGTTCATTGCATATCTTTTAAAGACTTGAAACTCTCCATCTGTTATTTCCATCAGCTTTTCTTTGGTTATCACTGGTGCTTCTGCCAAAGGTATTCTCCTTATTTCTGCCAAATTTTTTCCCCTTCCTTCTTCCATGTTTTGAGGTCTAAAATAGAGTTCCAGTTCATCAACCTCTTCAATGTCAACAGTTATCTTATCACTTTGTTCATGATTTTCTGCAATTTTTTGAACTTCATTCTCAAATTTCATCATTGTTTTATGGATATTCTTAGTTCTTCCTCCCATTCTTTCTACTCTTTGCTCTATAATCCCAAGATTCTTTTCAATGTTCTCTGTACTTATTAGCATTTTTTGGATTCCAAGCATAATTTTTTGCAAAATTAATTCTTTTTCTTCTTCATGTTGCACCATTTTTTCAGATTGTAAACACTGCCACTAAAATGTCCAAGGCTTATTGCTAGATGTCAAATGAATTCACTATAGTCTTTCAAGTCCAAGCTTTCTCTTTACTCCAGTCCAGCTACTGATAATACTCAAGAAGAACACCTGTATAAACAACTTGTGCTCTTCCCACTGTTCCTTTCAATAGACAAAATCAAGGACTTTAACATATAACATATAAGTCAAATGATCAAAGGAATGTGTTTCCAAGCCTCCAGCCTCTAGATGGCAGTGTTACATCATTTTCTTGTGCTTTTACCCTTCTCTTTGTTCCCAGGTTTAAGAAAAAAATGCTTAAAATGTTTAATCAACCTGAACATTACAAAAGGGAAGAGATTCTTGCTCCACAGATACAGAAAGTGAGGAAAAATAGAGGAAGAAGGAAAAAAGAAACCAATCCAATTTAAAAAGTAAGAGGCATTTGTAAGAATTCCATTAAAAAAAATGAGTTAAAAAAAGAAAGATAGTCTAATTTTAATACAGGCTTAATCCGCCGCTTGCTCTCTTCTTTCTTCAATTTTAATTTTACTTTAAGTCTTTTGGGTATCTCTTCTCTCATAGTAAATAGTAAAGTTTATCTCACCAATTCCAACACACTCTCTCTTCTGCTGAGCTTCCGTTCAGGGGTCGGTCCCAACCTTATGAAGCTTAAATGTAGCTGGCAAAAAGAGCTTCTTCCTGGATCAATCAGGGACTTTGTGATGTCCCTGAGATCAGCAGGGCATGCCCTTCTCTATCACTGTCTCTTTAGGATGGTTTAGGTCCAAAAAGAACCATCCAGCAACAGAGATTCGACAGCAATCCTGGAGCCCCAAGATTGCATGTCGTGTTGTAGCGATGTCAGGCCCCGCCTACTGCACCTGTGACACTTTGCGCATGCGCAGAAGCATCCGGCCAGGTGGGTGGAGCCTCCTGCCACCGCAACTACTGGTTCGCCTGATCCAGGCTGACCGGGAGCAACTCACCTCTGGCATCACCAAGCAAACAACCCCCCTCCTAACATCTTAAATGAGCCAAAAGATTCAGTAGCCTCAGAAAAAAAGGAGTTATCTACTACATATAGTATAAGGACTATATCAGATATATAGGACTGACAGACAGAGGATTAGCAGAATATATCTATGAATACCAACTAGCAATCAGAAGACACAATAAAACATCTTAATTCACAACACATGGACAGATTTGATCATAGTTTCACCTGAAAAACCGAGCAATCTAGAGGAGCTAAATTCAAAAGTGTCGGGAATTTCTGGAAGCTAGCACGCAGAAAAATCAGTTATCAACAGGTGCATAGAGATAAACCACATATCCACCCCATTCAAAAGTGACAATAAAGGTATCTGGTTTGGGGCTTCCGGGGGAGGAGCCTGTCGTCGTCGGGGGCTCAACGGAGCTCCCCCCAGAGTTCTAAAGATCTATAGATATCTCCCCTTTTAGGCAGAAAGGGGCAGGGAGGAGCTCAGTCGTTAGAATCTCTTTGAAATTCACAGCCTTTTGTTTTTCGCTGTGAACGGAGAAGAGGTTCAACACAAAGCTGAGCTTTTTTTTTACTCCAGCCAGATCTTCTCAGCTGTTTTTTTCAGCCCAGGCAGGTCATCCTCCCCCCTCAGAACAAATTTAAGCTATTTAAAATCGGTCCGGGCAGTGACCATTCCTGAAATCCTTTTTTGTTTATCACTATTTAAAATACCAGCTTCAATTTAACCAAAAACTCCTTTGTTTAAACTGTTTTTCAAAATGGCGATTTTATAACCTTCGCAGTTGATATATTTAATCAGCCCTGTTTTTCTGAAGACTTCTCTTTACTAATTGCCAAAGTTTACTCAAAGTATTTATTGCAAATCAAGGTGTGTAGAGACTTTGTTTGTTCGCTTTTGTTTTTTTTTTATAATGGCTCCTAAGTCCAAAAATTCCAAGCGTTTTCTTAACAATACATCCCAAGTAATCGCGATAAAGCCACAGTCTTTGCCTTCTATGCCCCCTACTGGAGATTTGTTAATGAAAGAATTTCTTTTTGAAACTCTCAGAGAATTAGATAGGAAATAATGCAATTTATTTCGGAACTATGTGATAAATTTGATGCTAAGATTGCCCAAACAAGGAAGGATACCATCGGAGTGATAACCGTGATGACAGATTACATTGCAGGAATGGAGGATAAATTGGAACTTTTGGAACAAGACAATTTTAATCTGACATCTAAAATCGAAAAGTTGCAACAGGAAATTGAAAAGGCAGAGAGTCAACTCGTTATGACAAATTATAAAAAGACTGCGTTTGCAATAAGAGTTAGGGGATTGCGTGAAAACGAACAGGAGAATTTGAAGCAGACCTTTTTTGAGGCTTTCAGTCGTGTGGTGGGCAGTCCGGGATTCAACTTTGATTGGCAGATCCAAAAAATTTACCACCATAATTCGTGGACAGCAAAACAGAGACAGCTTCCGAGAGATGTGGTTATATATTTTGCTACAAAAAAGTGCAGAAACGCGATGCTGCAAGAGTTCTACAACAACAGGCTGCGAATTGATGGACAGGATTTGATCGTTTTTAAAGAGGTGCCTCCCCAGATGTTAAAAGCCAGGAGAGACTATGCCTTTTTAACTAAAGAACTTAGAGATAATCAGATACGGTACAGATGGGAAGCGCCATTTGGTATTACAGTCACACTTAATGATCAGAAACATCGCCTCAACTCAGCTTGTGAAGCCCGAGACTTTTATCATAAGATTTTAAAGGCGGGACTTCCTGAATTACCCGGACTTGGACAAATACAAGGAGAAGTACACAGAAATAACCAATCACACAACTACAAGGCGGGAGCTATCGTCTTTCCCCTTCGGAAGGGCAGCAGAGCGGGAAAACAAGGACTTAGTTATGCTTTCAAAATATTTGCTTAATCTTAACTTGAATAACACTCTGTGATTATGTTTTGTAGAAAATGGCATAGGGCTATACCGATCAAGAGACACTAAGGCTGTAAGAAATGATGCTGATCACCTCGGAAATTATATTGTATGGGACTTTAAAAAAAAAAAAAGACTTGACGGACAACTTGGAACCTTTACATAAACTGCTTATGTTTTATTCTCTAGGGTGAGGAAGGCGGAGATTGTGACGCTTTTGGATTGTGGTTTAGGTTGAATCGAGTTGGAAGGGTGGCGCAGATGGGAGGGTAGTGAAGGATTAATTAGAGATTATTTTGAGCCAGAAAGTAAGCTGACTTTTATAGTAATTTTTATTTGAACATAAGTTTGGAAGAATATATTCAGGGAGCTTGAAGGAAGGCGGAGCAAATAGGGGAGGTGTACGGATGATAATAAATATATATATGGACACGGGTAGAAGCAGGATGAGTGGAGTTGGAACAGAAACCGAGAGAAATATTTGAGGTGTTTAAGTTGCTCTATAGAGAAAGAGGTAAAAGGGATATATTAAAGGTTTGGAAATGGATACATATTTAGATAAAGAGACAAGGTCCCTAGCTAGAGTAGAATTTTATTGATTAACTCACTTGGTTTCAACATAGTTTGAAATCCTGCAAGTAATAAATTAAATGAGATTAGGAATGATGTACATTGTTTAAGTGTTAATATTGATGGGAAGCTGAGTTTAAGGTAGAGAGTTTATTGATTTTTTAGGGGGGGGGGTTCCCCCCTTTTATTTTTAATTATTCTTTTCTTTTTTTCCTTTATTTTTATTTTTTATTATTTTTTAACTTTTAATCTTTCTGGTTTCAATATACTCCAGACTTTGCTTGATAAGGAACGATGTCGGGAATGGGATCTGGGAAGTCGGAAGGGGGTCTGGGAGGGGGGTTTATGGGGGGGAGGGTGGAAATATAGATTCAATTTTTAGAACAATGAATGCACTGGATACTGTTGCTTTTTTTCTTTTTCTTTCTTTTTTTTTCTTTTCCCTAAATTTTTTTTCCTTATAATTTTAGTGTAAATTACAAAACGAATAGACCAATGAATAGTAAAAATACACCGAAGTGAGGAGTAGAGGGAAAGAAGAGGGAGGAATGAAGAGGGAGTGAGAAGGGAATGTAAGGAGGGTGAGATGGTGGGAAGGGGAGAAAGGAATGGTTGAGGGGGAGGGAAAGTAGAAGAGGGGATTGTTGGAGGGGAGAAATGAAAGTTGGAGGGTAGAAGAAAGGGTGTATGAAGGATAGAAGTGTTATGAGTTGTATTTATTGCTTTTTTTTTAACTGCACAGTATTTAAGTGATTGTATAAAGGAAAATGAAAATGAAATAAAAATGTTTGAAGGGAAAAAAAAGTGACAATAAAAAAAACAAAACAAAAGGTCTGGAACACCACCTTGCTAGCAATCAACATCCAGATCAACAGGGATTAAACAGAAACAACATCAAACAAAATAAGCAGTAAACAATATCACAATCAAGAAACTACTAAGGAGGAAATGACACCCCACTAATATTGATAGAACAAGCTACAATATAAATAGAGAACAATGCCTTCTCCCGAAGTGCTGAAGAGGTTACCTAATCAGATAATGAAACTTCTGCAAAAAAAGCAACCAACTTTGAAAGCACTAAAGTCTCCAGAGTTCAACCTTGAGCTACAGATACTTTCCTCTATTGGTACAAACAAGTAAAGATACTCCATAGTGCTTCTTACCCTCTGGATGCTCCGTGCAACCCTAACTTTTGTTAGTGCAGATGATTGCACTTTTTAACAGTGTTACAGTTCTATGCCATGTTTATTTTGTAAAAATGCAAATGGGCATTGTAGTTCATATCACTGACAAATGAGAACTCTCTATATATATGAGCTGAATCACCATTTAGTCTCTATCTTTTCTTTGATTCCTAGCCCAGTGTTTCTCAACCTTGGTGACTTTCAGACATGTGACTTCAACTCCCAGAATTCCCCAGCCAGTATGGCTGGCTAGGGAATTCCTGAAGTTGAATTCACCCGCCTCAAAGTAACCAAGGTTGAGAAACACTGTCTTAGCCCAATGAAGGAATAGAAAAGGTATAGATGAATTGAATTGAATTGAATTTATTAGGTTTCTATGCCGCCCACTCCCGAAGGACTCTGGGCAGCTTACAGAATAAAAAGAAATTAAAAGAACTTAAAAACAATAGGACACACAAAGTTAAAAAAAGAACGCAACAAACACCAATCAGAAGGCCTGCCGGAAAAGCCAGGATTTAATGGCTTTGCAAAAGGCCATGAGAGTGGGGATGGCCTGGATCTCTTGGGGCAGCTCCTTCCATATGGCCGGAGGCAAGCAACAGAGAAGGCCCTACTCCTAGGCGCCGTCAGCTGGCATTGTCCTGCTGAAGGCACCCGGAGAAGGCCCATCCTGTGTGATCTTATTGGTCTAAGGGAGGTATGTGGCAGGAGACGGTCACGTAGGTAGGCTGATAGGCTTCTCACACCCATAACAGCCTAATTCACTGAGTACCAATGAGCACATTAATAGGAAGATGTTTTATTAAATTTTGGGTGGAAATTCTCATCCCATCCCAATGAATTTAAAAAAATTCTCATGGATTTTTATGGCGCATCACTGCTGATATGGCAGATAATTTACTGTAAAAATAATCTTAGTACTCCAAATATTTCCAGTGATTAAAATGTCTATGAAGCATTTTATAGATGTAAAATTTTAGAAAAAAATATGCATCCGTTTATATTTGTATTCATCCTAATGCTTCTAACTAAAAGTGCTCCACTCAAATGGAATTGATAATATTGCATTAAATATAACAGTGAAGACACCATTATAACATAACACACACAAGCATATACACACACACATACTCACAAAACAGCTCAGATACTATATGCAAATTAGAAACCCAGCAGATACCACTGACTCCTGAATGTGAAGAGAATCTTTAGCTAATAACACAATGTGGGTGTCGAAAAGTGTCTTAAGGAAGTCTTTATAACAGTGGGAAGGCCTTGACTTGTTGAGGAAAGAGAGAAATGGAGAACAGGGTTTCAGCTGATGATCAGAGAGAGTATAAATAACTTCAAATTAAGAGACATTCTTAAATGAGAGGTATACCAAAGGCCACACTCCAAAAGGTGATGATAAATAAATAAAAGGTCAGATAAATAAATTATGTACAATTAAAATTTGATGTGTTTTAAATTAAATTAATGACATATTGTGATTATGTTTGCTGGGGCTGTTGTGCTTTTGAACACACATCATTTAACTGTGAAATTCACTTCCAGCCACACTGGTAATTGTGATTAATTTGGATGGCTTAATGGCTTAAGGCTGTTTACTACCTCCTGAATCATATACATATATTAAATGTTTAGCAGCTTGGAAATGCCAGAAGAAGGGTTTAAACCCTTCAGTCAAGACCCACGAACTCTCCAAACCCACTCATTTGGCCCCTGAACCACATAGAAATCTACACTCAAAGGCCCTATGGTTTAATCGAACAAGGTTCATTTTGTGTTCTTCTTGTGTTATGCTGCAGGGAACTGGCAGCCTTATTTTGCCTTATTTTTTTAGCAATAGCAATAGCACTTAAACTTATATGCTGGTTCATAGTATTTTACAGCCCTCTTTAAGCAGTTTATAGAGTCAGTGTTCCCCGCCCCCAACCATCTGGATCTTCATTTTACCGACCTCAGAAGGATAGAAGGCTGCGTCAACCTTGAGTTGGTCTGACTCAAACTCCTGGCAGTCAGCAGAGTTAGCCTGCAATACTTCATTCTAGCCACTGCTCCAAGACGGCTGCTTTTTTTTTTTTAAAAAAAAAAATAATACATTGAAATGTTATTTTAATTTTATTTATATTTTGCAGCTAGTTGTTTAGTTTTGATGAAAGAGTGGATGACTTTAAGAAATAGAGGTTATTGGAATTGGAAGGATGTGATTTAAGATTTGAATAGCACATCTATTGATGGTACGACAAAGATAAGGTGAATGTAGATTTTACAAATAATTTTATTAGATGCGCTGTATTGAGAATTTGAAATAGGTATAAAGCAAAATTGTCTCCTAAAATCCCTTTATGGTTGTCACCCCAAGTAGCCTTTTTAAAGAACGGGAATAATATCTAAACAAAAATGATTAATGTATATTGAATCTTTCTTAAGGAGAAACCATTTGTAAATAATTTTTGGACATTTTGCAAGAAACTGCAAGGAATGATGTTGATTTGGGGACTTGATGATTAGAATTATATTGCAGACAAATATTAATCTTAGAGTAAGAGTTTGATTTTTTAAACTTATAACTGTACGAAAGAAAATTGGAAGTAACACTATCTTTTTTCTTTCTTTCATACACTTGCACTATTTATCTTTCCTGAGCCTTTTTCCCTTTTTCAAATATTTTTTAATGTTAACTTGCTTGGACAATGGGAAAATATGTGGATGAAAGGTTTAAAATTCATAGTAAACTATAATTTAAAAGAAAATTTCTATAAGATGATGTATTGTTGGTATTTAACACTGGATAAGTTACCTAGAATGTATAAAAGGTATTTCAAATGAATGTTGGAAATGTAAAAGTAAAGAAGGAACTTTTTACGATGAAACCAGAAACTTTTCTTTTGGCTTTAATGGAAAAAGACTGAGAAAAAGAAATTGGAACTGTGATGTTATATGTTGACAGCAGCAAGACAACTGTACACACAAAAATGGAAGGATATTTCGATTTTCACCATGGACAAATGGCTACAGAAGCTGATGGAATTGGCAAAAATGGCTAAATTGACTGTTTTGATCAAAGAAAAGAATATAAGTACTTTTGTTGCTACGTGGAGATAGCTTCTGGACTTTGTGCTTCAGCTGGAAAAAATGAAACTTTGATTTTGAATTTTACTGGTTAGAATGATTTGTTTTTATAGAAATGGACAGTTTATATTATTATGGAAAAGTAAAAAGTTGTGGTTCAAAGTTAATGCTTTATTTTATTGCAACAGAGGGAATGGGAAGTCAACACTTTTTGTTTCTTTTCTCCCTCACACCTCCCTTCTCTTTCCCCTTCTCCCCACACTGTGTGTCTTCCTATTTGCTTTTGTATGTTGTATTTTATCCTATAATCTAATAAAATGTTTAAAGAATGAGAAAAAAATGTTTATTTTTTAACTTCATATTTTTTAAAAATCAATAAGTTCCATATATAAAATCAATATAGATTATATATGGAATAAGTAGAATACCAGCTGCCAGAATGTATCATGGACAAAAGTATCATAGCTTTGCTCTTGCTTATTCGTTATTGCTTCTTCTTTATCTCTCACCTTAAAGTTTTATTCGTTTATTTGTTTAAACTGCCTTTAAATAAGGAATCCATTTTTTCTTTTTCTACTTGTCTCTAGGCTCAGGTTCTGCACTTCTCTTTCTTGATCTCCATCTGTATACCTTGCCCACAGAGAACCATAGCTTTTTATAAGGTAAGTAAAGGTTCCCCTGCACATGCGTGCTAGTCATTTCTGGCTCTAGTGGGTGGTGCTTGTCTCTAAGCCAAAGAGCTAACGCTGTCTGAAGAGGTCTCCGTGATCATGTGGCTGGCATGACTCAACACTAAAGGCACATGGAGCACTGTTACCTCCCCACCAAGGTGGTCCCTATTTTTCTACTTGCATTTTTAATGTGCTCACCATTTTATGCAGCGCTAGGGATTCGAACTGCTGAACTGCCAACCTTCTGATCAACAAGCTCAGCATCTTAGGCACTGAACCAATGCATCCCCCTTTTTATATTTCTCCCTAAATCTAAGTTTCATTTTGAGCTTCTGTTTTCCTTACTGATTCCACACTATCTAACAAGAGGCTTTTTATCTCTTTCCTTAATGCCTACATCTTTTTACTTTAGCATCTCTGAGGACTACATAACTTTGCTTTTGACTTCTTTCAGTTACAGATCTGTTTATCCTGACTCCCTAACATATAAGTTAGCGTCTTCAATATTATTTACTTGGCAACATTCTACCACTTTGACCAGATTTATGTATTTCCCAAGTTGGCTACATATTAGTCAATAGTATGATCTGAGGCTTTCAGTGGTGTGAAATGATTTGCAAAATGCCACAGATGCTTAAAACAAAGTACTGTATTAATATAAAATATTAAAGGATGTTTTTCTCTAAAACCAGCTTGGAGCCATTTAAAAGGAAAGTGAATATATGTCAGAATTGTTGAAAATAGATTGTCCTTGGAGTTTCAGAATCGATAGCAGTCATAGCTCAGATTCCAGGTAAAATTTGGTTTTGCTTGCCTTCTGAATGAAAAGTGGAATAAAACAGAACGTGTTTTCCTTCCAGTACAGCAGTTGAGAAATTCAGACTACATTTATGAAAATTGAGAGTAGAGAAACAATATTGTATTAATTATGATGCCTATACATGTTGTTCCTATATTGGCCTATAGTGGTCAAATTTCAAGCAAGCTCCTTGGAAGTAAATTAAAGAAAAGCTGTCCTATGGAGTTGGAGCAAGTCCTAATATAGACCATCATAAACTTTGCACAAATTTATACAGAACACAGAAAAAAGCAGTTCTAAGCTAGGAAGATTAAATATTATTTTCAGCCATTTGAAATTGCTTTAAAGAGACTCAGAAGGATAGTTGCAAGCTTTATAAACTGTGCTGACAATGCACGGAGAATGGAACTCAAGGGGTTATAGTCCTTAACTTATAACCATAACCTCCATGGATCAAAGTTACAGGGAAAGCGATTGTCTCTGGTTTAACCAATTATAAATTGTTATTAACCTGTGCTTGTGCATTTATAAAGAAAAAACAGCCTATGAATTGAATGGGTGGGGAATAGCTCTGTGTTTAAGTACACTGAAGTCAAACTGATCTGATTATTCAGGGACATGCAGATGAATAATAATTAGGCATGATTGATTGAATATTACTCATGTGATTAATACATTTGAAAGTTTTATCAAATATGGTGTCAGTACACACTTTGATGGTTTTTTAATTCTAACCCTGCTCATAGTGACAGATTTTACTTTCCTGGGGTCCAAGATCACAGCAGATGATGACTGCAGCCAAGAAATTAAAAGACACTTGCTGCTATGGAAAATTTAGACAGCATACTAAAAAGTAGAGATATCACCCTGCCAACAAAAGTGCATATAATCAAGGCTATGGCTTCCCCAGTTGCAATGTATGGCTGTGAAAGTTGGATCATAAGAAAGGCTGAGCACCAAAGAATTGAGGCCTTTGAACAATGGTGCTGGAGAAGACTCCTGCGAGTCCTTTGGACTGCAAAATGATCAAACCGGACAGTCCTAGAGGAGATCAATTCTGACTGCTCTTTAGGCCAAATCCTGAAGATGAAACTCAAATACTTTGGCCACCTAATGAGAAGGAAGGTCACTGGAGAAGAGCCTAATGCTGGGAAAAATTGGGGGCAAAAGAAGAAGGGGATGAGGTGGCTGAATGGAGTCACTGAAGCAGAAGGTGTGAGCTTAAATGGACTCCAAAGGATGGTAGAGGACAGGAAGGCTTGGAGGAGCATTGCCCATGGGGTTGCAATGGGTCGGACATGCAACTAACAACAACAACTGCTGATAGTAACTAAAAGTACTAAAAAACTAAAAGTAACTAAAGTGGATGTAGTACTCTTTAGGAAAGTGCAGCTATGCTAAGAAACTATATCTATATCTATATCTATATCTATATCTATATCCATATCCACATCCATATCCATATCCATATCCATATCCATATCCATATCCATATCCATATCCATATCCATATCCATATCCATATCCATATCCATCCATCCATCCATCCATCCATCCATCCATCCATCCATCCATCCATCCATCCAACCAACTATGTGTCTCTCTCTCTCTCTCTCTCTCTCTCTCTCTCTCTAATAGAGGAAAAGGTGCTATAAAGTTTCTTAGCATAGCTCTGTGTGTGTGTGTGTGTGTGTGTGTGTGTGTGTGTACATCTTTGTAGATTTTCATGGGTGTAGGTATGCTGTAGATGGAGTTGATGTTTGCAGATTGGTCGGCATCAACTCCATCTACCAATCAGGATGCAACTACACAGCCAATCAACCCACTTACAACAACAAAGTCAGCGCCCACACAACCCCACCAAGATTCATAGAGAGACGGCAGCTCCGACCACACTTTACTCGCAGAAGCACAAAGCTGAAAACACCAGCCTGAAGATGACGAGTGGGACCTCGCCGAAACGTTGCCAAGACAATCTCAATCTTACACGGGAAAACTGGAATCCCTAAATCCATTCTTTATACATCTAAAGAACTATTTGCCTAGCTTACAAACTGTATATTATAATCATATTAGGCTGGTTCAGCTTTTAACTGAATTCAAACCTATAAACTCTTATAACTTTACGAGACCAAATTATCTGAAAGCATATGTTTCTAGCAAAATATAATGAGTTTAATATACTATGACAACTCATATGACTTACTATAAGTGTTTGCAGTGATTTATGTACAATTTTTACATTCTGTATTGTAATTAGCTGGAACAAGAGTATTCATTCCTATGTAGTCATATTGATGTGCAGATGAAGTAAAAGAGGGACATTTTTGAAGGGCTAAAGCTGGGAAATGCCACAGCAAGTACACAAAACAATTGAAAAATAAGAACACAGTTGGGTCAACAGATGACCAGATCACCTCAGTAGAGGGTGCCAACATGATAACAAAAGTGACAAAAGGATAGCTTTTGAGGAAACTGGTGAAATGTTAATAGGAAAACAGAAACAAAGCAAAGACAGTGCTCTCAGAACTGGAAAAAAACATTAGTTATCAACTCTTACAACAAAAACTCAAATTTCCATCTATCATTCTCTGCTACATGAGTGACTAAACTTAACAGTCATGTTTGGTGATAAAAAGGGAAGGATTAAATTGCATGTAACATCTTCTTTCTAAACTCTATAGCCTTCTTTGGGAGTCCCAAGTCAAAACACAGAGCTGTTGATGAATTGGGAAGACTCTTTTTAGTAATTGTCCTGGATTCTAGAATTTCCTTCTCATACAGATGGGCTGGACACTGATTTCATTATCTTTGGTGCCTGGTAATAATCATTTTATTCACCTAGAGTATGTCTGATCATTTCAGTCTAAGTGCTATAAGATAACTTGCTAGCATCATTTTTATGTATTATTTTGTTATGGAATAAAAAGACCTCCTATATTATATTATGTTAATTTAAGTATAGTATAGTATGGTATGGTATGTATGGTATGGTATGGTATGGTATGGTATGGTATGGTATGGTATGTATAGTATAGTATAGTATAGTATAGTAGTGTAGTGTAGTGTAGTGTAGTGTAGTGTAGTGTAGTGTAGTGTGTGCAGTGCAGTGCAGTGCAGTGCAGTGTATAGTGTATAATATATGGTATATAAGAGACGTGGTGGCTCAGTAGCTAAAATGCTGAGCTTGTCAATCAGAAAGGTCGGCATCTTGAACCACTAGCACTGCATAACAGAGTGAGTTCCTGTTACTTGTCCCAGCTTCCGCCAACCTAGCAGTTTGAAAGCATGTAAAAATGCAAGTAGAAAAAATAAGAACCACCTTTGGTGGGAAGGTAACAGCGTTCTGTGTGCCTTCAGCATTTAGTTGTGCCGGCCACATGACCACGGAGATATTTTCCAATAGCACTGGCTCTTCAGCTTTGAAACAGAGATGAGCACCGTCCCCAGAGTCAGGAATGACTAGCACATATGTGCGAGGGGAATCTTTACCTTTACAATATATAGCCTGTAGTATATATTTATACTATAGTAAAGGTTTTTGTTATTAAGACAATGGCCTGCATTTGGGGCTTCAACGTACCTACTCTTCTTCTTTTCTTGCTGTTTCCATGACTGGAGAGAGGTTTACAGTGTAAAATGGGGCTTACAAAACAGCACATTGTTGGGAACCCTGTAATGAAGAGCTTACATTAAGCTGCTTTGCAAGACAGGAGCAAGAGCATTGAAGCCCACTGTGATAGCAAATATTCACAAGCAACTCTGTAAGTTAATATACTTTTTTTTAAAAGCCACCTACAACATTGGTAAGAGCATGAGCTTGATTATTTCAGGTTTATTTCCGTCAGGTTCATGTTCCATCAACATTTTGAATGACGCAGAATTTAGGATTCACTCCTGAGAAAGAAAATCTGCCTGTTATTATGGTTATGGCTATTATGATTTTATGGTTCATCACAAGTTAGCCAAATGTTTGACTGGATTAATCATTTTTATCCACTATGGAGTCTTTTCCAAGGACCTGGGATATGCAGATGTTATTGTATGATGGTGCTAAAGCTATTGTCGTAGGATATAAGCTGTTCCAAATAAAGCTGCATTTTGCAGTTGCCTGATGGGGATTCTGTTAATGTTGATTTCAAGAGGAATGCAGGATGTTTTGGGCTGCACTAAAGGTGCTTATCATTACTGGCCCTATCTTTGCTTTCTTTTGCCACAGTTGTTCTGCTTCTATTTGCAGGCCTTATATTTCTTTTTAATTTTCTATACTTTCTTTCTCTTCTATTACACTGTCTAGAATTACTGCATGTCCACTATCCAGACTTTTTTCTTTTTCTTATCAATAAGTGTTAAGTCTGGATGTTATGTGGCCGATGCTCTTTCTCTGAATTCTAAACATTCTAGAGTACTTTAGTGTCTTTATTTTTATTACTTTATCTTTTGTGATCCCACCAGTTCTTTCTTGCAGTCCAATAATATTTCTTGCAGGTCTTCCAAAACACCATTGTTGCTAGTTTGTCATGTCATGCCATTCTTGTAGTTGAAATGTGATCTTCTTCTAAATTCTGGCTTTGTATGGATTTGTTTGATTTGCTTCTTGCAGTGAGCTGGTGCTTATATTGATATTACAGTATGGCATCTTTTAATATTTGTACCAGCTGTTTCTTTGGAACTAGTTTCAATATAGACAGCTTCATTCTGTTGTTTGTGCTGATCTAAATATTTAGTAATCTTTGTTTCAATTCATCTTTTTTTTAAATTAGAATGCTTTGTTCTTTCTGAGGAGAAGATAGAGGAAAGTATGCTTGGATGGGAATGGAAACAATTCATAGTGCTTCTGGCTTCCTGTTCTGCCAATTCCCCTGGGTTGCTTCTACAATCTGAGTTACTTCTGGCAAGGTTTTGATTTCTCTGTCCTGGGTAAACTTTTGCATTTCTTCCAGTTCTGCTTCTGTGAATACTTTACTTCACATTATAAATCAATGTTGATCTGCTAGCTCTGTTTCTGATATTTCTGACTCTGGATGTTGTTCTTCCTGAACTATTGCATTCTTTTTTGATATCCTCTTGTATTTTATTTGTAATAACAGATTATTCTTTGTCATTATTATTATTAAAGAAAATTTTGATTAAACAATCCTGCAATCTTATTCTGGAAATCATTCTTGGCCACCTGAAGCTTAACTAAACACAGTATGTGAAAATGCACATAGTTCTGTTAATGGAAACTTTCCACTTGCCTTTTGCACACTTTAATTATGACTTTGTGGCAGGATATCGTGCCGTCATGGTAATTGTGTGCTGAGCTCCTGCTGAGGAAAAGATTGTGCAAACCTACAAGAAGTACACAAAAGCTTTGTTTTTCTGGGGGAAACTGATGAATTTTTCCTCTGGGGAGTATGAGCATGTTGCTTTTTTTCAGCAAAATTATACACCTGAAGAATTGCTTAGCTAAGTGTTGTTAGGACATTTGATTTTCTATCCTTTAGGTCATAGGTGAAGAATGCTCAGGTAATCATTGACTTACAACCACAATGGAAGCTGTACTTTAGCTTATAAATCATTGCAGTTGGAAGTCGAGGTACTAAATTATAACTTCTTATGATGGTTGCAAAGCAAGTCTCTGCAGTCATTAAGTGACTCATGCTGTCGTTAAATGAACCACATGCTCATTGAATAAATCCAGCCCATCCACTGGGCAGTGTTTGCCATTTTCTGCCAAAAATGGCAAAAAAAACATAGCAAACCCCAGTGACGTGACCACAGAACATGGCAACCAGTCTTAAATGCAAGTTAGTTGCCAAACAACTGAAATGCGATCATAGGACTACAAGAGTGGTGGCAGTAGTCATAACTTTGAGGACACGTTGTAGTTAGCTTTATGAGAGTATGTTGTAACTTCAAGCATCATTAAATGAGGTTAAAATCAAGAACTACCTATATAGCTTTCCAAAGTGGTTCCAGTGAATTTACCATCATTCCTTACAATTGTCTCTGGAGACAGCAATAGCACTTATATACCTTATATACTGCTTTACATCCCTCTCTAAACAGTTTACAGAGGTCAGCATATTATCCCCAACAATATGGCTCCTCATTTACTGACCTCAGAAGGATGGAAGGCTGAATCAACTTTGAGCTGGTAAGACTTGAATCGCCAAACTGCTGGCAATCAACAGTCAACGAAGTAGCTTGCAGTACTATATTCTAACAGTTGTGCCACCATGGTTCTTGGTGGCTTTCCGTCATCTAGGTCATGGTTATCCCAGAAGGCTTATTCAAAAGGCAGCTGGACTTGGTTTCTCCTTGAAGATATTTTGCTTCGGATCCAAGAAGCTTCTTCAGATAAGAAGTATATGTCTTCAAGGAGAAACAAACTCCAGTTACCTTTTGAAAAAAAAAAACCCTCTGAGATTCCTATAATTGACCATATTATGGACAATATTGACCATATTGACCTCATAATTGATCATAATTACGACCAATATTTCATTCCATTCCAGCTTATGGGTGTTGGAATGGAATGAAAACACCTAGAATGTTAGAAGTTGTATAAATTTTGCATTTGATTATTATGTTTATTTTAACCTTTCTCCCAACTGATGCTGTCCAGATGTTATTTAGTGTTCCCAGGTAAATAAGAAAAATGCAAGAATTTGGTAAAAGCTACAATAAATCCTTTTCTTTGGAGAATCATCTTGTGTTGTCTTTTATCTAAATTAGGAGATGTTCCTTTTAAGAGATTTATACTTATACATTGAAAGAATTAGATGTCAAGAAATGGTATTCTGAGCAAATAAATAACGCCGCTTAGATGTTGAGAATATGTGCTTCCAAGACTGACTGCATAATTTTCTCTTTCCATTCCATTGGAAATTGGGCTAGAGAATCCATGATTCCCAATCTTCCTGCAAAATTTAGAACACCATTTTTTTTTGTAGCATTTCCCATATACAAAAGAATAAGCAGAAAATGTCAGCACTATCCTGCCTAATGATACCATCATGAGCATCACAGTCTTATAGCCCCCAAAGGCTGAAATAATCATTACAAAAAAATGCAACCTCATGCAAAAAGGTATACTTTACCTAAAATTAATCTTATTGTGGGATATAGCAAAGACTGCCTGCAATAGATATTACTGTATGCTGGAAGAACTGGGGAAGGGCAGACAAGAAAGGCTGCACATTACTTATTTTACAATAAGGATTGAAACCACGGCTGGGCTCGGGAGAACCTCTAGCTAAGATTCGGTGCAGTTCAGAAAAACCCCCAAATCCCACTCCTGGTTGACCTGCCCACCCCACCCCTCCCTCCCAGGACTCTCCACATGACCTGTTTTGGATGCAGGTAAGTGCAGGGCGCATGTGGAGGCTCAGGGAGTATGAAAAACAGGCCTACCGGAAGTTCGGAAAGGATGTAAACAGGCCCGTTTCTGGCCTCCAGAGCCTGGGGAAGCCATTTTCGCCCCCCTGAAGGCTCAAGGAAAGCACTTTTATTACAAGTGTCCAAACAGGAACAAGGAAGGAAGTGTCAAAATAGAGGTCATGACCCAAACTCCACCTCTTATTGTAAGTACTTGTAGTCAATATTACACTGTAAATGAAAAAGCCAGAGCTTGCCCTGTGATATCTTTAAGCCCATTTTGTGGTCATTATGGTTAGGAATGGAGGTCTACATATTTCATGCCTTAAATTAGACTTGTTATAGTTATGTAGCAGTTTTTTTTAAGTATATAGATTTCCCTTTCCTACTACAATACAGATTTTTTTAAAAAGGAATATGAGCATCCTCCTCTCCTCTCCTCTCCCCTTCTCTTCTCAAATCTATCCTGCCTAAAGGAGGCAATAAGATCTTAACTTTCATGTTTGAAAGCACTCAGCACCTAATTTAATTCCTCCATTTACATATAAGATGTTATGGCTTAATCTTTTTATTATATTATAGAATGCATTTTGAAATTGTTTGACATTTCATATTTTGATGATATATGTGATGATAAAGTTTTCCAGCCTCTTTTTATATCTTTCTTTTCTTTGTTAAAGTACAGAAAATACAGTTGAGCACACAAGATTGTATCACTATATTTATTCAGGGGAAGTTGCCAATCCTCCCTAGATTATGTTAGATGTCAAATTAAGTTATCACTTGATGAATTTTCATCTAGTTCCACAAACTGCTTCTAACCCATGTATAGAAGCAGAGTTTCAGCTGTCTATAGATAGACTTGATATATATATATATATATATATATATATATATATATATATATATATATAATATATATATATATATCGTTAGAGCAATTAAACAATACAATGTAATGTGCACACAAGATCTCAATATCATAACAGCTGTTACGAATTCACAAGAAGCTCGTTTTCAATTACAGGTAGTCCTTAACTTACAACCAGTGGTGAAATTCATTTTTTTTTACTGCTGGTTCTGTGGGCGTGGCTTTGTGGGAGTGGCAGGGGAAGGATACTGCAAAATCTCCATTCCCTCCCCACTCCTGGGGGAAGGATACTGCAAAATCCCCATTCCCTCCCCACTCCTGGGGGAAGGATACTGCAAAATCTCCATTCCCTCCCCACTCCTGGGGGAAGGATACTGCAAAATCTCCATTCCCTCCCCACTCTGGGGCCAACCAGAGGTGGCATTTGCCGTTTCTCCGAACTACTCATAATTTCTGCTACTGGATCTCCAGAAGCTGTCTGAACCTGCTGAATTTCACTTATGCTTACAATCATTCATTTAGTGACCTTTTGAAGTTACAATGGTACTGGAAAAAAATGACTTATGATTGTTTTTCTCATTTGCAACATACCCATGATCATGTAATTCAAATTCAGACACTTAGCAACTGGCATGTATTTATGAGGATTGCAATATTCTGGGGTGTCATGAGACCAAATTTTATGATGTTCTAATAAGCAAAGTCAATGGGGGAAATCAGATTCACTTAATCATGTTACTAACTTAACAAGTGCAGTGATTCATTTATGAACTATGGCAAGAAACGTCACAACATTGGGCAAAAGTCATTTAACAATTGTCTTGCTTAACAATGGGAATTTATGGTTGTAAATTGAGGATTACCTTATAGACCTTTATCTATTCCAGGGCTTATGCAACCCTTATTTCTTTCTATGGATATGTGGATATATCCATAGCAAACATAATTATATAACCACATATAAAATAATGATTCGCATATCAGAGATCAGATTTTAAGATTATCAGTTTTTACTTTTTATATATACTAGAACAATTTCAATGTTTCCGATATACTTTTAAGCATTTCAACATACATTTCAGCCATGAAATATAAAGTAGTACTTTAAGAAACGAAACAACTTAACAACTTTTCATGTTGAAACCATGGATCTAGATAATGTGATTAGGATCTGTGGGGCTCCGGAAATATTTCCCAAATGGTCTATTCAGGATTAATTTCCCAGAAAGTACATTCTTGATGTGGTTGCTATAAAAGTAACATCATTTTGGATTCTAAGACTTCTGTATTTTGCAGTGAGTAAGTTGTATATATGTTTTATAACTTCATATATGAATTCCTCATGTCATATATGTATTGTTAACACAAAGTGAGAATAATGATTCTGTTATTTCATTCTGTAAACATTTCATCCCTTTTAAGCTCTTGGATATTTTTCTTTTTTGCTGGGTCTAGAAACCAATTAAACTAATAAAGTGAGAATAATATTATTATTAGGAATACAATATTCACAACACAACCCTACACTGAAAAATAAGTCCCTTTGCATTTTTCTTAACATAGTTTGTGCAGGATTGAAAAAATTATCAATTTTTTTCTTAATTAAAAACTTACTTTTGATCAATACATTTTTTTGCTTTAAATCAATTCAGCAATGAAACAAGCAACATAAATGATAATTTACAAAACTTGCATACAAATAAGAAAGCTTGTGACAGGTGTTTCCCTCCCCTTCAAAATGATTTCTTTTGCTAAAATGAAAATATAACCCCAGGAACAATATGATAGGATCTCTCATTTCAAAGACAGGAAGTAGTTTGCCTTATGGGGATGGTTCATTTTTCCCCCAAATTGCCACAAACTTTTCCCCCCAAGAGTTATGGGAATTTCAGCATCAAAGGCAGAGATAGAGGAAGCCTTTCAGAGATTTGATGGGGACCTGCTAGGACAGTCAGATTGACAGCCTTTCCACTCTTCACTTAGTTACAGTATTTTTAGCCATTTTTGAAGGAATTATTGTTATAGAAGAAAGATGAAACATCATCCCTGCCTTTTTATGGCCAAGATCTGGGAAACTCATGACCAGGATTGAATTATCTTGAGGCAGAGAGTCCTGAGTCAGAAGAAGAAATCAAATTGTTGAATTTTCAGAGTCAGAGTTCACAAAGTTGTGTTTATCCAAAGAATAGTTTTTTCTTAAAAAGAAAGGATTATTGAGGAATAGAACCTTACTGCCTGTACTTAAATGTCATGCCTTTATGAACTCTCAGCTGTGTGTGGAGGGACAATGTCTCTTTCTAGCATTTGTATTTCTGACTTTACCTTGTTTGCCAAAGTCACAGTTTGTGACTCTTCTGCTTTGATTTCCTGAACGAACCTTATAAATGAATTGTGTCCCGTAAACCCATTATGAATGTCTGTCTTTCTGCATCGTGATCCTCTCTGCTGAACACTTTAGCCATTAGTAAACTAAATAAACAGTCCATAACTAGGACAAAATGTTAACAATAAAACAAAAAGGGGGGGGGAACCTCTGCACATTCCTTCCTTCTGCAATGTTGGTAGGAATATTTTTTAAGATTCTGAAGCTTCTAAGGGTAGAATGCTCCTTTAAGCCTCTATGTGTGTGCACATGTGCAGTGCATTTGTGTGTGCATTCTCACTGTTTTTATGTAGTGGCATCAAAAGTCAAGCAAGAATGTTGTGACAAATTCAAAACAGTAGAATAATTCCTGGGAAGTTTTTTTCATTTATGAGTTTTGTTGTCTTAAGTACTGATCCATCTGATGTTTTCCAGTAGGGATCTATTCTTTGGATAGCTCCCTTCATGCTTAGGGTAACTCTTGTCTTTCTGTAAAAAATTATGCTATAAGTTCTTCACTGATCCAGCCTTGGATTTTCCTATCACTGGTTATAGGAATGCTGTCTGAACTGATGTCTGCTCAGTTTATTTACCATCAGAATTCTCATCCATAAATTCAAGTTAAACAAACTTGAAAGTGATAAATAAAGTGATAAATCCTCTGAACTTTTCTGCAGGAAGGAGAGAAGTCTCTATGACAATAGATGAGAGAATTCATAATAAAATCTGTCTCCAATTAGCCTTGTAAATAAATTCCACAACATTTATCAGAAAACGATGTTGCCACTCTGCTGGAGACAAATAGAATTAAATGTGGATAATTTTTTCTTTTTTATCAGGCAGCTTGATTTGATGATGATAGTGTAAGGGAACATTGCATAGTTTCATTAACTTTGCTGATCTATAGGCAATTTCTGCTTAGCCCTGGAGGTTAGGTTAGCAGTTAAATACAAATTTGGTTAATATTTTTATCTTTTTCTTTTTAACAAAATGATTGACTATCTGATTTACACATGACAACACCATGCGGATAGCTTTTTTCCGGTGATACTTCTGCTTGTTCTTTTGATGTTATGTAGTAATGAAATGGTAAGAACACACATAACTTTCTGTTTCTGTAAGTTAATAAAATGAAAGGCACAAACTGTGAAGACAGGAAGGCAGAAGTATAATTAATAATGTGTTCGATTTAATTTTTGTAACAACAAGAAAAAATGTGAAGAAACTGTTGATTCCTTAAATTGGCCCAATTTCTATTCATGGTTATTGCTTGCAATGTGCTTTATGTAAATATATCATTGTGACTGCATAATAAACAGCAATAAAAATCAAGTGTAAAAAAAGCCTGCAGAAAGGAACAAGAGGGATATATTTCATGCTGTTGTGCGCAACTAAAAGAGTCAAGAAGGCAACAGATGACAGATGAATGACTCTATTTTGTGTTGAAATTAAGCCAAATGTCTAGGCATTATTCACGTCAGAGATGCATTACACAGTGATAGTTTCAGATCAGCTGGCCATGAAGAGTTATCTAGTTATACTAGATGTAATAGTAGAGCAGTGCACATATCAAAAACAATTTGTAAGAAGTTTTTGAAGCACCCAATGATTTACAAACTTTTGCATAAACCTAAAAAAGACATTGCTGCTTTAAGAGTCACATCTGGCTACATTCATGACTCAATTATAGGCTGAGATTTCAGACTGAAATAGCATTACTTACCATTATGCTTTCTGGGAGATAACTTAAATGCAAGTCAATTCTCCTGAACTTTCACCATCAGTGATGGTATATGGCTGGATTGACATGTCAGCAAATGGGAACCATGATTTATGAGCATATTCCTGGGGAAATTTTATTCTTCCGATAGCTGTTGAACTCTGAGATGCTTCAGATTTTACCCTGGCAATCATAGTTAAATATCCTTATGAAACCACTGATGATGATATTGAACTCTTTTGATGTATACTTTTGAGACAGAAAAATTGCAAATTGCAAATCTCAAGTACTTATTTAGCTGCTGTCAACTGTGAACTCTGAAGCAAATGTGGCTGGGGGCCATTTGGGAGGCTTCAGGGTTGCCACAATGTGAAGAAGGGATAGGGAGAGGGAATGTAGTTAGATGGGGGTTTTGTAGGGTTTTGTAGCCAAAACAAAATAGTTTCCTCTGGGAACCAAGGACATTCCAACAGGTGGCTGGAGAAGGAGGGATGAAGTAACCAGGCAATCATCCAGCACCTTGATTGGACAACATGACTGTATTTGGGGGAAGGGGGGACTTTCACTTTTTAATCTGGTGAAAACCATAGGAACTTTCAGAGTCGGTTTTCAGCAGTTTGTGCCAATATGATATCTCCAATAAAACTGTGGAATATGAGGAATATGTCTGCCTCGGAGTTCTGCTTTCTATGGGGCTATGACTTGGAACCCTGACATAGAGTCAGTTAACTGAATTGAATCTAGACAAAAAGGATGCTCAGTGGATTAGGGATTTCTATTGGGTAATCTGTCTTAAAGGTTTGAAAATTGCATAGTATTGAACTGTTGAAGTTGGATTGAGGAAAACTGTTGGAGTTGGATTGAGGAAAATAATGTTCAAAATCTCTATTCACCCACAGAAGTTATTGGTGTTTTAGACCCAGTCATTGTCTCTCAGCCCATTCAACCTCACAGAATTATTAGTATGAGAATTTACAGTCACACATGTATGCCATCTTGAGTTGTTAGAGAAAGAGGGGATACAATTACAATAAATAAATAACCTAGGAATGAACCTTAATTAAACTTTGTCACTGGAGATCTGGTTATTACTGCTCAGACATCTTCAGGCTGGATAAATCAATCCCATCTCTCCTCAAATGAAAGCTTCAATTCTTATAATGTCTTGCCATTGGCATTATGTGAACAGCATCCCAGAATCATAGCACTGAAGAGGTTATTTACTCCATCAAGTCCATGACTGTTCTCTGTACAGGAATCCAAAATCCATGAAATGGTCATCCAATTTCTTGAACATGAAGGGGAGTTCTTTACCCTTTTCTACTGCCAAACAGCTCTTACTGTTAGACATTTTTAGACATTCTATTTGATTCTACCTTCCTATAGCTTAAATCAATTATTGCATGTGCTGCTTTCTAGGTTAATACCGTAGAGAATGGGCCTTGGTCTCCTTCTGTGTGACATATTTTCAGGTATTGGATGAGTGTTATTACAGCATATTCCTTTCAATCTTCTGTTCTCAAAGATATATTGTGTCACCTACTTCTGAAGAGTCCTGTGATTATGAAGAGGAGGTCATGCCTTGTCAGGTTTAGGACCCCAGGAAAACTGTGTAATGACAGTCAAATGCTAGGGAAGAACTCTATATGGCTATTTTTGCTTCTGGGGAGACAGCTGGAGATGAAGAGTAATAAGAACCCATATCTCTTCATAGGTCTGAAATAACAAAGATTGCCAGCTGAAAAGATTGAGATGTTGCAAGTGGGTAAAGGTGACAAGAGGTTAGAGTAGGATTGCCTTGGCTTACTAATGAAGCAGAACCTTGGGAAAGAAACCCAGTTCAGCTGACGTGATCAAGGTGGTTGCCCTCTCTCAGTGTTGCTTGCAACTGAAATCATTTTTGTGAGCTTTGTGATCCTTCTCCATAATCCTTGACATGTGTGTCTGAATATCGCACCATTCTATGAACGTCTTTATTTGCCAGCCTCTTAAATTTAACTGAAGAATCCAAATGCAATTCAGGTATCGATAGTGACCATTTTATCTAAAAACTACTAAAAATCCCTGCCTTGCTCTGCTTCCTTCTTCTGCCCCACTTTACACCGAGGGCGGGTCTGAGTAGAGAGTCTCCTCCTTTAAATTCCTGGGAGTCCATCTCAGCGAAGACCTCACCTGGAAAAACAACACAATCCAGGTGGCCAAGAAGGCCCAAGAGAGACTCCATTTCCTTAGGATCTTGCATAAAAACAGGGTGGAACAACAACTGATGACCTCCTTTTATCGGTCCACAATAGAAAGTGTCGTAACTTATTGCATCACAGTATGGCATGCTGGTTTGACAGCCATGGATAGAAAAACATTACAGAGGGAGGTGAGCACAGCACAAAATAACATGGGTCGTCCCCTGACACCACTAGGCGAGATCGCTAGGGCTCGTTGCCTTAGAAGAGTGAGGAAAAATCCTCAGGGACGACTCACACCCTGGTCAGCACTTCTTTACCCTCCTACCATCGGGAAGGAGATATAGAAACATAGCTAGCCGCACAAAAAGAACAGTTTTTATCCGTGGGCTGTCAGACTCCTGAATGCGAAATAACATCGCAACTAAGTAGTACGGTGGACTTGCAGGGCTGGCACATGTAACATGTTCACACTGGTGTAATGAGACTGGGTGTTTCTTAATATGATTTATTGGGTTAGGGATATTTCTTTTCTTTTGTCTTCTCTATGAGTTGTATTGTGTTGGGGGGGTTTACCCTGAGGTAGCTGAATCAATCTCATTGTACATATGTTATGCACTGACAATTAATAATAATAATAATAATAATAATAATAATAAAACAACAACAATTACAATAATAACAACAATAATTTGGTTAATCTTTGGTGAGATTCACAGCCTTTGGGGCTGTTTGGTAGCTCAACAGCTCGAGGCCTAACCAAGGACCTAGGAACTGTTAAGGTAATGTCGGAGGATATAAGCTGTTCCAAGTAGGGTGGTTTTTTGTAGAATCAGAATGCTCAAGTCTGATAAATTTAAAATTTCCAAATAGTGAAGTAGCCCTTTAGGTATTGCTCCAAGGGCTCCAATTCCTGAAAATATTTCCCATAAAATAAAATTATATCCACAAAGGCAATAAAAGTAGACAAATTTTTGAACTCATTTTTCATAGGATTTAATTTCTAGTCCTCTGATGATTTTCATTCTCCTTCTCTGAAACTGCTCCAGGTTTTCTTTGAATTCTTAAACTCTGTGCCCAAAACTGGGCACAGCCACTATGATGGAATTTGTCCAATGCAGAATAAAGCCAGATAAGTACTTTCTGTGATTTGGAGCCTAAAACAACATTCCCTGTTTTAGTCATATCATGCGGTTAACTCACATTCACTGTTGATTGCTGTTCTTTTTCACAAGTTTAGTTAAGTGGGAGAAGGCTTGTCTGGCTGCATTCATTCATGGTTTGATACATTTATAACTTGATTATTGAAATGTCTTCTGCAAAGAAGGGCTCTTGAAGATGATTCAGTTCTGCTAATGTAGGCAGCTAGATTGTGACTTTAATAGCAACATATAGAATTATTTCTACATACTAATGTATATCATTAATTTTAGAACCGTGCAGCCTTTCTATATACTTTCAATCTGAGTTAAAAGGACAAATGGATATTTTGGGATTAAGTATTCCCTAGTGAAGTATTAAAAATCTTGAGAACAGTTCTTAACTTTGTGTCTTGGAATTGATATATTAATTGGCTTTAGTTAGTTTACTTTATTGATTAGCTCATGTGCCATATCAAAGTGCAGAGTTCCAGACACTAATTATTACTAAAATCTGATAAAAACAATTTAAAATGGAATTGGATAAAATACAATTTAAAATGAAATTGGAATAAAATACAATAATTTAATATATAGTTAAATAATATATACATTAATTGGTAATATAAGTAAGGCTTTTTGGTTGAAGCACTGCAGTCAGCTGCTGTTGCTGATACCCAGATTAAGTTAATATCTTTTACAAACCTATTATTTGCCCAAGCTTTTGTATTGAACTGATTATAATATTGCATTTGGTCTGCTTATTCTGCTGTTTATTTAGGTTTTGAACTGCTGGATTCATTTTATTTGTTTATTCATATTATAAAATGTGTCTAGCAGTTCAGAACAAAAATTGTAAATATGCAATAATGCGTACAAAAGACATTATTGCATTACTTATAGTCGACTTCCCTAGCATCTACACATAATCATAATCCCATACATGCTGAGCTCAATTAACAATCTGACTTTAACATCTGTGGAAAAAAGCAGGTTTTCAAAATTTTCCAGAAGGCTACTGTCATAAATAGATGGACTGGGTACTGTCGTAAGATCAATGGATACAAAATAGATTTACAAAGAAGTTAACAATATTGGGAAAACTGAATATTATTTGTACTGTACAAATGCTGATTTTCAGATAATGATATATTTTTTTTATTCCAGTAATTCTAAAAGCTCAGTATGTTCCAGCCTGATTGGGGGGGGGGGGATCAATATATCGTAATGCCTATAGAAAGCTGATCCAGATGATAAATCCAATACAAAAGGGTATGTTTGTATCTACTGAACAATATCACCTAGGACAGTGATGGTGAACCTTTTAGACACCGAGTGCCCAAACTGCATGCACATGTGTGCCCAAACTGAAAGTTTTGTGCGTGCGGGAAGACATGCACGGACATGTGCATGCACAGACATGTGTGAGTGTGCATGTGGACAGAAATGCATGAGTATGCACATGCGCAGACATGCATGCATGCTCAGCAGAGATCCGAAGACCAGCTGGCTGGTGGTAGGTGGGGCATCCCAACACAGGCAATGCGCCAAGAGGTAAGATCTTTTTCTTTGTGAACTTCTCTTTTGTTGTTTGCAGGGAAACAGAAGCTCATGAAAGAAACGCCAGGGAGATCTGACCTGGGGCAATGGTGCATTGCCTGCAGAGAGGGCTCTGCATGCCACCTCTGGCACTCGTGCCATAGGTTCGCCATCACGGACCTAGGTTCAAATTTTTGGCATTTTAAAATAAGTATTATTTTGGAAAGATTAGTGTATCTGTTACATAAATAACTAGTTCACAGTTATTTAGCTTCCCTTCTATAAAATACAAGCTGAGAAGTGAACCTAACAAGCATGGTTTTATTGCCACACTGCATTATCCAAGCTTTTCAGTGGGATTTGCAATTTCAATAAGGCCAGAGTCAATGATTTCTGTTTATTTTTCAGCTGTTTTCATGGCATGTGGTGCTGGAAGGAAAGGAAGGTTGCTGACATGTCGCAACCAAGGAAATAAAAAAGCAGTGCTAAAGGACTTATTAGATTGCAGTAAGAGAAATTGTCTCAACTTGGAGCTTACAAAATCCAGCCATGATAAATTATATCCTTGTATTTTAAAGCACCCTTCCCATTCTCTAATAAATAAACAACCTCTCCAGATGAATCTGTTTGGCAGATGATACTCTTTTCTTTATTGAGGGTCTGTGGTAGGTCCATTTGAATAGTGGCGACTCTCCATAGCCATTTCAAATTCAATTTGTCCCACACTGAGAGATAAATATTTTTACTTAAATTTAACTCCTCACTTAAGCACTGCAATGTTGAAAAGTCTCATAAAATATTACTTAGTTTAAATGTGCCTCCTGTGTTTTGGATAGACAAGGGACATAACTGGTTGATAAAGAAGGTACTCTCAGATAATTAGCTTTTCTTGAAGATCAGCATGGAGATTTCACAATATATCCTTCTACTGTGGCAAGCATGGTTTATTATAACAATTAGTGGTAATGTAAAAGGCATCAAAACATATATATAGAGAGATTCTCAGTCATCCAGGTCATGGTTGTCCCAAAGGAGCTTTTTCAAGAGGCAACTGGACTTCTTTGTTTTTCCTTGAAGAAGTTTTGCTTTTTATTCAAGAAGCTTCTTCAGTTCTGTGATACAAAGGTTTAGGTTTAGGTTAGATTTATTAGATTTATATGCCGCCCTTCTCCCAAGGATTCAGGGTGGCGTACAACATTAAAAGAAACACATAATACAAAAGTTAAAAAAAATAGAATATCCCAAACAAACCCAATTAAAATTGACAATATCATTTTTTTAAAAAAATTCAAATTCAAATTAACAATGATCAATAATTTATTTTGTTTTGTTCAGGCCAGGCTGGTTTGCTGGAAAAGCCAACTTTTTAGGGCGCGTCGGAAGGACCGGAGGTCGGGGATTATACGAAGCTTTGGGGGCAGCTCATTCTAGAGGGAAGGCTCTCCCCCTAGGGGTCGCTAGCCGACACTGTAAAAGAAGTCCATTTGCCTCTTGAAAAAGCACTTTTGGGACAATCAAACCCATAGGCTCTTCGGTATTGCTGAGGAAATCTGAGTATGTCCAAGGATGCATAGTGATCAGTGTTGTTGTCATCCATCTTGCATAGTTTATATGCCAATATTTCTCAATATATTGAGAAAGTACAGATTAAAAATATATAATAGTGGCATTACTAGCATGACAGTATCCATTTGAAGGCTCCAAACCATGACTCACAGATCTGTAAAACCCACCAGGCCACTGTTTTATGGTCCCCTCACAGACAGCCTCTGTGTGAACTGCTTGTGGAGATTCCTTGATCTTGAGAGGAATTTCAAAGCACCACTTCAGTCTGCCATTGCTTCCTCAGAAATTCTCATTGTGCTTTCAATCTATTGTGTTTCTGTTTTATGTTATGGTTTGGTTATCTGCAGAGAATGCTAGTCTATGTATAAAAGTAACATATTATTCTACATACATTAGTGGAAACTAATCAAGGAGAGAAGCAACTTAGAACGGAGGAGAAATTTCCTGACAGTTAGAACAATTAATTAGTGGAACAGCTTGCCTCCAGAAGTTGTGAATGCCCCAACACTGGAAGTCTTTAAGAAGATGTTGGATAGCCATTTGTCTGGAATGGTATAGGGTTTCCTGCCTAGGCAGAGGGTTGGACTAGAAGACCTCCAAGGTCTCCAACTCTGCTATTGTATTAAATACATCACATTTATTTCTAATCAAAAAACACATCATACTTTAAGCTATCGTATCTGACCTCCAAAAATCCAGCTCCATAGTAAGTGACCTTTTATTGCCATTTAGTAGTCATCTGGAGTAGGGAGAGACATAGATATAGTAGCCCTAATAATATTAGAATAGAGAATAATGAAGCACTTCAGCCACAAATCTAACAGCAAACTCAGTGTTCTCTTTCTCCATCTTTCTCTGGCCACAGAACATTCTACAATATTTCCTTTTTAAGGTACCAGTTGTTAAGACAAGTTTTTTAAAAAAGAAATCATTTTTATTTTTGCACTTGAGATCTCATTTTAAAAAATAAGTGTTATTTTGAGTTCTGCTTATAGACTTTGGGGGAGAATCCAGCCAGAGATTTACTGGAATTAAAATCTAGCGGAAGAATCCTCTTGCTGCCATATGTTGGAAGTCTAGAAAGTATCCAGCCAAACTATTCAGCTAAGTCAGAATTATGTTCAACCTCTAATTAAGTCTATTCTCTAAAAGCTATGGATTGCATTCATAAGCCTTTCCAGTTGTACTTCAAAACTGAATTGTTCATGTACTTCATATTCTCTTTTTCCTGAATCTAGCATTTTCTCCTGACCTTCCCTGAACATAAAATCTATAGGCCTTAGACTAAACATTCTGCAGCTCTGCCACACTGAAGGTTCTCAATCACTTGGTAACATCAAAGAGGCTGCAGAGTGATTTTCAAAGGCATGCATCTTTAGCCATTTCCTGAGTGTTTGCTTAGACAAGCATTTTGCAGCATTTCAGGGATGCTCTATAATAAACGCAACAATTTAGGCAATGGTGTTTATGCACATAAATGAAAGCCCAGCACATTCCTTTGTTGTAGTTCTTATTAGTGTCCTTTAGATATCATAAAGTATCCCAAATGGAAATTGAATCGAAATATAAAAATTACTTTAAAAAAAAGACTTCCCAAAGTGTTGATATGAAGTCAGGTTAGGTTATGAGTTTAGTGGAGTTTGAACCTCGATTCTGGATCTTCCTAGTCCATCATAATAATTTTGAGAACTATACCTATTTGGTGATTCTATGACAGAATAACTTAACACTTAGTACATATAACTAATTGCTGATGAATAATAGGCTTGCATGTTCAAGCTAATGTTATCCTGGCAACATAGCAAAGCACAGTTGCACAAAGAAAGCAGATTTGCTACCGATGTGTGACTTCCCTGGTTGTTTTGGGGAGAAATTTGGCACAAATTCAGCAAAGCACTTACACCTACATGGAATTAAAGATATTGTACTGTTTATCACTCAAAGTGGACATTCATATAAAAACATCTATTCTCAATATTTTAACTGCTCAATCTACCACCTCTGAAGGTCAGACAAGAATAACAAAAGCAATAACCACCAATAAATAAAAGAGCAGTGCTTAACAATGACAAAACAATGTAAAATGAGAAAAAGGACATATAATTTTGATCTACAAAGAAAGAAATAATACAAAGAAATTTCAGACATATAGATCTATTTTTTAAATTGAATTTGGATTATAAGTTATTTACCACAACTTTAACCAGACACGTAAGGAAGTGTGTTTCCAAAACCATACATACAGATCACACAGGTTACATTCCAAACAGGAAGATGAAAGAGAGTCACACATTTCAAATTAATGCATAATAAAAAGATAAATAAAGCAGAAAACAAAACCGATGATCACAGGTAGAACAAACAGACTTACAATAAAGACACTGAAGTGGTGGATAATTTCTACTTTTTAGAATCAACCATCAGTAAAGGAACAAACAGTCAAGAAATACAGTACAGACTAGTGCTGAGACGGCGAACCTATGGCATGCGTGCCACAGGTGGCACACGGAGCCATTTGTCAGGGCACGTGAGGCGTTGCCCTGTCAGCTGGCCAGCGTGCATACGCGCGCTGGCAAGCTGAGTTTACCCTTTTTAAAAACCATTTTTCGCCCTCCTCAGGCTCCAGAGGCTTTATAGGAGCATGGAGAAGGCGAAAACAGCCTCCCCTGCCCCCCCCCCCTGAGGCCCTCTGGAGGCTTCAGAAGCTTCCCTAAAACCTCCGGAGGGCAAAAAATGACCCTATGAGCAACCTGGAAGTCACTTCTGGGTTGCTCGTAGGGCCGATTTTAGCCTTCTGGAACATTCAGGAGACTTCCCTGAAGGCTCAGGAGGACAAAAAAAATGACCCTACGAGCAAACCGGAAGTCACTTCTGGTGTGCTCGTAGGGCTGTTTTAAGTCCTCAGTAGCCTTCAAGGACCTTCAGGAGGCTTCCCTGAAGGCTCTGGAGGACAAAAAATGACTGTACGAGCAAACCGGTTCCGGTGGGGCGTGGGAGGCTATTTTCGCCCTCCCCAGGCTCCTATAAAGCTACTGAGCCTGGGGAGGGTGAAAAAATGGGAGGAGCACCTGTCATGTGCACATGCTGGGGAGGTTTCTACATTGCATTATGGATGTGGCACTCTCATGCACGACCCCCCCCCTGCACTTCCCTCACTTATGGTATGCGAGCCAAAAAAGGTTCACCATTGCTGGACTACTGCTTGGTAGAGCAACCATCAGTGTGTTATCTTAGGCCTCATACTAACACAGACAGACAGACAGACAGACACAGACAGACAGACAGACAGACAGACAGAGGTCAAGGCTTTACTTGGCTTTTAAAAAAAATATCAGCACTAGGCAAGGCAGGTATACAGATGCATGCAGCCTCAAACAATCCCAAATCATTGGAAACTGACAGGTAAAATCTCAGTAAGATTTTCCTGATACCGACTCAACATTGTAATATTTATATTGTTTATCAAACCAAATGGAAGATGATGTCGTTCTTCCAAAATTTGATGATATCCACAAGGAGAGACAAGAATCATGATAATAGATTACTGGCTGAGCAAATGTCATTCTGCAGTCATAGGGGGAAAAAAGTCCTCCTTGCTATTATTTACATTTTATGTCATTGCTTTCCTATCCATGCAATTGCCAGCAAGTTGGCAGGCTTCACACCGGTTTGTATTGTTTATTTTTTGTTTTGTTCCAAGCAAAGCTGCCTTTTGCAATTAATGAGGATTCTGTCAATGCCAATGATGTTCATGTGATGCTCCAGATGTTTCTGAATTGCACTCAAGGGGTCTATGACTCTTGGGACTACTTTTGCTTTCTTGTTCCACAGTTGTTTGACTTCTACTTGTGGGTTTTTATATTTTCTGATTTTCTCCAGTTCTTTCTTTTCTATCCTGCTGCCTCCGGGTACTGCAATATTCACAACCCAGACATTTTTGTCTTTCTTAACAGCAATTAGCAATGGGGTCTTGTATGGCAGATGCTTGTCTTTTGAATTCTAGAATCCCAGAGCACTTGGCTTCTTCACTTTCAATTACTTTGTCTATTTTATGGTCCCATCAGTTTTTGCTTGCAGGCAAATAATATTTCTTGCATATCTCCCAATGTACCATTATTGTTATTTTGTCATGCCATTGTTTGTAATGGATCTGTGTGATCTTCTGATAGCCTAATGCCTCTTCAGTTTCTTTGCAGAAATGGCATTTGTTCTCTGTTGCTGTCTTATCAGATAGCAATAGCAGTAGACTTATATACCGCTTCATAGGGCTTTCAGCCCTCTCTAAGTGGTTTACAGAGAGTCAGCATATTGCCCCCAACAATCCGGGTCCTCATTTTACCCACCTCGGAAGGATGGAAGGCTGAGTCAACCCTGAGCCGGTGAGATTTGAACCACTGAACTGCTGATCTAGCAGTAGCCTGCAGTGCTGCATTTAACCACTGCGCCACCTCGGCATGTGGGTGCAGTGGTTAGAATGCAGTACTACAGCTGACTCACTGCTCACTGCCAGGAGTTTGAGTCTGCTCAAGGTTGACTCAGCCTTCCATCCTTCTGAAGTCAGTAAAATGTGAATCCAAACTGTTGGGAACAATATGATGACTCTGTAAACCCCTTAGTTTTCAGAATATAAGACGCACTGGAGTATAAGATACACCAAGGTTTTGAAGAGGCAAATTAAAAAAAGTTTTTGCATGATGCAGACCTTCCAAAAATTGCCCATTTTTCGCAAAAATTGGCCCGTTGCTTTTTTTTTTTTTTTTTTCAAAAAAAGGCTATAGCCTTTAGGAGGCTTATAGAGTGCTTCTGGGGGCTGGGGTAAGGGAAAAATTGAGCAAAAAACGGCCCATTTTCACTCATTTCTGCGCTCCCCAGCCTCCAGGAGCACTCAATAAGTCTCCTAAAGGTTAAGCACAACCATTTTGATAAAGGGAGCGGGTTTCAGGAGGCAAAAAAATGCTGTATTCAGTGCATAAGATGCACCCAGAAGTTCTGAACGAGTTGCTGTAAGCCAGTTGAAATAAAGACGGTTAATTTTACCTCACGCCTTGCGACGTATCTAACATACTTTGAAAAATACAGTAAGTCCAAGTACTATTGTTATTGCTATAAATTCTGGCTTCACTTGCATTTGCTCTTTAGACTTGGTCTTGGGCAGCATTCAGTAAGTCTTCATAGTGTACTGTTCTGACCCCCTCCTCCGTTCAGTAACGAAAGCCGAGACAAGCGTAAAATGGAATGTCCTTTAATTAGCAAGTCCAGACTCTCGGTGGATGAAAGCCAAATAAACAAACCAATAAGGACTTTGGCAGCAAGTCTGAGAATCCTTGGCAGCAATGCAAACAAACTCTGACAGCAATCCAGCCTGCCAAGTTCATTTCTCTTTAGTCCCAAATGTTGACTTCTGCAAGAAGGGTGTGGCACAAGCAGTCTTTTATAGTCTGGAGAGGAGCTTAATGACCATCAGCTGAACGTAATTACCTCCTGTAATTACATAGTTGTTCTTGACACCAAGTAGCCCTTCGACGGTGTGCATCCCGGAACAACTCACAGTTGGTTTCTGGATCACTCTCTCTTGTCTCCTCCCCACTGATCCAAGGCTCAGGCACCACCTGTTAGTCAACCAGTCTCTCTGTGCCCTGCTCGGAGTTGGAACCCTGTCCAGGGTCCTCCACATCCTCCAGGGCCGACTCATAGGGCCCCTTGCTGTCGGAGTCTGGTGGCAGCTCCAATGGCTCCTGCCGGGCCACAACAGTGTACTATCTTCAGTGTACTCTCTTCCCTGTCATCAGATATTCTGGGAATGCCCTTTTTAATTCTCAATTGCCTAGTATATTTTCAACATTTTACAGCTATCAATGTTCAGGCAAATGTTATTTCTTATAGATATTCCAATCTATTATTATGGTTGTAACACAGAGAGCCAGATGTTTAGACTGGTTTTGGTTTTTTATGATTATTATTTTGAATTTTTAAAAACTATGTTCACTGCCATGAGTTGTCTCAGCAGGATAGGAGACCATATAAATTGAATAAACTAAAAATTCAAAAAGAAACCAGTAAAATAAGCTATTTTAAGAAGTTCACAGAGAGTGGCCCAAGTATGTAATGAGAAATGGTATTTCCTTGGGGACTAAGCATACCAAAGAAGGAAAAGCTAAAAGGAATGTGAAAGTCCTTTATTGCAAAGCACTACATGATTCATACCGAGCAAAACCTCATTTATCTAAATGGTTTGGGAGGGACTGCCAAATAATGTTAGATAAATTGGAGTGCTAAGTACAGAAAAAAAATAGATTTGGTGGGTGAGGGGATTTGATATTAATTGGAAAAAAATGCATACAAAGGTATATTTTTATTTCTGAATTACAAGAATGCAACATAACATGCTTCTTCCTCTTAGTGACATCACTCAGAGGGGCCTCCAGACAGTGTTTCTTCTGTAGACTGTTCCATTGGATATTATTACATATTCAGCTCCGTGCCAGAGCCCTGTCTATACTGAGAAACCAGAGGACTCACCTGTAGAATTGGGCCCGTCTTCGTCTCCATCATAGTCTTTGCCTAGTCCGATGCCTGGTGGTCCGGAAGGTATTCAGGGGGTGGTGAAAGGAACTTGCCAGTTTGTTGCTCGCCAGCCAGTTCAGCAGGACCGGAGCTTAGATGTTCCACCCGAATCCGGTGTTGGCTGGCGTATTTGCAAGAATATGCATGTACGAATGTGGTGGGAAGGAGTGTTACGTATTCAGCCCCATGCCAGAGGAGGGAGCCCCCTGGATGCTGATTAGCTAGGCTATCTGACAGTGGGTTATTTAAGGAGCTGTCAGATGGGGAAACCTCTGTTCTGCTCATTTGTAGTTTAAAGCAGTTGCGGTTAACTAGTGATATTAATAAAGCGTTTGAACTAAAGCTGTTTCGCCTCATTTGTCCACACTCACCTCCAATGTTCACAATATTGAACAGATATGTTTAGCTTTGTAAAGTCCACCATAATGTTCAAGGCTTGCCCATGTCTCTTACATGTTGTCAGCCTTCCCTCGTCAACCAGACAGAAAACAAGGCCAAATGAACGAATTCTTCTTCACTTAAGGCTACATTAACACAATCTTGCAAGTCTGCTGATACAAATCTCCCACTGTCTTTTTTACGCTCTGAGAAATTAGGGAGGTCCTTTCTGAGTTTCTTTGCCTATTATGCAGCTGCAAGCTGTGTCCTCCCTTATCTGATCATTCCCTAGGCAATATCCCTTCCCCATCATCTCCCAAAATCATACATACATACAACACATACATACATACATACATACATACATACATACATACATACCAGTGATGGATTCCTACCAGTTCGGACTGGTTCAACTGAACCGGTAGTGGTTTAGTGGTCTGGTTGCTGGAACCAGCAGTGGTACAGGCCTTCCATGCCCCTGAATCGGTTATCCAGGCAGCAATTATGGTGCTGCCATCTTGTTTTTTGCCTCTATGCGTGCACAGAACAATTTTTATTGCACTGTGCATGCGTCATGGTGCGCTCACAAGCAAACCGACAGTAGCGACTGCTGGAACCCACCCTTATACATACCATATTTTTCGGAGTATAAGGCACACTGGAGTATAAGACGCACCAAGATTTTGAAGAGGCAAATAAAACAAACTTTTTGCACTTTGCAAACCTCCCAAAAATGGGAGGTTTTTTATTTAAAAAAGGGCATTAGGAGACTTATAGAGTGCTCCTGGGAGCTGTGGCCCATTGAGCAAAATTGAGCAAAAAGTGGCCCATTTTTGCTCATTTCTGCCCCATCCCCAGGAGCTCTCTGAAAGCCTTCTACAAGCTATGCACGGCCATTTTCATGAAAGGGCGGGGTTTCGGGAGGCAGAAAATGCTGGATTCAGTGTATAGGATGCACCCAGATTTTCAGCCTCTTTTTGGGGGGAAAAAGGTGTGTCTTATGCTCCGAAAAATATGGACATACATACATCATTGTTGTTGTTGTTAGTTGCGAAGTTGTGTCTGGCCCATTGCAACCCCATGAATAATGCCATCCATGGAGTTTTCATGGCAAAGATACTGGATTGGGTTGCCATTTCCTCTCCAGTGTCAGACACCCTCGGTCCTAGGTGACCCTGCATGGCATAGCTCATAGCTTCATTGAGCTATGCAAGCCCATTCCCCACGACAAGGCAGTAATCCATGAAGGGGAACATACATACATACATACATACATACATACATACATACATGCATGCATGCATGCATGCATACATATACATATATACATACACACTACTTCCAAACCTGTTTTCATGCCATAAATCTGGGGGGGGAACCGTATTTAACATCTCCATGCTGTGGACTTGGTTTTATGTGTGGAGATTCTAATTTTCTAGGCATGCTACTCTCCACCTATTAAATATCCTCCTGCTCCTCCTTTCTGTAGAGCAGAATTCTCAAATCCCACAATTCAGTTTGGAATTGGGAACCCTGATAATGAGATATCAACATTTGTGGCTTATTGGCATCCCTGCAGCTATTAGATTTATTAGGCAATCCATTTTCCCAAGAAGGAGTGCCTTTTTTGCTTTGATCTTATAATAGGAATGTGATTTTCAAGCAGGCACAGTCAGCTAATCAATGGTTCACTAACTTACACAGGGATGCCTTTTGAAAAAAAAATCCTTTCTTTTCGCGAAGAAAAGAAACTCCACAGTTTTGCCTGTCCTCACAATGAAGTATGTATGTGCAGCTATATAAACTCAAAGTTCAATCAATACATTAGTGACATCATCAAACCTGGGTATAGAAAATGGGTCATTGTTTTCAATTTTTTTAAAGGATTATTTTTAAAATTCATGATAACAATAATGTTGGTGATAATGATGGTGATGAAGAAGAAGGAGGAGGAGGAGGAGAACAACAACAACAACAATAATAAACAAACCACCCTACTTGGAACAGCTTATATCCTCCAACGTTACCTTAACAGTACCTAGATCCTTGGTTAGGACTCGAGCTGTTGAGCTACCAACCAGCCCCAAAGGCTGTGAATCTCACCAAAGATTAACCACATAATAATAATAATCTTTATTGTCATTGTACAAAATAAATACAACAAAATTGGTTTAACCTCACTGGTGCAAAATTATAGCAGAAACGAAAAAAAGAAAAAGAAAAAAAAAAACTAGCACGTGCATGGAGTGATTGTGGTTGTGTTTAAGAGTCTGAGAACCCAATGATAGAAACTGTTTTTAAACCTGGATATTGTTTGGCTGGCTATACTTTGATGTCTTCTGCCCGATGGTAGAAGTGCAATGAGACACTGACCAGGGTGTGAATCATCTCTGAGTATCTTCCTTACTCTACTAAAGCAGCGAGATCTTGGGATGTCATCCAGTGGTTTCAAAGGGCAACCAATGGTTTCTTGTGCCGAATTGATCACTCTCTGTAATGCCTTCCTGTCCACAGCTATTAAACCAGCATACCATACTGGAATGCAATATGTGAGGACACTTTCTATGGTGGACCAATAAAAAAATCAGCCGTTGTTCCACTCATTTTTTTGCAGGACTCTAAGGAAATGAAGTCTCCGTCGGGCCTTTCCAATCACCAGAGACATGCTGTTTTTCCAGATGAGATTTTGACTAATAAGCGCTTCCAAGAATTTAAAAGAGGAAACCCTCTCCACACAGCCCCCCCTCAATATAAATGGGGCAGGTTCCTTTCTGTGCTTCCGGAAATCTAGCACCATCTCCTTTGTCTTACTAGTATTTAGATGTAAGTTGTTTCTTGAGCACCATGTGGATACTTTCTGGACTTCTTCCCTGTATGCTGATTCGTCCCCTCCAGTTATGAGACCCAGAACTGTTGTATCGTCTGCCAACTTTATTATGATGTTCGACGGATCATCAAGAAGAAGAAGAAGAAGAAGAAGAGAAGAAAGAAGAAGAAAGAAAGAAGAAAAGAAGAGAAGAAGAGAAGAAGCAGCAGCAGCATTCAGTTCTCAACACCTAATAACGGCAGCAAGACTGTTGGTGGCGCAATACTGGAAGAAGGAAGACTTGCCTACAATTCAAGAATGGACATTGAAAGTTACAAACTTAGCCGAGATGGCTAAAATATCGGCATATCTTAAAGATCACTCAAATGAGAGATATAAACGAGACTGGAAAAAATGGATTGACTATATACAAAATAAATACGGGACCAAGAAATTCCAGTTAGCCTATGCTTAAGATCAGAAATGATTTAAATTGTTTAAAGTTAGCTCAGCAAGAAGAAGCTAAGATCAATGTAGAGATGTCATTAATTTCTTTATTTCTTTTTTCTCAATAGATTGTAGACTGTGTTTGTTAAAAATCCATACCGTGTAGGGGTTCTGGGAAGTCGGGGGGGAGGAGGAGGGGGGTTGGGGGGAGGGGGGAGGGAGGGAGGGGTACACATTCGGCTAGACAATAATTTGGTAGTAAACTAGAACTATTTTGACACACAAAAAAATTGTACTCCGATGTCTCACTGATTGAGGAATGATGAAATGTTTGTTTTAAAAGAAAATAAAATACTATATATATATATATATATATATATATATATATATATATAGATAGATAGATAGATAGAGATAGATAGATAGATAGATAGATAGATAGATAGATATAGATATAGATATAGATATAGATATAGATATAGATATAGATATAGATATAGATATAGATATAGATATAGATATAGATATAGATATAGATATAGATATAGATATACACACACAATTAAAGCAACTTTCTAAGAGAAGTGATTATTAGACCATAAACTGATGCTTTGTAAGAAATTAAGTTCTCACAAGTAGTTTGATAGGATAAAATGTCCTTGTGTTTGGAACTGTATAGGTAGGCTCACTTGTATACATACACATAAAAAATGACTTTGTTATTTATTTTTCCTTGGTCTCCACAGTTATTGTTTTCCAGAATAGTAGCTATTGAACAAATATGTTGCACCATATTATTATAGCATAAATTCTTGTGAACTCTTGCTTTGAATAAATATGTGGAGTAAATATATGGTGGCTAAAAAGACCCATCTTTAGCTTATTTTAATAATCTGAATGCTTAGTACAGCAGCCCAAGTAGATTGCAATACATAACCCAATATTTTGAGAATAAGGTTTCTGATCAGTTAATGTAATATATAAAATATTTATCATGCAATAGCTTTTTAGCTTTTAGTTTACTTCTATATAAGTATATGATGGTCCAATCCATAGAGACTCCATTCATAATTAATTATCTGTTTAGGCATGGAGGAATACAAATTAAAGAAGCAACAACCCTTCATTGGTAGAAATAAACAAAACAAAAATGACGTGGGAGTGACCACAACAAGGAGTATGCTTAGCTGAATAATTGGCATGGGAGTAATCTTTTATTGTTAAATAGCTATAAACAATAAGGGTTTTCATGTTTCACATTTTTAGAGTGGTCAATTTCTACACAATTCAGGGTGATACAGAAATAGCTAACTATCTTGTCTTCCAACATTAGTCCATTCAAATACATCCTTGCTAACATACACAATGTATTTATGTATACCTGTTGATGAGCTCACAATACACAAAGCAACCTTTGTCTAGCTACTCAAAAAAATAATCCCACGGGCTTCAGTCCCACGTATAAAAAGTAAAGCAACAAGCTGTGTAAGTCTAATTAAACTAGTCTTGAATCTGTCTGAAAGAAGAAAATAACAATTCCTTTCAGGGAAAGAAATGTTTCACTGCTTCAGTTTCCTGAAGGTTTCTAAATTTAGTTTTCTAAGTTTGCACAGGAGCTGGAATCATAAACTGACCATAGAAACTGTGTTTTAATAATATGCTAGGCCAGTGATAGCTAACCTTTTCCGGACTGAAGGCCCAAAATGCACAAGCGTGTGCCCCCCCCCCCCCAATGCAATGCATGCATGACCCTGCATGGCCCCCACATGTGCACATGGCACATCGCACACGGCCTTCCTCCCGCACATGCGCACATGGCCCTCTGCATGCGGCTCGTCCCCCACGCATGGCAGTGACCCAAAGACCAGCTGGCTGGTGGGAGATGTGCGCACATGCACGGTGGAGCTGAACTGGGGCAATGGCTCGTGTGCCCACAGAGAGGGCACTGTGTCCACCTCCGGCATGTGTGTCACAGGTTCGCCATCGCGGCGCTAGGCTAAATGTAGTTAATGTTCAGCATGTTGTACAATAGTAGTTTTGGGGTGTATTTTTTTTTAAAAAATGGATGATTATCATTTCATGTTTACTTTCAGAAAGGTAGAAGAAAAAGTATGCATGAGTTTCTCTCTCAAGTGTCAAAATAATTTGTCCAGCCTTTGTAAGCAGAAAAAAATGTTATGTTAGGGTTACTGCTCATTTGATCCTGGAAGGATAGAGACCATTCAGGTAGGATACTACAACAATCTTCCTTTTTCAAGGCACACTGTAAATATATGTGAAGTTTTGGATCTAGTAGCTCATTTTACAGCAATTTTCTTCTATGTATAATTCATGCAGGAACCCACAAATAAGGTTCTTTCGAGTAAAAAGCCCCTGGGAACTGTATCAGCTAAAACTTTCAATAGCTGCTACATGACCTCCAAACAGAGCCTTCTTTCAGCGGCTTGCTCAATCAAATCATCTTCTTTTCAAATCTGCCTAATATCATCTTGAATTTGGAACAAGGGAGTCACTACGCAGTTTGTATAAAAAGGAAGGTGGCGGATGAACAGAAAATGGGAACATGGAGGTGAACTTTCCTTGTGTAGTTATGGCAACTGTCAGAATTATTAGATGGAGCTATTCATTTATCTTGCCACCAAATTTCAATGGTGTGATATATTTTTTTATAAGAGTAAAAAAAAGGAAGGGGGGATTTGGATTGGCATGTGACCTGTGAAGTGTCACTGCTGTCCTGGGGTTCTTCTAGAAATCTGATGAGGACAAGAAGCTGATGGAGTTCTAATGAACCCACATCTTATGCTTAACCTAGCTGTATTATTATTGTAATAGTTATTATTGCAAAAAAAGAAAAACCTCACAGTGACTTGGGTTATTTAATAGAAACTATCATGTTTTCCCGAAAATAAGACAGGGTTTCAATTTCTTTTGACTCCTGAAATAAGCACTGGACTTATTTTGGGGAGGTCTTATTATTTTTGAGGTGCAGGAGGTGGCGAGCGTGGTCACCTCATGGCTGCTGTTGTGTGGCAATTATTTTTTGGGGGAAGGGCTTATTTTAGCACATGCACTCAAAGCCTGATTGGGCTTTTTATCTGGAAAGGTCTTATTTGCAAGGAAACAGGGTACTTAAAGATTGGCATTTGTAAAATGGAAATCTACTCTTGAAATTGCCAACACTGCAGGTAGCTTTGTCAATCTTATTCAGCCCACAGTGGGATGATGCTCAGCTAACCAGAGACAGAAAGGTAAAAGCTGTGCCAGAATCACTTCTGGCTCTCATCCTGTTTTTTCAAAACTCACCCCGAGCAGGTTTTGCTGGTGAACTGAGGTAGACAACTTTCGCTGGAACTCATTTTCTGTCCTGCTGATATAACTGTTCTGTATCGGGAAGATGCTTTCCTGGCAGAAGCTGCCATTCTTCTGGTGAGACACATCATCCGTCAGAGAGAACATTAAACCATTTACAATGAAGGCCAAACCTATTAAAATGAGATCCATTTGGGGAATATTGCACACAAAAAAGAGGCTGTTTTTTAACATTAAGAGCAGCAGCCTACTTCCTGCACTCAGCATTTCCATTTGAAAACAAGGCTGCTGAATGACTCTTCTGCTAGCGTTCTCATTTGCATCCCCAAGAGATGGCATACAGTCCATGCAAGGGCATTTACTGTATCTCTTAACTGCAGCCTCATCAATTTTTCTTCTTGTCAGGGAAGGAAAAAAAAGTTAACCAAACACATTAGTAATTCTGATTAACTGCAAATGGCTTAAGCCGAGAGGTGTCCCCATGGTGCAATTACCAGCCTCCCCCATCACAGCAAACAAGAAGTATTGGTTTATGTTCATGTAAGGCTATGATTCTGCAATGACTCAGTTCTCAATATCCAATATTTGCAGCCGGACAGGCCCTCACACTAGGAGGAAACAGCCTCCTAACTTCATGGAGCAATCCATAAAGGTGTAATCCCAAAGATTTTCCATTTCATTGGGAAAAATATGTAAAAAGCAGGAAAAATATTTTTTTTTTTTTTAATGCACAGTTCCACTTTAAACCATAGCACGGTCCTAAGTTAATATCACAAACAATATTTCAAGCATTTAGTTCAATTTGAAAGAAAAAAACATGCCTGATTGCTTGGTCCCCCTCACCATGTTTGCTATTTCTCAAGCACTGTATTACTGCTGTGAAATGAGGGCCATCAAGGGAAAAGATCCTTGTTGATAACAATCGCTACATCTGTACAAAATGACTGTATAAAAGTGTAAAAGTCAGCAGAGACTGAAGAAGCAGCAGCAGCAGCCAGGACTGGCTGAAATTCATTGCCACTAGTTCCAAAAACCAGCCAATCATACCAGAGACACCCAACGTAGGGATAACTAGCCAAAGGAAAACCTAGAGTTCCTTTCCAGGGTGATCTGCTTCCCTTGGAAGTCTCCTTATTGGGAAAATGAACCTAAACCTAAACTAAAATGAACCTGTAGTGCTAATTGCCCTGATGTATGCCAGTGAGACTTGGACTGTATACAGAAGGCATGCTAGGCAATTGAACCCCTTCCACATTACCTGCCTCCGTAGAATACTGAGGATCCGGTGGCAGGACAAGGTGCCAGATACAGAAGTCTTTCCAGAGCAGGCCTGCCATCAGTTCACACCCTGCTGATGAAAGCCCAGACATGCTGGGCAGGCCATGTTGCAAGGATGCTAAACCATTGCATCCCTAAACAGCTGCTCTATGGTGAGCTGTCTCAAGGAAAGCGATCGTACGGGGGGCAAAGGAAGCGATACAAAGAGACGTTGAAAGCCTCCTTCAAGTCCCTGGAAATTGACACCACCTCCTGGGAAACCCTGGCACAAGATTGATAAACATGGCACACACTGATACACCAAGGCTGCCAGACATCTGAGGACAGAAGAACAACCATAGCACAAGAGAAGCGAGCACTCCTCAAAGCCAGAGCTGCAAATGCTGCAACAATGGTGCCCACACATGTCTGCCTGACATGTGGCAGAACATTTCATGCCTGTATAGGTCTTACCAGCCACCTGCGGACACATTGTGGACAGCCCACAATCTGATAGATGTCAAGATCTTCTTCGAACACGATGGGCGAACATCATCACTGTATGTGCAGGGATTTTTATATTCATGTTCCATGGCTTCGTGCAGGATGATTGCAGAGTCACCATTCTACATAGTTTTAGAATCTCTCTGGGAATTTGAGCTATCATCAACAGAGATGGATGACTTTCCAGTTGGGAATCCTCTAACAGAACTCGGACCCAGTTTAAAGAGGACTTTTAATCATCATCTCTGTTTCATACTGAATAAATGAACAGCAAGAGTGAATGATGGGACTTTTGTGGCAAGGAATTGTTTTGGTGTTGCACTAAATCATAGATGTCACCTCCCAGAGATTGGTACTCATATAAGAGCAATAATGCAGGGCATGCAGCTGTAATTATTCAAAATTTACTGCTGTTTTTTATGTGTGACCTCAATTTTCTCAGCAGAGGAATTCAACCTTAATCAAGAGGCAACTCAAACTTTTCAAGTTTCATGACAAGATAAAAATATTATTATTTCTCAATAACTTAATTCTGATTTCCCTTCTAACCTAGCAGAAAATATTAGGTGTAGCAGAAAATACAAAGTATTTCTGTAGGTGCCATACAGCTAATAAATAAAATAATACAAAGTAGCTAAACGAACAGAAACAGAAAGCTTCCTTATTTTCTCATCATGTGTTAATGCAAGTGAAAGATAAAGTATAATCCTAGTGTCCATTCAGACGTTTTCATGGGAGAAGGCAAATTAAGACTGAAACATTTTTGCCTGATTACTTTGCAATAGAATATACTCTCACAACCTATGAGAGGTATATGCCCACCGTTCCAGCTGGCCAGCCATGTAATCCTCTGAGCAGTTTGTTTCTTTTTTTCTATCTGATGAGTTTCCATTTTCCTTTCCAGAGTCTCCAGAGTCTCTGTGGTTGATTGATGTGCTTAGTTAACAATAAAGATGGTTTTTTGATTGCCCACTATGAAGGATATAACAGGATTCTAGAGATGCATGTAACTATTATATGGTGACGAAGCCTGTAGGGCAAATGGATGGAAATTTCAAACTTGTTTTCCCGGAAACCTATGGATCTTCGCACTCTGACTTTGCCTTCCTGCCTGTCAGGCCTGTAGTTATGTTCCTTTTAGGATCTTTGGCCTGCCACACTTTCTATTATTTCACTATACGACTTCATTAGTGTAGTAATTGGGAGAGGGGAATAGAAAGGAGTAGAATTGTGGAATGTGTTGTTGTCATTCCTTTCTGGAAGCCAAGGTCATCTTTTGTCTCTGCACCTCTGCACCTGACCGGAACCAGCTGGGTGGAGATGCCAGCGTGGCCAAAGAAGATTGGACCATGTGATGTATGGGTGTGGGGATAAGATCATGAACTTTCAACTGGGTGGAATCCCAGGAAGTTTTCAGAATTGGGATTTCCAAAGATGTGCCAACATGTTTGTCTTATTAAATTGGAACTTTAAGGATAGCTCTGCCTTGGATTCTGATTTAATTCTGCATGATAGCGCTGACATTATTCCAATTCTCTTTTTAAAATAAATCACCAGCACCCCGGAAAGGGGCTGGTGGGCGTAAAATATCAGTGAACAATTAAGAGAAAAGAAGGTAATGATGAATTGCTTCTCTGAAGTTCTTCCGAAGTACAAAAGAATTTGCGTGGGAGGAATTTTTCATATTTATAGCATCTGGGAAGATGCACGCACAGCTGGAAGGGGATGGTTGGAGGGGGCTCCCAGACCAACTTTTCAGCGAAACGTGAGTCAATCTTTCCCCCCCTTCACTAGTGAAAGCTGCAATGGACTGAAGGACTGGAGTGGAGATATTACTCCTTCCAAACAGTGATAAATGAAATGACCCATTACCCTGCAACTGAGTTGAAGACAGATTCCCTATCAAAAGGGGAAGTTCAACCCAGCCAGCAAGAAGGGATTTAGCCAGCACCTTTCACTTGCCAGCCACTGGAAATTGGGCTGCAGCTTGTGAATGAAGCACCACCAAATTGGACTTTCTTCCCTGAGTATGGATGGAAAAGATGTTAATGGGCACCTACTTGGCCATCAGCATGGGAAGCTCTTCCAAACCAGCAGAGGGGCCCTTGGCATACAACACCCCCTGCCAGCCATTGTTGGTTGAACTGCAGCCTGTGAATCAGGAGCCCCCGGATGGGTCTTAACCCCAGGTCATAGATGGAAGAGATTCCAGTGGGCACCTGCCTTCCCTCAGTAGATGGCACCATGGCAGATAACTGGGCAGTGGCCAACTGAGGGATTGACCTCCCCACAGGTTCCAGTCTCCCCTGCAATGCCCCAACAGGTTCTTACCCCACCTTCCTACAGAGAAGAGTTCTTGTCGATGGAAGAAGGGATGAATGAGGGGATTACTGCAGGATGGGTAGCAGAACAATGTGATGAGGCAGTTTCTAAGGTTAGAGATGCAACTAGGTTCCGTTCCTCAGGGAAGTCAATAAAATGCCAGCGTTGCTGTCAATTTGGCCACAGAGCATCAGAGTGCTTGGCTCCAGCCCCAATATCACAAACGTGTGCACCAACTGCCAGAGCGGTAAAGAGAAGGCCCCAGAAGCTACCACAGAAGAGTCATCTGGGCCAACAACCTCCGGAAGAGATCCCCAATTTAAGGTGACAAAGAGTCCTACCAAGGGGGAGGCCTTGGAGGAGGTGAATGCCGAAGACTACCCAATGATTAGTGCACCCATCTGCCCCTTTACAATAAAATGCAACCTCCAAGTGCCAAAAACTAGAGTGGAAGGGGAGGTTGGGGCAATTGTGGACAATGGCTGCACCCGATGCTTAATCAGCATGTCAATTGTGAAGCAACTAGGTATACGTACATCCCATTCAGTTCGAGCATGTGTATGGAACACTGATTGGAGCAGCCCCAGCCACTAAAATTACCAAGTTGGTAAAGTTGATGATAGGCCACCACTATGAATTCCTCAGATTCATTGTAGCTCCAAGAATGCAGGAACCAATTATATTGGGACTTGCATGGCTGAACAAGTGAGGCCTACAATAGTGGAGGACGGCATTAGAAAATTGATTATCGGCTTTGGGCTGCTACCACCAGTGGAGCCAAAAGGCCACCCAGGAACGATGGGACCCAGCAGCTCAGACTGTCCAGAACACTGCGGAACCTGCAGTAGGACGCCAAACCCCAGGGATCCAACAAGTTACCAAAGGATACTGGGACTCAGCGGGGTGTTCAGTGAGGAAGATTGCAACTATCTCCCCCGCCCCCTGGCCACCGATTGTGCAATAGACTTCAAACCGGGGGCTAACTTACCGAAGCTGAAAATATACTCCATGACCCCCAAGGAGATGGTTGAATTAAGGAATTACATAGACATCAATTTGAAACGGGCTTTATTGAACCAGCGAAGTTGTGAAAGTAGCAGCCCCCAGTGCTCTTCAGAGAAAAGAAAGATGGTGGGGTTCGTCTCTGTGTTTGATCTGCAAGCCTTGAATGCGGTTATGCGAAAAGAACACTTATCCTCTTTCCTCTCATGAAAGATATGCTAAACCACTTGGCAAAAGGCAAGATTGTTACCAAGCTGGACTGAGAGAGGCTTATTATCGCATGTGGATCAGAGAGGGAGATGAATGGAAGACCACTTTTAACACTCCCCTTGGCAGTTTTCAGTACAAAGTCATGCCATTTGGGCTACAAGGAGCACCTACAGTTTTCATGCAGTACATAAATGAGGTGCTACATGACCACCTGTAGCGTGGAGTGCTTGTTTATCTAGATGACATCTTGATCTTCTCTGAAACCCTAGAAGAACATGTGAAGTTGGTTTATGGCAAGTCCTGAAAAACTTTTGGCCACAAGCTATACACAAAGTTGTCGAAGTGTGAGTTTCACAAGACCACACTAGATTACTTGGGTTTATTGCAATCTCCAATGAAGAGATAGAAATGGATCCAGGAAAAGTGAAAGCTGTATTAGACTGGAAACTTCCAATACTCACAGACAACTACAAAGCTTCCTTGGATTTGCAAATTCTAAAGGGCAGTTCATTCCAACTTTTTGCAGAAATTGCCTTTCCATTGACTGAGCTATTAAAAATGGGGCCTTCCCCCCGAAGCCAAAGCAAACCAACCCCTGAAATGGACAATGGCTTGTCAAAAAGCCTTTGAGAATAAATGGCTCTTTGCCCAAGAGCCCATACTGCAACACCCTGACCCCAAGTGACCATTCATAATCAAGACGGATGCTAGTGATGTAGTAATAGCTGCAGTGCTACTACAAAAGAATAGAGAGGGCCACCTCTTGCCATGTGCTTATATCTCCAAGAAACTGACCACTACTGAAAGGAGGTGAGCCATTTGGGAGAAAGAGGCATTTGCGATCAGGTGGAGCCTGCTCATGTGGAGACATCCTTGGAGGGGGGTATATGTCGTTCGAGGTCTGGATCTGATCATAAAACCTCGAAGCTATTTATGCCCATCGAAGATTATCTCCCAAACAAGTCGCTGGGCACAATACTTCCAAAGATTCAAATTCAACATTAAACACATCCCTGCAGGGAAGAACTTGTTGGCGGATGCTTTGTCGAGAAAAACCACAGTACGACAGTAAGAAGGAAGAAGTTGTTCAACCCATCTTTTCTTCCTCCCACCAACAGGTGACTCAGGTCACCATCTGACTCCAAGATAAGCTGATGACAGAGTTCAAAGCAGCACTCCTGGAAGACCCGTAGTTCAACAATAACAAGGACATCCTAACGATAAGCTGTGGTTTAGCCTGGAAGGGGTCCAAACTGTATGTCCCTGCAGGGTTGAGGCTGGAAGTCCTACAGCGAAGCCATGATGCAAAATTAGGCGACCACTTTGGATTCCTGAAAATGCTCCATCTTGCCAGGTGTCAATTTTAGTGGCCAAGGATGAAACCGGAGGTGGAAGATTATGTAAAAAGCTACTTGTGCAACAATGAAAACATGGCCGAGGAAGCCCCCTGGACTACTACAACGAGTGGCCAGCCGACCATGGGAAGAGATTGCAATGGACTTCATTGTCGAACTCCCAGACAGCAGTGGAAATAGAGTAATCTGGACAGTTATTGATTTGTTTCTAAGCAGGCATATTTCATTGCTTGCTCTGGGCTGCTGTCCGCAAGAAATTAGTGAAAATGTTTGTGAAAGACATTTATCGCCTGCACGGAGTGCCCAAGAGGATCATTGCAGACCACAGAGTTCAGTTCACTGACAAGTTCTGGAGAGAATTCCTGACTTAGCTCAGCTTTTCATCCCACCACAAACGGCGCAGCAGAGGGAGGGCCAATGCAATGGTGGAACAATGCATCCGGTGTTATGTGGGCTATCAGCAAGACAACTGGTTGGACTTGCTACCTTTTGCCAAAGTGGCATACAACAATGCAGTCCACAGCAGCACTGGATTAACTCCTTTCCAGATTACCAGTGCATGGAATTTGTTTCCATGCCTGAGCTTCCTAGAGAACCTCCCCCCTCCATGTCTCTGAATGAATGGATGGACACACTAAAGAAAGGATGGGAGAATACTAAGAAGCTATAGCAGATGCGGAAGAAGCCTATAAGAAGCAAGCTGATAAATACTGCTCATTCCAACCCCCCTTTCGTGTGGGGGAACAAAATTTTTGTATCTACCAAATACATAAGATTAAGAATGCCTAGTAAGAATTGGGACCAAAATTTCTAGGTCCGTTTCCAATAGAAAAGATAATTAACCCAGTTACAGTTCGACTCAGTCTACCCAGAACTCTAGGGAAAATTTACCCAGTATTTCATTGTAGCTTGTTGAAACCAGTAATTGAGTCCAGCATAAGACCATCCACCCAGCTCCCCCTCTTCCTGTAGTGGTAGATGGGGAAACACATTATGAGGTGAAAAAATCTTAGACTCGGGGCTATATAGGGGTCGCTTACAGTATTTAGTGCATTGGGAAGTGGTACCCTTTGTCCGAAGCCACTTGGGTGAAAAGTTGGGATCTAAAGGTGGATAGGTTAATAAAACAATTCCATGAGAAGTTTCCAATAAGCCAAAGGGTCCCCCGGGTGGGGGAAAGAGGTGGTTAACTTTTTTATTGCTAACTTTGATGTTGTTCTCTTTTCAGGAAATGTTTTTTCTTCTGAGGATGAGGACCGCCTGTCAGGCCTGTAGTTATGTTCCTGTTAGAAACTTTGGCCTGCACACTTTCTATTGTTTCACTTTGCTGTTTTCATTAGTGTAGTAATTGGGAGGGGGGAATAGAAAGGAGTAGAATTGTGGAATGTGGTGTTGTCATTCCTTTCTGGAAGCCAAGGTCATCTTTTGTCTCTGCACCTCTGCACCTGACGGAACAGCTGGGTGAGATGCCAGCATGGCCGAAGAAGATTGGACCATGTGATGAATTTATGGGTGTGGGGAATAAGATCATGAACTTTCAACTGGGTGGAATCCCAGGAAGTTTCAGAATTGGGATTTCCAAAGATGTGCCAACATGTCTGTTTTATTAAATTGGAACTTTAAGGATAGCTCTGCCTTGGACTCTGATTTAATTCTGCATGATATTTGGAACGCTGTTAGTATCTTAATAGTTTTTTATTGTGATCTCCCAGGGAATGCTTCATTTGACATTCCCTGCAAACCCCAGTATGTAAAAGAAATAGAATATGTTCAAGCTCATGCTGATTGCTTGTGATTAAAAAAATAAAAGAGGGAGGGGTAATGAAAACATGCATATTTAAGAGCCAAGGTGGCGCAGTGGTTAAATGCAGCACTGCAGGCTACTGCTAGATCAGCAGGTCAGCGGTTCAATTCTCACCGGCTCAGGGTTGACTCAGCCTTCCATCCTTCCGAGGTGGGTAAAATGAGGACCCAGATTGTTGGGGGCAATATGCTGACTCTCTGTAAACCGCTTAGAGAGGCCTGAAAGGCCTATGCAGCGGGTATATAAGTCTACTGCTATTGCTATTGCTATTGCTATTGCTATTAACTCTTGCAAATACACTGAATTTCAACAAGTGTGTGTATGCTATAGACATAATAGTTTAATGCCATTATATATACTGTAATACACAAAATATATGTGATACATACGTACATACATACATACATACGATGTTTCCCTGAAAATAAGACCTCTCTGGATAATAAGCCCAATTGGGCTATTGAGCAGCAATGCACTAAAGTAAGCCCTCCCCCTAAAATATTGCAACACAGCAGGAGCTCTGAGGTGACCATGCTCACCGCCTCCTGCACCTCAAAAATAATAAGACCTCCCCGAAAATAAGGCCAAGCACTTATTTCGGGGGTCAAAAGAAAACAAGACCCTTGTCTTGGGGAAACATGGTATTATGTCAATTACAGTATATATAATAGCATTAAATGATTATGTCTAATGGCAATTAGTAATTAATAGTAACATACTTTGAAAGAAACATAATTTTTTAATAAATCATTTTATTCTCAGAGATTATCTAGCATCTTTACTATGTTTCATATTCTTGAATTTGTTTTCATTTTCACGTAAAATTGCATATTGTGGAGATTGGCTCTGGAACAGAAAAGAATGAGGATTAGGTAGAAAAGTTCATATGCTATCTATTTTTCTGTATAAAGTTATACGTCTTTCAGTTATATGTTCTGTTCATTGGGTACTGACTAGTGCTAACTTTTGTACAGATCTATTTGATAATATATTTTAATAAATGCTTTTATTATTTTATTTTAATCTATCTTTTAATGTTTAATTGTTTTTTTAATGTTAGAAGAGTGTGCCTTTACTTGCATTTTAATAGTATATGCCACCCAAAGATGGCCCTCAATAGAAATTTAATAAATAAATACATTGTTTTTCTCTATTATTTGTAATAGTGCATTATGCTATGGTAGTAGAAATCTGCTTAGATTAAATTTATGAAAGCAACAACTGTATAACAATTTTGGGAAGTATAGAAAAATAAAGTAATAAAGTACAAAACAAAAAAGTAAAATACACAAGACTCATTATTTGCTGAATCCTGAAGGTCTAAGAGAGTCAGGTTTTCACAGTTTTTTAAAGCATGGCTAGGATGGGGCCTGACATACCTCAAGGCGGAAGGCATTTTAGAGTAGATAAAGTGATATAGAAGGAAGAATTCTTCACTGTGGGACTGGTGAATGCTACCTAATGGATGCAACCAATGCTTTGCTCAATCATAAAGTCTGGATAGAAGCTATGGAAGCAGACATTTTCTTTACATCAGGCTTTCCCTAACTGTGAAGTGTGCCTCATTGGGAGATGTGAAGAACCTTTTAATTGTATATTATTACAATAAACCCATGCAAAACATACCACATAAAACAGAGGTGTCAAACTGGCAGCCACGGGCTGGATGTGTATGTGCAGGCCACGCCAACCCCAAACATCATGATATGTAATGTGATGGCAATGTGACTCTTCTCCCCCCCCTTGCTGGGCATGGCAGGGCTTCCTGCCCCTCACCCCCTTTATGGAAGCAACTTGGGGGTGGCAGGTGGGGGTGCACCAAGCAAGACCCCACATCTTGCCTGACTTCCCAGCTCCATCACATTCTTGCATTGACAGAGCTGGGAAGTCAGGTAAAATGCACATCTTGCTTCTCCCTTCCTCACCTGCCACCCCCAAGTTGCACCCCAAAATAGTAAGACCTCTCCAAAATTAAGGCCAAGGCTTTCTTTAGAGGTTAAAAACTACAATAGATAGAATCTTATTTTTGTGAAACACAGTTAGGATTTATTGGGCACCGGTTTAGTTCATCGAATATATCTATGAATATAACGGAAGGGATGTGTGTATGAGAGAGAGGGGGGGAGAGAGAAAAAGAGAGAAGAAAGGAAGGAAAGAAGAAAGAAAGAGATCACAACAAGAATAGGAGGAGGAAGGAATCGGAGGGAGAGTGAGAGAAAAAAGAGTGACAAAGCTAGAAGCGAAAGAGAGGGAAAAAGAGAAGAAAGAAGGAAAGAGGAAGAAAGAAAAGAAGAAAGAAGAGAGGAAAAGAAAGCAAAGAAAGAAAAGAAAGAAAGAAAGAAAAAAATAAGACAAAAAGAAGAAAAAGAAAGTGGTGAGAGTGACAAATAAAGAAAAAGTGAGAGAGAGACAAAAGGAAGGAAGGAAGGAAGAAAGAAAGAAAGAAAGAAAGAGAACTTATGACCACAATTAATTGGTTGAAAAGCAAGTGCATTGTTAAATGAATTTCACCACATTTTCCAAGTTGGCCATGCCCACCCGGTCACACGACCCTCACGCCACTCCACAAACAGACCACACCTACAAATAGGTTCTAAATTTTTTGAAACCCACCATTGAACCAAAACCATGATTTTTTCATGATTGTCCAACATCTCTTTGATCAGCTATGAATTTGGATTGGTTTCTGATAACCACTGATTTAAAATGAATTGCATTTCCAATATACATTTAGATACAATAAATAATATTATCAATAGAATACAGACTGATTGTTAACCATCATTTTTAAGGGGCACAGTGTTTGCTTCTAAATAGTTGATAAACATTTTTTTCCTGCTCTTTGCTACCCTGTACTATTCAACCAGAAAATATCTTGCCCATTTTGTAATCTATGTACAGTATTTGCTTTGCTAATTTTTGGAAAAAATATTATTTTCTTCCAGTTTAGCTTTTACGTGTCAGCTGTCCAATAGTGAAACAAGGAAACACTCTCAGGAGAATTGAAATCCAAAGTAAAACTTTATTGGATCCACCATATGGTACTGAAGAAATAAAACCAACTCTTGTTTTCAACATGCATATGCTTGCCTAGTTAACAATAGCTGCCTCTTCTCCCACCCCTAGGTGATCACATTGTCCAATTATGACACGTCCTCTGTTAAGGGAACAGTCCTCTCTCTCTCAAGCACCTGCAGTGGTGACCTTGATGGTTTCCATATTCTCACGATCTCCGCATACGTTTCGGCATTCCATTCCTCCCTTTCCTCCCCCCAATTCTTTAGTAAGTTGAAAAATATTAGGGTTTGAAAGAAGGAAAGTGATTCAATCTTAACATTTACCCTATGGTGCAACTGTTTCTAGTGGTGAACTATATTAGTTGTTTTACATTTTTATTGTCATGCAGTATCTTCCTAATAAACAAGTGAAAAATTCCAACTTACCATTAAACTAGGCTTCTGTTCTTTTCATGGAGAACAGTATGTATTTTAAGTGGAAGAATATTCACTATGGTAATCTGCAACGCAATCAAAGAGAATGACAGCTAAAGGGTAATGTTATCATGCTGTGGCTATCTAAGGACAGATGTCTCATTTTCATTTCATTGCTCCTTTCCCTTTCTGTTTTTCTCAATAGCTTCCTTTGATATAGGTTAAATTCCAAAATGACTGTTTTAAGAGAAATATATGACTTATCAATTATGTCAAACCAAAAGTAAGCTAAAAATCTCAATAAATAATTCCAGTCAAGTTCTTATAATGGTGAACTTGCTTCAAATAATGGAAAGAATTAATGGTTGTCTTTCAGGGCCATGTGTCATACCAGAAGTGGTTTAAAATTACAATAGCACTATTCAAATGAAGGATGAAAGAGAAAATTACACTTTGAATAAAATGCTACTGAATACAATATCAAATCAAATACCAAACATAAAAGGTCAGGTACCTTACATCTGATATAAGATGAGAATTAGTTGAAAGTTGGGCACTGTATTAAAGCAATAAATAAATAATAAATTAAGATCTGCCAAGATGGCCTGGGACATGTCATACATAAAACAGAAAACTCATTGTGACCCTTCCAAGATATTTAAAGCACAATTAGAATTTGATATCTTTTGATACCCCTGAATATTTGCTGATTTCAGTAGTTGCCCTGCCTAGGATTAAAATACTTGACAATTATTGTGCATTCACTACAGTTTGGAGAGATGCTTTTTCGAGTTGTTTTGTGTCCCTTTTTGTTATGAAAACTAACTTGGCATCCCTAATTTGCTGGTAACCTCTTCCAATTTCAATTTCATTGCAAATTTATATTGATAGCGCATCCCACAGTTACGTGATCACTCTTTTCCAACCTTTCCGCCACCTTCTGATAAGCAAAGTTAGTGAGAAGCCAGTAGGATGTGGTGGCTGCCTTAGGCATAAAGGACTGGGTAGCTCAGTGGCTAAGACACTGAGCTTGTTGATCAGAAAGGTCGACAGTTTGGTGGCTTGAATCCCTAACTCCACATAATGGAGTGAGCTCCATTATTTGTTCCAGCTTCTGACAAACCTAGCAGTTCGAAAGCATGTAAAAATGCAAGTAGAAAAATAGGAACCACTTTGGTGGGAAGGTAATAGCATTCCTTGAACCTTTGGCATTTAGTCCATGCTGGCCACATGACCACAGAGTGGTCTTCGGACAGTGCTGGCTCTTTGGCTTTGAAACAGAGATGAGCACTGCTCCTTAGAGTCAGGAACAACTAGCACTTATGTTCCTTTACAGTAGGAAATTGCAACTTGCACTCCTATGATGTTTCATTTAATGACAGTTTCATTTGGTGATGGAGTTGCCAGTCCCAGTTAGGTCCATTGACTTACAACTTTTCTTTTAAAGAATATGATCATTACAGCTCCGTTAACTTCCCACTTCCCAAATTTACTCATATGGTCTTTAATAAGTGTATCTGCTTGTTGGAAGTGACTCATTATGAATATCTTGTTAATTTGAATTTTAAACGCCTCTTATCTTAACTCAGGCAGACAAAGCCTGCTTATCCTCAAACTGACCAGGGATAAATGCAGTTTATTTTTCGTTTGGACAGAATTCATTAATCCCAATTCCCTGTGTGTAAAATGGGAGGAATAGAAGAAAGCAATTGCATTTAGCTTCTGCCTTGTTTTAGGATAAAATATACATTACATTAAATGTATTATTTACAGCAGTTTCAATGTTTTCTAAATATTAGTTACATATATAACCCTGATTTCTCAATAGCTACATTGCATATGGAGGAAATCTTAAGCTTCCTTTCTTTTCTACAGCTCTATTAAAAACAGACAAAAACCTTAAGAAAGCTTTGCTACAATATCAAAATCAACAAAGCTAAAGTAAATGCAGTAAGTGTTGTCTTCTTATCATTATTTGCATATGGAGTGTTTTTTTCACCGAGATTGTGGCAGAAAAGGGAATAACATGTATTGCTGTTCCAGCAAAATCATTCTTAGTATGAATTATAATAATTTTTTAACCAATGTGATTAGGATCTTATACAAGCAGTGGTACAACAAGATGTATCCTTATTTCATAACACACTTCCAGCTGCGCCCTCCTCTTCATTCCACCCACCCACAAATTTCCCAAAGTTCTTTGTTATGCCATAATTATCATGATAGCTATTGAGCAGGCTTGCCCCTTGCCCTGGGTTATCTTAACTTGAGACTTATTTGATTGTGCTAGTATTTCCTACTACAGTTATTTATCAAATTTGGAGATTTGAAGATGGAATGGGATCAGGGTTGGTTCTGGGTTCTGTTACTGCCGGTTTGCTCAGGGACATGCTTCGTGCACATGCTGGATGTGTGCTATGACCGCATGTGCAGCAGTAAAAAATTGTTTCTGCGCATGCGCAAAAGCAAAAACAAGATGGCGGTACTGTAGGTTTGGCCGATAGTCCAAACCAATAGAACTGGGGCGTGGATGGCCGAGTTACTACCTACTTGGCTGAAACCGGTAGGAACCCACCTCTGAATGGAATGTTTAGGCACCCATCTTTGGCTGCACCGCTTCACCCATAGCCACCTGTCTCAGCTGATTCACAGCCAGTTTTTCTCTTCTGCTGATCCTCCCCTGACCATTGTCCATTCAGCCCTAGCCCTCTGCCCCTCACCCTTCATCCTTGCCCATTTATACAGGACACATCTGACCCAGGCCTTTGGCTGCATGGGATAAGGAGCTGCTCAGCCAATGGGGGCAGGCAGCAGTGAGTGATCAACAGCAGGCTATGGAAAGGCAGCATGCCATCATGGGGGCCATCATGGAGGCTGCACTGGGCCATTGACAGTGGTGGCGTGCAGAAGCAGTCACGTGGGGGAGTTGCCAGGCAACTGGCAGGAGTGGCATCCTGAAATAATTGCAGGGGGGGAGGCACGGGGAGTGCTCAGGCAACTGTTGGGGCAGCATGCAGAAGCAATTTCAGGGGATGGGGGTCGTGGTTGCAAATAAGTAGCAGAGGCTTTTTAGCAATAACTACAGGCTGGAAACTTTAGATTCAACTTCAGTCTTGTCTTCTGGAGACAAAACTGTCTCCAGAAGAGAGTTTTCCTACCATTAAATGGGCAAGCTATTGCTGCTGAATTTGGGGATCTGTATGGCATTCATGCTGCTGTGGGAGAGCAAAGTAACAGGCAAGCAGGCAGACAGGTAGGGAAGGCTTCGGCCCTAATTTTCTCCCCAGAAACAATTCAGAGGCTTCATTTAGATTGCCCTCGTGCACCACTTGCATGCAGCACAGGGAGATTTAAAATGCAGGTGTTTATCTGCTCCAGGGAAGCATGGAGCCACCACTGCCACCAGTTGCCTGGTGCACCCCACCCCATAGCTCCCCTACGATCGCTTCTGCATGCCATCTCCACCAGTTAATTGGCACGCCCTGCCCCCAATTGCTTCTGCATGTCACCACTGCCAGTTGTCTTGTGAACCCCCGCTGCCCCCCTATGATTTCTGTATGCCATCGCTGCCAGTTGTCTGCCCCCCCAATGGCTGCTGCAATGGCAGGCTGCTCCCTTCTATAGCCTGCAACTGATCACTCACTGCGCTTGCCTCCAATGGTGTTGGCTTCTTGTCCCAAGCAGCCAAAGGCCTGGGTCAAACAACATCTGGGTAAATGGGCAGGGATAGAAGCCAAGAGGCCATTGGTCATGGAGAATTCCCAGGGGAGGGACAGCAGAGGATGAAAGCTGGCTGTGAATCAGCTGAGATGGGTGGAAGGTGAGGGCCAATGGTCGGCACCTAAACATCCTAAACTGAAAATGTGTGGACTTCAGTTCCCAAAATTCTCCAGCCAGCATAGCTGGTAGTTGAATGGATACATTGCAACAAACTCTGCACACCCACTAAAAAACGTAGTATAAGTTCCTTTTGATATTATATCAGAATCAAAGGTCTTTGCTGCTATGGGATTATAAAGTTATAAAGAGGCACTTTCCCTAGATTTGTGACTTATGATTATGTATCCATTACTGAAAATGAGCTGCCGCATTGAAACCGTTTGATCTTCCTAGCATGCTAAATCCTAAATAATAGTAATGGAATTAAAAGGCACCACAGGTGTTATGCCTATAAACTGGGACAAGAAATGCTGTGCTTTAAATCAGGAGTAGATTTGTAGCCTCTTTTTAAAACGTATTTTAAATATGCACACAAAATGTTTTAAAATAAACTGCCAAAAGTATGAATGTGATGAGGATACAGTTGTAAGCTTACGTATTATACATGACTCTTTTCTCCTGCTGAATATACTGTATTTTCTTGCTGCCTTCTAATATGGAAAGTGACAATTCATGTTCTTAGCCCTAGAAGAGTCTTAATAATAATCATTTCAATTCTCCAATTATGAGCAGCAGGTATTATTCTGTCAATCCAAAGATAGTTTATTAACAATAAGTCTCCCCACTATCAGTACTCCAAGTAATTAAATAGACTTGCTTTCAAGACCAGAAAACATTTCTGTAATGAATGTGGTAAATTCCATTCCAAGAAGTTCAGGCTTTGAGCTGAAGTAAAACCAGGTTAGAAGTATGTCAGAATATTCATGAATTGGAATAGGACACGGCAACAGGTCAGCCATTGGGGACTGGCTAGAATAGGACAAGGCCATGGGAGTGATGAGTGCCTCCACCTGTTTACTGGATCCGTGCCCCTCCTGGCTGGTTTCGACCAGCAGGGAGGTAACATGAGGCTGGCTCCAGAGAATTACGAATGCCTCCTTGCAGGAGGGATCTTTTTCACAACCTCTAAAGGAGGCAGTGGTGAGACCGCTCCTCAAGAAGCCTTCTCTGAACCTAGCTATTTTTAAAAACTATCACCCAGTCTCCAGCCTCCCTTTTTTAGGGAAGGTTGTTGAGAAGGTGGTGGCTCTCCAACTCCGACGGTCCTTGGATGAAGCAGATTATCTAGACCCTTTTTAGTCTGGTTTCAGGCCTGGTTACTGCATTGAAACCGCTTTGGTCGCACTGACCGATGATCTCTGGCGGGCCAGGGATAGAGGGCATTCCTCTATCCTTGTGCTCCTTGACCTCTCAGCAGCCTTCGATACCATCGACCATGGTATCCTTCTGCGACGGCTGGAAGAGGTGGGAGTGGGAGGCACCGTTTTACGGTGGTTCTCCTCTTACCTCTCTGACAGGTCACAGTCGGTGTTGGTCGGAGGACAGAGGTCAACTCCTAGGCCCCTCAATTATGGGGTGCTGCAGGGCTCGGTCTTGTCTCCCCTCCTATTTAATATCTACATGAAGCCACTGGGTGAGATCATTCGCTGGCACGGGATTAAATACCATCAGTACACGGACGACACTCAGTTGTATCTGTCTGCCCCGTGCCAACTCAGTGTAGCGGTGGAAGTGTTGTGCCAGTGCCTGGAAGCTGTTAGGGTCTGGATGGGAGCGAACAAACTTGCACTCAATCCTGATGAGACCGAATGGCTGTGGATGTTGCCCCCCAAGGACAGTCCAACTAGTCCGTCCTTAAGCCTGGGAGGAGAAAATTTGCTCCCCTCAGAGAGGGTCCACAACTTGGGGGTCCTCCTGGATCCGCAGCTGACTTTGGAACATCACCTGTCAGCTGTGACCAGGGGGGGCTTTGCCCAGGTTCGCCTGGTGCACCAGTTGTGACCATATTTGGACCGGGGGGGCACTTCAAATAGTTACTCATGCCCTCGTCACCTCAAGACTGGATTACTGTAATGTGCTCTACTTGGGGCTGCCCCTGAAAAGTGTTCGGAGACTACAATTAGTCCAGAATGCAACTGCACGAGCGATATTGGGTGTACCTAGGTACACCCATACTACACCTATCCTCCGTGAGCTGCACTGGTTTCCCATTGATCTCCGAGCATGATTCAAGGTGCTGGTTATCACCTTTAAAGCCCTACATGGCCTAGGACCTGGATACCTACAAGACCGTCTCCTGCCGCATACCTCCCTAAGACCAATAAGATCGCCCAGGATGGGTCTTCTCCGGGTGCCTTCAGCTGGACAATGCTGGCTGGCGACACCTCGGAGCAGGGCCTTCTCTGTTGCCACTTCGGCCCTATGGAATGAGCTACCCCCAGAGATCCGGACCCTACCCACTCTCATGGCCTTCCGTAAAACTATTAAAACCTGGCTTTTCCAGCAGGCCTGGGGCTGTTGACCTCTTGATTGAGGTCCAGCTCCCCTTTGATTGGGTGCATGTTGTGTTTTCTTCTTAATCTTGTTGTATCTTATTGTTTTAATCCTTTTTTAACATTTTTCATTTCTGTAAGCCGCCTGGAGTCCTCCGGGATTGGGCGGCCTATAAATTAAATAAATGAATGAAATGAAATCAAATGAAACAGGGTCAGGCAATGTATAAGCATTGGTGACCGAGAGCCATGCCAGACAGCTTGGACCCTGGGCGTGGGATACCTCTGTAGCTCTCAGTCTGTGCAAAAGGAAACAGAAACTAGTCTGGTCTTATCTGTATTAAGCTCTGAAATCTGAACTGAAACCAATCTTTCATCTGCCTGTGTTTTGCCTGTAGCCACTACCAGGTTGGAGAATCCACTATTGGTATGGTACATTTATTCATGTGTTATTATGTATATAAAGAAGTTAATGAATCCTGCTGAATCAGTTATCTGTGTGTGCACTTTCTGGATGTGATTTCTGCAACAAACTCTGACAACCTATCCCATCCCCACCCCTAAATGGAATCAACCCATTTCCCATTTCAGGGAGACTTCTGGAAGGAGAAGGAGTCACCTCCATTTTTGCTCTGGCTTTTTTCCATTAGAGTTCCTCCCATGGGGGAGAATGAAAGTTTAAAAATAGAAAGCCCCAACTCATACAGATTTGGTTTGGAGGTCAGGAAGCTTGATGCAACATATTGAATTCATATAACTTTACATGAATTATACATGCATTTATATGCTTTTGGGGGGAGTTTGTAATCTGAGTTCAGTGACTTTTGTGTTGTATTTATAGAAGATCTGAGTTGAGGAAGCAGCTGGTTGAGAAATAGCTTTTCAGAAGTATTCGTTCATGTCTACTCCCTTTTTCTCCTTTTATGCCTTTCAACTTTCTTCTACTTCTTTGACCTTGACTATCTAGGAAATAGCGTGAACTCTTAAACAATCCGGGATTCTTTTGCCCTTCACATGTCGTTCGGACAACCAAGCTGTTGATGGAAGGAAGATTGTCTTCCTGAGAACTTCAGGAAAGATAGGCATTTCTCCAGTGTAAAGTGATCGATGGCAGTGGAAAAACTCATTATTATGTTTGGCAAAGAAATTAGGATTGGGGTTAGGTTTTCTTGGGCTTATGTTTAAATTTAGTGAGTGCTGGAAAAATGGATATATATACTTTTATTGGCCCATAATAATGGCCATATGCCAATACAAATATTTGCCCTAATTATATTGAAGCATTCCCTCCTAACTATTACATGAACCAAAATGTACAACTGTCACAAAATCTCAACCTAAGATTCATCTATATATACTCAATTAACAAAAAGTCTGAATGGTCTAACTCAATGCAAAATTCACCCAACTGGCAAATTAATAATGTGCTCTAACCCAAATCTACATACACAATAACAGCCACAACATAAACCTAAGATCATGATTAACATAAAATGTCATCTTTATGCTAGCTCTCACACTACGTTTAACAGCAGACTGACCTAGCCCGAAATCTATCACTTCTCTTTTCAAGTTAGTTTTTCTACCAAATTTTCCCAAAATACAACAGAGTCTTATTTTCTTTTTACTTACAAAATATGCCCTTGGTGTTATTATAGGGGAGGGCTTATTGTTTTGGGGTTGCCAGGCAGTTGCTCCCTTGTGAACTGGCTCCCGAAGAGCCGGGCACAGCCTCAGGGGTGAAGCAGCCATGAGGTGACCAAGCTCACGAGCAACCACCTGACAAACCCCCTCTCCAGCTGGGCAGAGTGCCATTCACTGACCTAGGGGGTATCACTAAGGTGCCAAGCCACGTGATGCTCTACCCGCTCCCCAGCTCCCACGGCTTGGCACATTAGGAATACCCCCAGGGTCAGTGCATGGAGCTCTGCCGGGCTGGAGAAGGGGGTTGCGCAAGTGCCTGTTCCGCACCCAGCAGGCATGCCTCCTAGCCTCAACATATCCGGGCTCAGCTCCTCCTGCAGCAGCTGCTGCCGCGCTCCGAGCATAATGTCTTCTCCGGTTCCAATCTCCCAAACTTGGCTGCTGAGTCTTCCAACAACGGCTGCTCTAGGAGTGCGCTCTATGGTTGTGGGCTGGCCGCTGGAAGACTCTCTGTCCAGAAGACTCTCTTACAGAAGACATTATGCTCGGAGTGTGGCAGTGGCTGCAGGGAGAACTGGGCAACGCCCCCCTCCTCAATCTAGCGGCAAGCAATGTGAGTGCCTTTCTTCCCCCCCCCCCGGTTCCTGCGGCTTGGCACCTTCAGGATACCGTTATGTCGGTGAGCGATGATCTGCCTGGCCAGAGGCAGGGGTGTCGTCCAGAGGGTTTATTTTCGGGGGTGGGCTTATATTTTTGCTCATGCGAAAAATGTGGCAAGGCTTTAGTTTCAGGACAGGTCGTATTTTCGGGGAAACATGGTATAAGACCCGGACTTATTGTTTTTAGACTTGAAAATAAGCACTCAGGCTTACTTTCAGGAAGGTCTTTCTTTCTTTTTCTTTTTTTTGAACTTCAGGAGAGTGCAGTCACCTCATGGCTGCTTGGCCCCTTAATCGCGGCTTGTGGATCAGCTGAGCATATGCTTCCCATAATCTTCCAGAATTGCCTGCTAATTGCTCTTTTCTCAAGCAGCAGAAGCTAGGTAGAGGTGGGGGGGGGAGAGCCAATTTCAATGGGCCGCATGGCTTTCTGCTTCATCATAGCATCAGCTTGAGCAACACTCGAGCTCCAGGCCTTGGCAGGGTGCAAACTGTGGTCAACGCCTGCTCCAGAGCCACAAGGTGAGCTGTGGAACAGAAGGGCCCTCAGCTGTGAAATTGCCTGGTGCCATGGGCAGGGCTGGGGCTAGCAAGAGTGCACCAGAAACATCTCCAGGCCCCTGGAGAGAGAGAACTCCTGGCCCTTGCTGGTTCAGCTGATCCACAGGCCACAATTAAGGGGCCGAGAAGCCATGAAGTGACCAGGGAAGGAAGGGCTGCCTCCTGTGCTGGTCATGCCCACCCACTTCATTAGGGCTTATTTTTGGGATAGGTCTTTGCCACCCCAAAAAAATCAGGCTTCGACTTATTTTCGGGAAAGGTTGTATTTTTGGGAAAACACAGTAGTTGGTTTAGAGATGATTTTTTACACACCTAGGTTAAATTAATATAAGAAGGTTGTAGTTCCCTGTTTATCCCCTATTTTCTCTTTTCCACTGGCTCTTAAAAGTTTCTGTTTTATTTTACACTAATGATATCTGGTATTGCTAAAAGAAAGACTTAGCATCCATCATGCTAAAGTGAAAATTACGATTTTTTTGGGAAACAGCCAAAGTAGGTCATAATGGCTAAGATATTTCATAGAACTGTATACAGAATTGTATTAGAAATTGGACATGTGCTTTTAATGAGACAATGCTTGCATGCTTATGAAGATTGCATTAGGGTAGCATCAAAGAAAATAGAGCTTATTTTACATTTGTCTTATATGAAATGGAGTAGCTTGTTGAGCCAATTTCAAACTCTGCTAGAACAAGGATTTATTTCAATGCTCAGGACAGAAATCTGTAATTTGCAAATTATTGTATGATGACTCTCGAAATTTTACAGAAATATTTTGTTTCGTCAATGATGATTGGTGCTTCCATAAGGAGCTCCTGCTTTCTTTGTTCATGCTGAGCTCGGCCTCCTCTCACTGATCCTTCATGTTCATAAATTTGATTAAATATAATAAACATCACACAGAGGGGTACCAAGTCTTTGGTACTGAAGCATTGTAAGACTTGGACTTCAGTGCTCACTGATCTACTGCATTCATATTCTTTTCCATCTGTGGGTAAATCTGGGTTGAATCACCCTAGTGAGCTGAGAGACTGGTGTGTTTCATGCAGTTTAGGACTGTCAGATGAGCCATCGGAATCTTCATGGCAAAATAGCTGAGAATAGATCAGGAGGAGATAGTTATAATATAATCTCATATAAATTGTGCCAGCAGGGACCCACAGCTTTAAGTTTTCAAAGTATGCCAGAGTTAGTGATCTATGGTAGATACAATTAAATTCCAGAGAGGTAAAGATTCTGCATTCTTCCATCCCCCAGATTAAATACCTGCCCCATTATTTGCTTCATTTCCCATTATGTTCTTCTCTTCTGTTCTTAAAATTCAGAAGGTGCTTTTCATTCAAAACAATGATACTAATCAGTTCAAATAAACTAGCAGATGTTTGTTTATTTATATTTCACCAGAGGTGGTATTCAGCAGGTTCTGACCAGTTCTGGTAGCGGGAATTTTGAATAGTTTAGAGAACTATTGAATACCACCTCTGATTGGTCCCTCTCCCATCTATTCTCTGCCTCCCGAGTCCCTGTTGATCTGGAGGAAATGGCGATTTTGCAGTAACCTTCCCCTGGGGAGGGAATGGAGATTTTACAGTATCCTTCCCCTGCCATGCCCACCAAGCCATGCCAACAGAACCTTTGGTAAAAAAAAAATGAATCCCACCACTGTATTTCACCTTTATTATTTTTACGAATAACTCAAGTCAGTGAACCTATCCAAAACACTTCCTCTTATTTTCCTCAGAACAATTCTGTAAGAAGAGTTAGACTGAGAGAGACTGACTGGGCCAAGGTCACCCTGCTGACTTTTATGGACAAGGCAGGATTTGAACTTACAGTCTCCTGGTTTTTAGCCCAGTGCCTTAACCAACACACACACACACACACAGAGAGAGAGAGAGAGAGAGAGAGAGAGAGAGAGAGAGAGAGAGAGAGAGAGAGAGAGAGAGTATTACTGAATTAATGATGTCAGTAAACAATGACACAGGCTGGGAAAATGAGGATTTCAGAGTTTCAAAATGATACCACTAAAATTTTATCTAAAAACTGTGTTTAATAAAGAAAACTCATAAAAATGATTTAAAAAAACAAAATTTAAAAATTATGTTGAAAACAACACCAAAAATTAATTTGATGAAGTTGGACACTATTTGTTATTGTTTGTCTCCATTATCCTGAAATTTTCTTAGAAGAAATAAAATCTTATATAATTGAATGGTTAGAAGCTGTAAGGATGTTTCAGAGCTTCTCTAGAAGTCCAGTTCAAAACATTTCTAAAAATCACTAAATGGACTAAAAAGTTTTTGGTTTGTTGCGCATATTTCAAGTGGAAACATTGGTGATACTTACCTGAACATTTCTCCATGCAGTAGAAATAATGCTTGAACATCCTGCTTTATTTGTGTTTTAGTAACACTCTGGATTACTTCAATTCCACACCGGGAATTAGCAATAGACAACTACCATTTCCTCATCTCTTAAATCAATTTAATTCCAATTAACTTATTCTTTTTCCAACTCTGATCTTTCCATATTGCAGGAACAGAGTTGTTCTATTAGTGTTGTGGTCAGAAGCTGCCTATAGAGTGAGAGATTTAGCTTCTAACCTCAATGTCTCATTTTAAAAAATTTCAAATCGCAAGGCAACAGAAAGATTTCTTGACATCATTTTGTGTGTGAGGAAAGATTTGAAACAGTTTTCAGTGCAGTGTTTGGTGCAGAATTATATGCATTTTTTGCTTCTTTTTATGATTGTTTTTTCTTTTTGAACAGGGCACTTTTCTCTGTTTCAGAGTATGATTTTGCCTACAGAGACACTGGCATAGCTAATAAATGCCAGTATGTCAGGATCATAAATGGAGGTATAATTTGTTATGTGTTATATTGTGCAACATGTCAATGTTTCATACCATAAGGGATATATCCAAAGTTGAGCCAGCTCTAATCCCACCAAATAACAAGTGAGAACTAACAATCTAAAAGTTTACTCAAGTAGTCATTCATCACCGCAAAGCAAATTATGATGCAGTAAAGAAACTTTGAAAAAGTTTACTGCTCTATCACTCATTGTATGACCTGTATCAAGAGCTCATTAGCACTTAGGGGATTTTAAATTCTTTCATATTTGGCCTAAATTTGACACAACAACCTGGAATATTGAGAAGTTACAGGATTACTTTTCACAAAAGACAACTGTGTTTGTGTTTATTTTCCTGGATGGCTTTTAGGATCTCTTGCCTGCTGCAAAGCTCAAGAAACTAAATGTAGTTTAATGTTGTTTTGGCTTGGATTTCTCCTTAGACGTGCAGAAGTGTAACAAGAAGATATTGAAAATGAAATACTGTTCTTGATAAAGGAAAGACTTCATTTCAGTTGTGCAGTAGCTTTTGAAAAATAAAATACTATTCTGGAGGGGAAACTCCCTTACTTGGAGAAATAAGTTTTTAAAAATAAAATATTGTCTTTTGTATGAGACAAATATAGCATCTTTTGTACACTATATTTCAGCTCTCAGGCATTTTAGAAAATTGTTGCGTATGTAAACATCCTTGATTGGGCATAACATTTAATCTCAACAATCCAATTATATATCACACTTATGGCAGGGGTCCCCAAACTTGGCAACTTTAAGACTTGTGGACTTCAACTCCCAGAATTGGCTGGAGAAAATCCACAAATCTTAAAGTTGCTAAGTTTGAAAACCTCTGCACTATGGCATCTGCTGGTCTCTCTCTCTTCCTCCCTCTCTCTCTCTCCCTCTCTCTCTCCCTCCCTCCCTCCATTTCTGTCTCTGTCTCTGTCTCTCTCTCTCCCTCCCTCTCCCTCCCTCCTTCCCTCCCTCTCTGTCTCTGTCTCCCTCTCTCCCTCCCTCCCTCTTCCTCCCTCTCTCCTTCCGTCTCTCTCTCCCTCCCTCCCCCTCCCTCCGTCTGTGTCTCTGTCTCTCTCTCCCTCTCTCTCCCTCCCTCCGTCTCTGTCTCTGTCTCTGTCTGTCTCTCTCTCTCCCTCTCTCTCTCCCTTCCTCCCTCTGTCTCTGTCTCTCTTTCTCTCTCTCCCTCCCTCTCTCCCTCCCTCTCTCCCTCCCTCCCTCCATCTCTGTCTCCCTGTCTCTGTCTCTCTGTCTCTGTCTGTCTCTCTCTCCACAACATATACACTAGTCACTCCCATACCCCTTTTTATGGTGTGATAAATAAGAGGACATATTTTCTTACCTCTTTCAGAACACCCTAAACAAGGAGGAGACTTTAAGTATCTCACGTAGTAGTCAAACAACGTAGGCGATGATGTTCACAGAAGTACGATGGCAATAACAATGGAAGCAATCCCTCAATTCTCTGGATATTTCTTGCCTGTTGTAGAAATCAGGATTTTTTGGATGAGATGGCCTTATCCATAAGGACTAACTGCCTCTGCCATATGGGAGCAGTATTAACTGTAGCAAAGTTCTAGAGAACATTTTGTTGCATCGTGGTTGCTATTGTATCTTGCACCCCTGTTCTGGTGTGAACTTATAACAACCTCATTATACATTTCATTAATTTAATATATTTTTAAAATGGCTTTTAAACTGTACCTTTATTGAACTCAGTTTAGATGCTGCACAATGGCAAAGGGGACACTCACAATATAATAATCAAAAGAAAATGCAGAACAAAACAAAATGGAATCTGACTGTCTTTTTGCCCTATAAATAAGGCTCTGTCCATCTTAATCCAAGGTCTGAGAAAATGACCAAGTCTTTAAGGCATGAAACACAACAGTGTGGGAGCCGTATAGATTTCAAGAGGAACTTGTTCTAGAAGTCAGGCACCACAACACAGAAGTCATGTTTCCTGGGTCCCAATAGATGGCACTGTTTAATTGAAGGAAGCTGGAGTGTGCCAATTCTTTTAACACATACCTGCTAGGCAGAAACCATGAGAAATAGGCAGTCATCCCTCAGATAAACTGGTCCCATGCCCTATAGTCATGGGCAAAATGTATGGGCAACCAGTGCAGTTTATGAAGCAGATACATTATTTGAGCGTACTGTGTCCGTAATATTCTATGCCATTGTAGTGTATGTATGTTTATTAGATGTATATTGAGCTTTATTCATTGTGCTTTATCAAAGCTACCCTGACTCTGACTTAATTTTATCTGTTGCAATGTCTTTGCTGTATGGAATTTATCCACTATGATCTTCATATTATGACCCTTTTATCAAAAAAACACTTTCTGAAAAATCAGTCAACTGATTGATGTTACTTTCCTGTATTTAAGAACAAAAATCAAGATATTTATGATCCACTAACAGATTTCAAGTACTAGTCATTTTATTTTATATTACAGACAGCCACTGAATGTAGCATGAATGCATTTTTAAAAACTTTATACAGATAATAATAAATAACTACTTATAAAAAACAGAAGCAAGAAGGAATGTTAGAAAGGTTTTACCAGAAAGATATAAACAAGAGATTGATTTATTATAAGTTCAGCTGCAGTCAGTTTGGACACAACTAATTTCCTATTTACATTTACATACATGAAAGATCCTTCTGAAGCAAAATGTAGAAATGTCAGCAGAAGTTTAGAGAGCTTCAATAAGATTATCAGAGGAAATTTGCATAGGGCAACCTTCACATATATATGTAAAAACAGAGCTAGTAACAAACTCCATGTGGAAGCTTCTTGAATAACAGTAGAATAGACAAACAAATATACATACTTATGGACATATAAAAATAATGGCACGATTCCACACTTTGCAAGTTGTAAAAAGAGAAGCCTTTTCATACAATTTTAAGGCATTACTACTTAATTAAGCTTTGGGGTTTTTTTCTACTTTAGTTGTGGACTATGGACCAAAACCTTTTGACTACTTTGATCTTAACTCAACTTAAATGCAGTCACAGATTGATCTGGATCAACATGAAGGATAAGAGTTTCCTTAATTATGATTTGCTGAATAAACTCAGTAGGCTGGATTTACAAATTGTACTAAGTCCTAAACCATTTTTACAAGCCACAATACTTGGTTCACATCCATGACAAGCATGGATATGTCTGGTTTTGATTTAGCATGTTTTAGGAGCACAGATATCCTGTATCTTTATATCTTTACATCATGCCCTCAACAAATAGCCCTGGTACTATATCTACATGAAGGAAAGTAAGCAGTGGGATACCACAAGGTTCCATATTAGGCCTAGTATTCTTCAATATCTTCATAAATGACTTAGATAAGAGAATAGAAAGGGAACTCATCACATTTGCAGATGACACTAAGCTGGCAGGAATAGCCAACACCCCAGAAGCCCAACTCAAGATCCAAAAGGATCTTGACAGACTTGAACAATGGGCCCTATCTAACAAAATGAATTTTAATGAAAAAAAGCAAAGTTTTACATATAGGCAGTAAAAACCAAAGGTGTAAGAACAGATTAGGTGAAACCTGGCTCGCAAACAGTAGCTGTAAGAAGGTCCGTAGAGTCTTAATAGATGATCACTCTTAAACATGACCCAGTAGTATATCGCATCAGCTAAAAAAGCTAAAACAATTCTTGATTGCATAAATAGAGGCATAGAATCAAAATTACATGAAGTGTTAATACCACTTTATAAATAAATGTAAGAACACACCTGGAATAATGCATCCAGTTTTGGTCACCACAGGGGAGGGTTCCTACCAGTTTGAACTGGTTTGGCCGAGTAGGTAGTAACTTGGCCGGCTCCGCCCTCTTGTTTTTTTGCTTCTGCGCATGCGCAAAAGCATTTTTACCTACTGTGCACGCATGCATAGCGCGCATCAAGTGTGCACTCACCTAAAGCATGTCCTTGAATGAACTGGCAGTAAAAGAAGCTGAAACACACCCCTGGGTCACCACATTGCAAAAAAGATGTTGAGACTTTGGAGAAAGTGCAGAGAAGAACGACTAAGATAATTAAAGGCCTTGCTATTAAAACATATGAAGAACTGTTGCAGGATTTGGGTTTGGCTAGTCTACAGAATAGAAGGACATGATAGCAAAATTCCAATATTTGAGGGGCTGCCATAAAGAAGGGGGGGTTTCAACTTATTCTCCAAGGCACAGCAAGAGGGCAGAGCAAGAAACAATGGATGGAAACTGATCAAGAAGAGAAGCAACCTGAATAAGGATAAACGTCATAACAGTGAGAACAATTAACCAGTGGAACAGCTTATCTTCAGAAATTGTGGGTGCTTCATCACTGGAGGTTTTTAAGAGACTAGGGGGCTGTACTAGAAGACCTCCAAGGTCATTTTCAGTTCTATTCTATTCTATTCTGTTCAGTTCTATTCTATTCCGTTCCGTTCCGTTCCGTTCCGTTCTACTCTACTCTACTCTACTCTACTCTACTCTACTCTACTCTTTATTATTTTCATTCATATTGTACTTATATCAGGTTAAAGCTGAAGAGAGGAATAAAATAAACAGCCTGGAAAAAGTCAAAAGTAAGCCAGTTTGGTCTAGTGTTTAATGCCTCAGCTAGAAACTGGGGGACTGTGAGTTTTAATGCTGCCTTAGGCATAAAGCCATTTGGGTTACATTGGGCAAGTCACTTTCTCTCTGCCCTAGGACTCCTAATCCAAGGCAAATCACTTCTGAAAACTCCCCCCCACACACACACAAACACAAATCCTGCAGGGACTAGTCCAGGCAGTCACTAGGAATATTAACCCTAACACACACACACACACACACACACACACACACACACACACACACACAGAGAGAGAGAGAGAGAGAGAGAGAGAGAGAGAGAGAGAGAGAGAGAGACGGATAGATAGATTCTGGTTTGTGTGAATCACTAGGACAATTCCTTTTATAAAAGTGAAGTTTGGCCTTAAGCTTTGGCTATATTGGATATGACCTAATAGTTCTACATATTACAAGATAATCAATGCTGGCTTAATTGAGCCAAGATTTTCTGCATTTGTGAGAGCCAAGGTAAGCATCGATTTTAAATCAAATGAACTCTTTTTCTTTTCTTTTTTTTGCATTTTTTTTATTTTTTCCCCTTCTATAACACCTTACAGTCATTATATCAACATTGTTATGTCATCATACCTGTACATGTATATAATATTTTGCTTCTATATTTACACACCTTTATACACAGTTCTATATATATTTATATATATTGTTTTTTGGCTTAATTAGTTTTATTCTTGTTTTGCAGCCATTTGTACCAATTGTTCCAAATTTCATAATATTTCGACTCTTCTTTATCTTTTAATTTCAGTGTTAATTTGTCCATCTCTGCACAATCCAAAGACTTTTTGAACTCTTTTTCGAACTGGTCTAAAAAATTCTTTGATGGAAGCCTATAATCATCAAGTTGTTCAATTGTTTAGCAGATTATTGCTACTGGTCAAGATTGGCAGTGGAGAACCAACAGTTGAGATGCCAGACAGGAAGTTTGCAAATGTGGTGGAGTTATTCCACTGTATACCTAGTTTTGGACTACTTCTTTTGACATCTTGACCCTAAACCTACTTTTCCAAAGCCATTTCCCCAAAGCCCAAGATTTTTCTTTCATTTCTATACTGCTGATAACCAAAGCCTCAGCAGATGTCTTATTAGAAGCATTCTAAAATGATTGACAGGACTTAGCATTTAGTTGATTGGGATGAGTTTCTAATTTAAAAAAAGTTAATTTTCTAGCTGGCCAAGAGGAATGTGCAAAGCAAAGGAGGAGGGAGGGCAACTTATTTAAATTCCTAAGCAACAAATGATTGGGGAAGTAAAAATCTTGTGTGTGTGTATGTGTGTGTGTGTGAGAGAGAGAGAGAGAGAGAGAGAGAGGGAGGGAGGGAGAGAGAGAGAGAGAGAGAGAGAGAGAGAGAGAGAGAGAGAGAGGGGGGGGGGGGGGAGAGAGATGATTTGCCTGACTGCAAAACCATCCATATAATACTTCTAAGATGGATGCGCTTAAATAAAATTATCTTGTATCTGCAGTGAGAGTTTTATTTCATTTTAATTAACAGCTAAAATGGAGCTTCAGCTTTCTTAAAGGGAAAAAAATGAAAGCATTCTTTCAGATGTAAAAGAATAAAATTCCTATTCACAATCTGATCCCAACATACATATATTCCTGCCTTTTTAAAAGTAATCAATAACCACCTGAATACCTAATCAGTGATTTATGAATAATAAATCAGTGGTCCATTTTAATAGATATAAGGACATTCCTATAAAAGGTCATAGAGATATGATGATCTCGCCAAATGTTCATCAACAAGAGGGTTAAATTGAAATAATCCAAGGTCATGTTTATTCATATTTATTCATACTAGTAAGGAACAACCTTAAGAGAACATAGGAACATTTATTCTTTTCTAGAGAAATTCAGGGAATAATTCACTAAATGTCCATACGTTTAATGGAAAGATTAAAAAAGTTATTTGGGTCTAACTTCCTATGTTTTTGTCTAGGTTTGGTGTATGCCTTTGCAATGGTGGCATGTCGGCCAAGTGAATCTCTATGTATTTGTGAAAATTGTCAAAGGATATTCTCTAATTAACTCTAATGTCTTCCAGATGCCTTGATCTAGAGCAGAGGTGTCAAACTTGATTTCATTGAGGGCTGCATCAGGGTTGACCTTGGGGGTGGGGCATGGCCAGGGTATTTGACCTTGGGGATGTGGCATGGCCAGGATGGGCAGGGCAGGCTTGGCATCATTTGTTTCAGGGGCACCTGGCCTGAGCACTTTGCCAGAGAAAACAGGCACTCATTTTTGGCTGTGACAGACTCCTGCAACCCTCTGCTAGCAAAAATGAAGGTTGGGAGGGCTGCATGTGAGGTCCGTTTTTGCTGGCAGAGGCACCGTGGGCAAGTCTTTCACTGTTTCCAGGGTGGCCCAGTGGGCAAGATCTACTCACCCTGTGGGCCGGATCCGGCCCCCAGGCCTTGAGTTTGACACCCCTGATCTAGAGACGAAGTCATGATTCAAAGACAGATTTGCATTTCTTCGGAATAGAAACAGCCAAGATAGTCTGGCTATTTCCCAATGGCCTGCCTATTATCTCTTTTATTTTTATTGATTAGGATATTGTATGGATTCATACTGTTACTCCAATTTTATTTCTACCATCTAAGAGATGCATAAGCATCATATTTTAGAACAAACTATGCAGCTCTTTCACCCAGTCATATAAATCTAAGGATTGCCCATGAATGAAGTGGGATTTAATAATAGTTTTCATTCTGGCCTGTTGAGTACCTCTAAGGGGCAGAAACACTCTTTCACAATGTTCCTGTGGAAATGTCCCGCTGATTACAATGTTAAGCTAATGCATATGTTTATTATTATTACTTCCAATCTGCTCTTATTTATTATTAGTGGTTGCATTATTAGTGTTGCAAATATATTTTCTTGTTTAAATATTCAAAGCAGGCTAGACAGAAATAACTGATGTTATAAACACCACAGAATGAATGTGAGCTAAAATAAGGCATGAATATTGTTTCTAATAAAATCATATTCATTTATTGCAGACCAAAATGGCTACAGCCATTTGGATTCTTGTTGATTACAAGACCTTCATCCAATTCTTAATCTTCTGTTTGCCCAAAAGGTTCTAAAGCTAAACATAGCTTTTGCTGCTTAGATATTTTAATATCACTTTAATTTTTAATTCTGTTATGTGAGTGTGCTTTTTAAAAAAAAACCCTCCTCCTAGCCCCTTCTATATACACCATAGAATTTCACAGTTTAATTAAACAAATTACAAAGAGATAAACTAGTTTATTTAGTACACTTGGTACAGTCCAGTCTCATAGACTTGAATATTTATTATTTTAAATCATAAATATTTAAGATGTTCCTGGACTAAACCCAAAGGTACTTTTTCAATGGGCAACTGGACTTTCTGGTTTTTCTTTGAAGATGTTTCACTTCTCATCAGAGAATCTTCTTCAGCTCTAGCCATAACCTGGATGCCTAAGAATCTTCATAAACTTCCTGAACTAAAGTTTCTCACAATCTGAGACGACAGTTTCAATCCTATCCTCAATTATGTTTCCTGTGTAAAGTGACAATTAGAAGGTTGTGTCAGTGTTCTAAATAGCATTCAACAGTAAATCAGAGTCTAAGGCAAAGTATTGCTCAAAGTTCCAATTTATTAAGTGAGACATTTTGGTACATCTGGGAAAACCCAAATCTAAAAGCTTCCCAGTTTTCCCTACCCAGTTAAAAGTTCAAGATTTTGCATGCCCCCCCCCCCCAAGTCCATCACATGGTCCAAACTTCCACTGCCATGCTGGCAGTTCCACCCATCAAATTCCGGTCAGGTGCAGAGGTGCAGAGACAAAGGGTGACCTTGGCTTTCTAGAAATAATTTTGTTGTGACTACGTAGTATGTGACTCCTTACAATCCCCCCTCCCATTTTCCCACAATAGAAAATGCATAGCAGAATAATACAAAGTATGGCAGGCCAAAGACCCAAAAGAAAAGATGGCTGCAGACATGACATGTTTTTTTTTTGTTCAATAAGATTTCATCATTCTAATTGAGCAATGAACTAACCATTTATTTAAAGGTTAAACATACAAAACAAATAGCAATAGCAATAGCAATAGCAGTTAGACTTATATACCGCTTCATAGGGCTTTCAGCCCTCTGTAAGCGGTTTACAGAGTCAGCATATCACCCCCACACTCTGGGTCCTCATTTCACCCACCTCGGAAGGATGAAAGGCTGAGTCAACCTTGAGCCGGTGAGATTTGAACCGCCGAACTGTAGATAGCAGTCAGCTGAAGTGGCCTGCAGTACTGCACCCTAACCACTGCACCACCTCGGCTCTATAATTCTAAAATTCTATCTAGTCTCTTTCTGATGTGCTATAAAACCTTGCCCACTTAGCAGTTTGAAAGCATGATAATACAAGTAGATTAATACCACAGGTACCACTTTGGTGAGAAGGTAACAGTGTTCCATGAGCCTTTGCCATATAGCCATGTTGGCCTTATGAGCCCAGGAAATGTCTTCAGACAATGTTGGCTCCCTTGGTCAAAAAAATGAAGATGTCAGGGTTCCAAGCAACACCCCTAATGAAAGAAATCTCCAAGGCTTGAGTTTCCTCAAAGTTCCATTTTATTAGAGAAGTCATATTGGCACATCTGGGAAAACCCAAATCTGAAAGTTTTCAGGTTTCCCCTACCTAAATAAAAATTCAAGTCCCTGCCCAGCACCTACTTGTCCATCACATGGTCCAATCAAACACTGTCCCAACTAAAGATGCCTCCCAGTCACGCCACTCCAGGTGCAGGGGAAGATGTCCTTGACTCTCTGAGAAAAGAATGTTATTTTGATTATATATCTACTCCTATATCTACTTCATTCCATATAATGCCCCCTCCCAATTTTCCAAAGCATTAAATGTGGCAGTCTGAGGGCCTAATGCAAAAGATGGCTTCTAGGCCTGAGAGAACATGAGCATCACACCCTAAAGTTGAACGGGGAAACCTTTACCTTTTATAAAATCATGTACTCTTTACACAGAGTTCTCCTCAATAGACTATCTGCTTGATTTTGACTGACCAATTCTTCTCTTTTGATTAAGATCAGGTCAAAGTCCATTGATCTCATCATTCTTCCCTTCTCCCTTTGAAAGAGAGAGATTGTCTGCAAAGCACATCCATGCTTTGCAGAATTTATCTGCCATCAGCTATAACAATATCTGAAGTTGCCTGTTACCATCAATTTTTACTTATCTGAAACTTCTGAAGTTTGCTTCAGGCATTGCTCGGAACCTCCCCCCCTTCCACCTTTTAAGATGGTAAGCTATAGTCAATTTCAACTGTAAAATTGTTTTTATTTCTTTCCCCATTTATTTTTAACCAGATGCTCTCTGAGTTTTTTGTTCATTTTCTTGAATTTCTCTGTATACCATTTTAAAGACAAGATAATGCCCCTCAATTTCTTTTTCTCTTGCATTTATTCTCTTTGAACTGTTACATCCTTTCAATACTGCACTCCACCAAACCTCGGTTACATCTATCAAATCACACTTACTTTCCTTTAACATGAGTTCAGTCTAAGTTTGTTTATTTTCTATATCTACACATTTTAAACTTCAAAAGTCTTGGATATTCTTTTCTGACACCTCACCTGCTGTTTTGGGGGAGGCAGGTTGCAAAGATTTCTGAAGACTCCTCCAGATTTTTTATGTAATGTCAAGCACCCGGGAAATCAGAAGACTCATGCAGTTCAAATTAGTATAATGATTTACTGCAAACATAAGCATTTGGCCAACTGACCATTAAGTGAAATGCATGGGACATAAGAGAGGCATTCAAGGTGGGCTGGACTTAGATCTCTTGCAGGCGTGCTGGGACTTGTTGGAAGAAATATTCTTCTGGTTCAGTTCCAAACTGGGAGAAAAGCACTGAAGACAAAATGGAGGCTGGAGACTACCTGGAAAGATGTTTTAATGATGAAGCAGAATCACATGGGTGATTCTGGGCAGCTGACCACGTGGAGTTAAGAGTGAGGGGTTTTATACCTTCTCTTGGGCTTTGCACTTAGCAATAGCAATAGCAGTTAGACTTATATACTGCTTCATAGGCTTTCAGCCCTCTCTAAGCGGTTTACAGAGTAAGCATATTGCCCCCAACAATCCGGGTCCTCATTTTACCCACCCCGGAAGGATGGAAGGCTGACTCAACCCTGAGCCGGTGAGATTTGAACAGCCTAACTGCAGAACTGCAGTCAGCTGAAGTAGCCTGCAGTGCTGCATTTAACCACTACACCACCTTGGCTCTCTTGAGCTTCTTGTTCTGTGCAAGAACATATATTTGTGTTGGCTGTTGTCTGACTCCCATGGGGCCCTGTAGGGGTTATGTAGGGGCCATAGCTGGCTCTATAGGCAAAGTATAAATCCTAAGTGCTTGTCTGAGGTAAGTTTGGTTGAAGTTTCTGAGGGTGATGCAATGTTCTTAGGAAATCTGTGTCTTCTGCTAAATAGTAGTGGGTTAATCATATTGTTCTCCTGAAGGGTCATGTCTTAATCACATCATCTTGAAGCTGAAGGTCTTTTGTTTAGTAGATAGGATGCAGGGGTGGGTTTCAACTGGTATGGACCGATACGGCCATATTTGTCCAGCAAGGACAGCCATATTTCCTCTGTAAGTAACTGTTTTATTGTTTTGTGTACTTATTTTATTCTTATTTAAGTAGTAAGTGCACAAAATAATAAATTTCCTTTTTTATATCTTCTTTTTGTAGGTCATTCTTTGGGGTAAAGAATTCAGTGACATTGACTTGGCCACTCCCACCCAGTCACATAACTGCCAAGCCACTCCCACTCAGTCACATGATTGCCAAGCTACTCCCACAAAACAGGCCACACCTACAGAATAGGTTCTAATTTTTTTTTAACCCACCACTGATAGGATGCCCCAGTATTTCTTAATGGGCACAAAATATCCCTGCTAGGGGCAGGGAGCTTGAGCTCTGAGTTTTTTCTCCCTTAAGATTTTTTATTTCTCTTTTAGGGGAAATATTTTATCCTGCCTTTTAAAATATTTTTAAAAATATTTCATTCTTCTGGGAGGGGGCAGTTGGCTTCTCACAGACTCATGATTTGTGATGTATTTGACCATTATCTTGGGTTCAGCCTGGTCATCTCCTACAGATAGCAGTTACTTTTCTGGCCTCTATTTCTATCCTTTAAACATCCTTGTAGCCCTGAAGCCCCAAAGATTATACTACTGAATTACAGATTGATCTTTTTCTTTCTGAAAATTAGCAGTAAAATATATCCAGTAGGCATCCAATTGGGTTAACTCTCCTTTAAAAAAAAAAATCTCCTCCAGAATTTATGGGAGAAAACTATAGAATTTGTACATGTATGGGGAGGGGGTTAGTTTTGAATTAGAGAATAGATCAGTTTGGTGTTCATCTGAATACAGTCAAAAATACGATACTTTAGAGCAGTGACAGCTAACCTTTTCAGCACCAAGGGCCAAAACTGGAAATTGTGTGTATGCGCACACATGCACGCATGCACCGGAACACCAGAACCCAAAAGAGAGCAGCTGGCTGGTGCATATGTGTGCCAGACCAGCTGGCTGGCATGTATGCATGCAACAGAACCAGAAAGAGCAGCTGGCAATGGTGCGTGTGCCCATGGAGAGGGCTTTGCATGCTACGTCTGGCATGTTTGCCATAGGTTTGCCATCACAGCTTTAGAGAGATTAAATCTTGAATAGGTGCCCATTTTGTGGTTTGTTTCCATTGGGACAATGATGTCCTTGAGTGTATAAAAATGTTGATTCCAGGAATTCCTTTTTATTATTTGTTAGATTTATGTCCCATTTTTTTTATTCGTGTGCTCTAAGTGACATACATAACACTTTCTCCTCCCATTTTTTACTCGACAGCAACTTAATTTCCATCTACCCCATGCAATTATTTCTTACCCCACATGATCTGACAGGGTTAGCATACATTTAGTGCCTTTGATTCAGAGGGAGATCCAGGCAGCAGACCCCCCAGAGTGAGGAGGCAAGGAATGTTGTGGGTCCCATCCCCTAGGGCAATGACGGCTAAGTGCTAAAACTGGAGCATGTGTGCATGCGCGTGCATGCGCCAGAGTGCCAAAACCTGGAAGAGAGCAGCTGGCTAATGCACATGCATGCAGCGGAACCAGAAAGAGCAGCTGGTGATAGTGCATGTGCCCATAAAGAGGGCTCTGTGTGCAGTGGTTGGATATGACAGGTACACTCAGGTACGGGCATACCGGTGCCTGCTGGGAGCACCAGGTACCATTCCAGTAGGGTGCTCTGGAGGGCCTGCCCACTGTCCTTACTGCTATTTGAGCCGATTGGGATATTTACACATGGGCACGGAGAGTACGGCGCCTGCATGACGCTTCACCGAGCAGCTGGAGCTTCATGGGTGGTGGGTACGTATGCATGCTTTGCGCACATGCTGTGCGTGTGCACATGGTGAGCGCCCAGCCCCGTTGCACCCTACCAGTTGCAATGGGATCCGGAACCCACCACTGTCTGCATGCCATCTCTGGCACATGTGCCATAGGTTCATCATCACAGCCCTAGGGAGATACACCTGGTGGGACCCAGAAGAAGGGCCATTTGCCTTTGCTCCCTCTCTCTGGAACATCGCCCCCCCCTGAAATTAGAAGGGCCCCACTGTTTCGGAAGGTGCTGAAGAACTGGTTCTGTAAGCGGGCCTGGGGAATGCAGAATGGGATGGAGGCCATTAAACGGCTTGTGTGATGTCTTGTTACCAAGGCAGGGGATGGGGGGGGTTATTTTATTATATTATTTTATTAATTTATTATACAATTCTCTCTTTTATTTGTTTTATTGATTTTTATATGAGGTTTTTATATTCTTGTTAGCTGCCTTGAGTCGCCATGTGTGAATCAGCGGCAATATAAATTTCCTAGATATATAAATAATATCTAGAACAACCCCTCTCCCCAGATTTTTACAGTCCCCTATTTGGTGCAATTTAAATGAGCCCTTACAATCTAGTTCTAGTCTCAGGTCTTAGGTTTGAGCAAATGATGTGGTTCTAGTTTTGAATGATTGTTTCCCCTCCCCCACAAACATTTGATTATTTTTTTATGGTATGTTGTTCATTGCGTTTTGTAAGCTGTTCAGTGTTGTGACAGTTTGGAGGGCTTTCAGTGAGGATTCATGGTCTTGAAGAAGTGGGGACAGCTTTGCAGCGAAAATTGCCAGCAGACAGAAAAGGGAAAGATTGTGAGCTCACCCACTTGCCTTCTGGATAGATGCTCTTCAAAAGTAGACTGCAGGAAATGAGATTTTTATATACAGCTTATGAGTTGAGTAGCTGGAGTCAAAGGATTTTATAAAAAATTAAACTAGGAAAGATGCCTGGACTAGATTATCTTATAATAAATGTTTTGAGGATGAATTCCTACACACTTTACAAAGCACAATGGACTCCATCCTACAGAGGGCTGGAAAGAGGCCGATATAGTACTAATACAGAATGGGACATATTTCACTTTAACCATAAACTATATATGTGAGAGATGGTGTTTACTATAACCCAGCACCCCACAAGGGAGTGGTGGGTACTGGGTTATAGTAAAATGACAGTTTCCCAGGAAGGGGAGAGAGATAAGAGGCAACACAGTCCGGAGCTGGATATGAGACAGAAGAAGAGAGTAAAAATAGACACACCCAAGAATCTCCCAGGTTATTTCCATAGGCTGGGAGTCAGGAATGGGATTCTACCAGTTGGGACCAGTTTGGGTGAAATGGTAGCTCCGACAATTAGCTGGGAGCGAACTGGTTCACCCTGACAATCAGATGGGCACACCTGCAATATTTTGTTACCTTTACCTTCTCAGGTGGTTTGCACAGCAGAGCAGATTGCTGCGCAAATCAGCTGTGAAGATTTCTTCAAACTGTGCATGCGCCTGCAATGTGCATCAGGCACAGGCGGGCGCAAAGCACATGCAGCATGCACAAATTGTGCTATCACCGAACTGGTTGTTAAACCGGTAGTATCCCACCACTGCTGAGAGTAAGGGTTTAGGCTGGTAAGACTATGTCTGGTATGTGTAAGTAAAATAAAGAAATGAAATGAATTGTTTCACATTGTTCTTGGGCTTCGCCTGACAATTGGCCAATATTATTATTAAATAATGATTATAAGTTGTCCACAGTGATTCTAGTTGATAGACCAAAAATAATTTTGAAAGATGTTAGTCCTGAGGATCAGTGTCCGCCCCCCCCCCCCTAAAAGATAGTTAAAGGACAATGTTAGAAATGTATTGCACATTTTTATAATATTTGGAGTAATATAATGAAAAACAAGCCACATTGATTTTCTTAGAAGGAAAAAGGCAAAGAAGGCCTTTGAAAATTTGAACCAGGTTTTCTTGGAGAGAACTTTATAAAATGGCTAAAATCGATTTACATTTCACAGAAGGCACAAATAATTATTAATGGAGATCTAACAAAACTCAGTGAGACACAAAGAGGAACAAGACAGGAATATCCATAGTGAGCCCTTTATTTATTTGTGTTCTTGAAATACTGAATAAAGACATAACATAAAAGAAGAGTATTGTGGAAATAAGAATTTAAAAAGAAACTCGTAAGTTAAGGGCTTTTAAGGATGATGGGATTGGTTCTGGAAGATCCTTTAAAAGGAATTGAAATATTAATGGACAAATTAAAAGAATGTGGTACATTAGCAGGTTTCAAGAATAATAAAAGACAAAAATGTTAACAAATTATGCAAATACAAGATCAAACGGAATTAATAAAATTCATTTATTTATTTGAAAGAAGGTCTGAGAAGATATCTGCACACCCCTCCCATCCTGGACATAAACTGTTTCAATTCTTTCGCTCAGGATAGTGCTATAGGGCCAAAACCCACAGTTTTTTTCCCTTGTGCCATCACTCTGCTAAACCAGGGGTGAAATACTCTGAAGTCTGCTACACATTCACTGTGCTACCAGTTCGCTTCGTGATTTTGCATGGCACAGCTGATCGTTGCACATCTGATTGTCGTAACTACCAGTTCACCCAAACCGGTAGCACTTTTTACTACCAGTTTGGATGAACTGGTCCAAACCAGCATTTCAACCCTGTGTTAAACACTTAATTCTCTCAGTGCTGCTTAATGTCTATTAGCCTATGCAGTGTGATTGTAGTATTATAATTTATCCTTCTCATTATTTTCTTTACTCCATCTTTTATCATCATTGTTGTTGTTGTTGTTGTTGTTGTTGTTGTTGTTGTTGTTATTGTTATGTGGTTAATCTTTGGTGAGATTCACAGCCTTTGGGGCTGGTTGGTAGCTCAACAGCTCGAGTCCTAACCAAGGACCTAGGAATTGCTAAGGTAACAAACAATTTCTTTTTCCATAGTCGCTCAACTTCAATTTGCAGGTCCCGGTACTTTGTGATTTTTTTTCTTGCTGTTTATCTTCAATTCGTGCATCTCCAGGTATTGCAATGTCAATGAACCATACTTTTTTCTTTTCAACTATTGTTATGTCAGGTGTGTTGTGGGCCAAGTGCTTGTCAGTCTGAATTCTGATGTCCCACAAGATCTTGACTATCTCATTCTCTAAAACTTTCTGAACCTGATGTTCCCAGTGGTTTTTGCTGTACTCAAATCCAAACTTTTGGCACAATTTCCAGTGAATGATCTTAGCAACGCGGTCATGGCGTTGTAGGTAGTCAGTTTGTGAAATTTTGCTGCACTCACTGATCGACTGTTTCGTCTTTCTCATTACAGAGGCGACATTTGCTGTTGGTGGTACCATGTTGAATTTTTGCCTTCATGTATTTGTGGCTAAGGCTTGTTCTTGAGCTGCCAAAATAAAGCCTTCTGTTTCTTTTTTCAGTACTCCCGATCTTAACCAGTTCCAAATTAGCTTTTGGTTAGCTTTGGCTTCAATACTTTTCAAGTATTGGTTATGCATAGCTTAATTTTTCCAATTTGCAGCTCGCTTCTCAATTACTTTTTTCTTATATTCAGCTTTTGACTTAGTTGTCTTTAAAAGGCCTCCTTTATTTGCTTCCTTAATTATTGGTTCTTCACTTTTCTGGATTTAATCATTCAAGCTGTGTCATTTTTCTTCCACAGTCTGTTTTACTTGTAGGAGTCCTCAACCACCCTCTGCTCTTGGTAGATATTTATTATTATATTACTATATTATATTATATTATATTATATTATATTATATTATATTATATTATATTATTTGCAACAACAGAATTGTATCACAGCGGCCAGTTGTTTCACCGGATTTGGCATTGATTACTAGTCAGGCCCCATCCAGGGGCCTAGGACATCGTAACGTATTTTCATAATATGCGTGCAGATCCAAGCAGTGCGGCTTTTTGCATTTGACTGATGGTGATTTTGTCAATTTTTAACTGTTTTAAATGTAATTCCAGTGCTTTTAGAATAGCACCCAGTGTGCCGATTACCACTGGAATTACCATTGCTGGTTTGTGCCATAATAATTGAATTTTGATTTTTAAGTCCTGGTATTTAGCGATTTTTTCATATTCCTTCTCATCGACCCTGCTATCACCTGGTATTGCAATGTCTATGATTGTAACCTTATTTTTCTCAACCAGTGTGATGTCTGGTGTATTATGCACCAGTATTTTGTCCGTTTGTATGCAAAAATCCCACAAGATCTTGACCATCTGATTTTCGGTTACTTTTTCAGGCTTATGTTCCCACCAGTTTGTTGCTGTTTTAACATTATAATTTTTGCACAAATTCCAATGGAACATTTGTGCTACTGAATTGTGCCACAATTTATAATCAGTCTGTGCTGCTGCTATTATTATTATTATTATTATTATTATTATTATTATTATTATTATTATTATTATTATTATTGTTGTTGTTGTACAATTGTATCACAGCGGCCAGTTGTTTCGCCGGATTTGGCATTGGTTACTAGTCGGGCCCCACCCAGGGGCCTAGGACGTCGTAACGTATTTTCGTAATATGCGTGCAGATCCGAGCAGTGCGGCTTTTTGCATTTGACTGATGGTGATTTTGTCAATTTTTAACTGTTTTAAATGTAATTCCAGTGCTTTTGGTATAGCACCCAGTGTGCCAATTACCACTGGAATTATCACTGCTGGTTTGTGCCATAGTCGTTGAATTTCGATTTTTAAGTCCTGGTATCTTGCGATTTTTTCATGTTCCTTCTCGGCGACCCTGCTATCACCTGGTATTGCGATGTCTACGATTGTGACCTTATTTTTCTCAACCAGTGTGATGTCTGGTGTATTATGCGCCAGTATTTTGTCGGTTTGTATACGGAAATCCCACAAGATCTTGACCATCTGATTTTCGGTGACTTTTTCAGGCTGATGTTCCCATCAGTTTGTTGCTGTTTTAATATTATAATTTTTGCACAAATTCCAATGAATCATTTGTGCTACTGAATTGTGTTGCAATTTATAATCAGTCTGCGCAATTTTTTTACAGCAGCTGAGTATGTGATCAACAGTTTCATCAGCTTCTTTGCAAAGTCTGCATTTGGCATCATCAGAGGATTTTTCGATTTTGGCCTTAATGGCATTTGTGCGGATAGCTTGTTCTTGCGCAGCCAGGATTAGTGACTCTGTTTCTTTCTTTAATGTACCTGTTGTTAACCATAACCAAGTTTGTTCACTGTCCACTTTATCTTTTATTTTTTCCAGAAATTGGCCATGCAGTGCTTTGTTCTGCCAACTCTCCATTCTTGATTTTATCACATCTTTTCTGTATTCTTGTTTCGTCTCTTGGGCCTTCAGTAGATTTTTGTTCTTTACTTCGATGAATAGATGTTCTTGACTTTCTTTTAAATAATCAGCCAGTGCATGTTTTTCTTCTTCAACTGTTTGCTTCACTTGTAATAATCCTCTGCCACCTGATTTTCGTGGCAGATATAGTCTATCAGTATCACCACGTGGATGTAAACTGTAGTGCATTGTCATTAGTTTCCTGGTTTTTTGGTCCAAAAGGTCCAAATCAGCTTGTGTCCAGTTAACTATACCAGCTGTGTATCTTATAACTGGTATTGCCCAGGTATTTATGGCCTTGATTGTATTTCCACCATTCAATTTAGATTTCAAAATTTTCCTAACTCTGTTGGTGTACTCTCTCCTGACAATAGTTTTTACTTCTCCATGCTTGATGTTATCCAACTGCAGAATGCCTAAGTATTTGTAGGCTTCATTTTCTTTGCATTTAATTAATTGGCCATTGGGCATTTCAATTCCCTCACATGCAGTGATTTTGCCCCTTTTTATGGATACAGTGGCGCATTTTTCCATGCCAAACTGCATTGAAATATCGGTGCTGAATACTCGGACTGTGTTTGTCAATGATTGGATTTCTATTTCTGACTTTCCATAGAGTTTCAAATCATCCATATATAGTAAATGCGAAATTTTGTCAGCTTCTTTGGCTGTTTGGTAGCCTAATTTCATTTTTTTTTAGATTACTGATAGTGGGATCATTGCGATGATGAAGAGAAGAGGTGAAAGTGAATCACCCTGGAAAATTCCTCGCTTGACATTAACCATTCCGTAGATCTCATTCCCTACTGCCAACTCAGTTCTCCATTGTTTCATCGCCTTTTCAGTAAAGGATGTAATATTTTTGCTAATGCCAGTTGTTTCTAAGCATTTTATGATCCAACTATGTGGCAGTGAGTCAAATGCCTTTTTGTAATCAATCCAGACCATATTCAAGTTCGTTTTTCTGTTGTTGTTGTTGTTGTTGTTGTTGTTGTTGTTGTTATTATTATGCTTGCATGTATGCCAAGTGTTTCTGTACCAGAGACACATTCCTTGTGTCATAACTGGCCAAAAATTCAATTCGATTCAATTCAATTCAATAGTTTTTAAGATTGAGAAGAAGGTAAAATATCTGTGTCCCACTAGGACAAATATGAATAAAATGAATGTTTTGCCTAGGCTGATGTATTGTTTCAGATCATAACTGTTTTGACAACTGATGTCCCATTGAACAGTGGCAAGACGTATGTTTGGGCTAGTCTATAAATATAATAAAGAAATAAAAATAAACCTTGTATGGCAGGTTGATGTGACTGGCCTAAAGCCACTCATGGAATTTGTGAGGCTGATCTTACACCTGGGGTCTCCCTTGGGACCAGTCTATAGCAAATGACTTAGTTTTAGGGAAACTAGCTAAGGCAGGTTTACTCAAGCTGATGCCCTTTAGATGTGTTAGGACAGGACAAATAGTAAGAAGATAAATATTTTGCTGGTTAACTCCATCAGAATATATAGTATTGTTTCAGCCTTGGAGGCTTTTTTCTTTAAAACTTGATCAGTGGATCTTTCATCCTGATATATAACCAATGAAATAATATGATAAACCTGGATCATCGATTAGTTCCTAAACAAATTTCATTTAATTTTCCTTTTCAAATAAACCCAATTTACCTGCATAGAGGTGTGACAAGTCTGATTAAACACTTTTGGGGAGGGGGGAGAAGCAGGGAAGAAAACAGAAAGAGGGGCACTTTATATACTATACCTGATAAGATATCAAAGTTAAAACGAAGTTCCTGAGTACTTCCATTAATCATTCAAAGGTGGCCTCATTTCAAACATCTCTCTCTAATTCTTTAATTAGAAAGATAATTAGTTGTGATTCTGATGAAGGAGGAAATTTAAAGGTCAGCCTTTATTTTTTTTTAAAAAAATTAAATAAAGGAAATTAGAAAAATCTAATGAAGATAAGTAAGTCTTGTATCTGTTGTTTCTTGTACAATAAGACACTTTCTTAGCCAGATGGCTAGGGAATTCTGAGAGTTAAAATTCACACATTTCAAAGTTGCTAAGTTTGAAAAACACTGCTCTCATTGTCTTCCTTTCACAGATAATCTCTTTGCTGGTATTTTCCATCACATAGGACTTTGACTGTTGGTTCAATACGCTTCTATACTTGAGAAGGATATTTGGGACAACCCAGTGGTGGGTTCCGGATCGCGGTGCAATCGGTACGGTGCAACGGGCTCGGCGTCCACCACATGAATGCGCCCAGCACATGCGCGCACACACGCAGTGCATGCATGTGTTCTTATTTCCTGTGATGCTCCATGATTCTCCAGCTGCTTGGCAGAGCATTGCGCAGGTACCTTACGCTCCATGCACATGCGTGGAAATGCTGAAGAGTTCAAATACAGGTAAGGGGGGCGGGCAGGTGGGCCCTCCAGAGCACCTTACCGGAATGGTACTCAGTGCTCCTGGCAGGCACTGGTACACCCATACCGGGGTGTACCATCTGCAACCCACCACTGGGACAACCCGACATTTAAAAATATTGACATCATGCTTTGCCATATAGTGTATAGCATTGGTAAATCGAGGGTTAAATTTTAAAAAGCATTTATATTTGGCAGGCAAAGAGCTTTCCAAGCTATAGGAAAGCTGTAAGCTACAAAAAGCCATGTGGTGGTTGCATATCAAAGGAGTGTTTTGTAACAAATGAAATCAAAGCTATGTTTCTCTAATTGTCCTAATTCTCACATTCATCCTGAAAATTAAATATTTTTTCACTGAAAATGAGACGATAACAACACATGACTCCTCTAATCAAGAAAGTAATGTTAACTGCTTTTTAAAAATGGCCTTCCTTACCTTTTTGTTGCAAGGAGTATTTTTCAAAATATTAGTACAGAGTTCAGTGTAGAAGAACTTAAATTGAAAAGCCTAAGCAGAAGGTTGGACTAGAAGACCTCCAAGGTCCCTTCTGATTCTGTTATTCTATTTCCAGTTCTAATTTCTATTCCTGTTCTGTTCTGTAGGAAAGGAATATTCTTCTAAGGGTATTTGTTTCCAATCCCTTTGTCAAACATTTTTCACCGTGTTTGCAACATGATATTTCATTTGAAACAAGAACTATAAAATCTAATATATACTGCTATTCTGTTAATGACTCAACCTATCCAATAATGACATTATTTGGTTATGTTCCACACAGATATACATACACACACACACACACACACACATGTATTTATTTCTCTTGCATTTTCTGGGAAAAATATTACCTATAGAAGAATGTGTCCATTGGAATATATTTATGTTATTTATTTTAAAGATAAAATTTGAGCAGATGTATTATTTATTTATTCATTTAGTCTGCCAACCTGCCTGACCAAAAACTTCTAGATCAGCTTATTCAGAGGATGCATTCAGCAGCTTGACGTGTCCTACAAATATTGGAGATTACTTATTACTAGCCCTAAATATTTGACTCCAGGCTATTCAAAGAATCAAGCTATCTTTAAACAACAGGACAGTTTTTTCCTCCCCTCTTTTTCAACTGCCATTCACTGAAGCCTGTGATGCAGCTCTGTGTTATAATTCACATCTTTCTGTGGCGTTTGACATCTAAATCTAATGTGGTGTCTCATAATAGTTCTGAGATGAGTGTTTAGCATCTCTAAGCTGCATGAATTTCTGTTCCAGAATACTGATGCTTAGCTAACTCCAATGCACTCTTCCGCTCATGAGTCAGCATCCAGGGTATAAATCAAGCCAGCGGAGTGAGACTGAGGCCTGTTGCTTGAAGATAAAAGTCTGTGGCAGATTCTTTTCTGTTTCTTTACTATTTTTCAATCAATTACCTTTCAACTTTAGAGACAGCAATATTGATTCTCAGATCTCTTGCTCTCATACTCATCAATAGAAGTTCAAGGTTGTTGAAGTTAGCATTTATCTTATTGATTTGATTCCTTCAGCTCTTGCAATGAAGATCATATAGACCATTTTTATTAATGACAGAGCCAAAGATGTCTTTAATACAAAAATTGTAGCATATGCCATGGGGCACTTTTCATGAAAATTCTACATTTCCTTCTTCTAAGAAGACAAATAGTTATGATTCAAGGATTTAAGGGTTCCAGCATAAGTTGCTCAATGCTGAAGATATATAATGGGCAACTAGGAATATAAATAAGAAGTTTCTCTTTTTTGAGCACTGGTGAGATAATTGGAAGTGTAGCGACTACATTCTATATATATGATGATTCCTTTTAGAAACATGATTTTGGGTGAAAAAAGCAATAAAACAAAACAAAACAAAATAAACAAAAAAATCCAAGGAACAAGCAGAATCAACATACTATGATAATTGAGGAAACGTGCTACCCTCCACCTAGGTTTAATTTATTTTCCAATGACCAGGAAAATAGCCAAACCCAGAAATACCTAGGTGTTGACTTTCTGAAAAGTTAATAGAGTTGGACCTAACCTGATTTCACATGATGGTGTTCTAGAGGGTAGCAACTGTTAACAGAAAAGGCACACTTCTTGAGTTCCCCAAGATGGCATTCTCTAACAGTTGGGACCTGGTATATTCCTTTTCTGCCAGATCAAATAAGACTGGTAGACAAATATGAGAAAGCTAGTCCATCAGATAACTCAGCCTCATGTTTGCTAATGCTTTATAGATGACAACCAATATAGATGAATTGCATCCTAAGTCTATAGTAAACCACAACATTTTGTGAAGAAAATATGTAATGTAAGTGTCTCTATAACTATCTCTAAGTCATTCCGTCACTTTCTGGACCTATGGCAGCTTCTGGAATTTTTTCAAGGGCAGCCCTATGCAGAACTCTTTGCAGTGATCCAAATGAAAAGCGATTAAAACATGAGTGATTGTATTAATTGTCTCTCGTTCTGGAAAAGTGCAATTAGCAAACAACAAGAAACTGTGCAAAAGTCATCCCAGTGAGTAGTTGCACATAGATGTTAAAAAGGAGCAGAAAGTTGTTGAGCACTCAGGACCCCACACAAAATGGGGTATGGGTTAAAACTCTTTCCCATCAAGACTGACTGGAGCCCACCCTGAAAGAAGAAGGAAATCCAGTTGTTCCCAACTCCAAATGCTCAGAACCAGTCCAGTATACCATGACTGATAAAACTGATACTGAGTGATCAAGAGGCAAGGGTAGGCACACTCCTTCCAGACATTATCCACAAACATGATTAATACCATATTGATCCCATTCCTAAATCTGTAATCCTACTAAAAGGGGTCCAGTTAATTTCCTTGATCAGAGTTGGGTTCCCAATTTTTTTACTACCAGTTTGGGTGTGTTCCTGCGCTCACTCATGGGTGCATTCCTGTGTGTGCTCACCTGCACCCACAATGCTTATGCGCATGCTCAGAAGCATCTGGGCAGGTGGGTGGAGCTTCCTGCCACCGCTACTACTGGTTCAGCCCGGATCGGCAGAACTGGCAGCAACCCATCTCTGTCCTTGATCCAGGGATCTTTGCAGTTGTAACTTGATCATCTTCTCAAAAAAGCTTCCTAAAAAGGGAAGGTTGGAGATAGGATGAAAATTGCCCACAATGGTCAAGTCCAGGGGTGGCTTTTTGAGGAGGAGGTGGTTCATTGCCTCCTTAAATCCTGACAGAACTACCTCCTCTTTTGAGATACTTTCACCATTGTCCATGAAAAAAGTATAGCTAGATAACATGGATTTACAATAGAGTTCATAACTTAAGGAACTCTAATCATTTCCTCAGTACTAATTAGGATAAAACTCAGCCCATGTAACCAAGTGAAGTTCAGCCTCAGTCAACTTCACAGGACCTGGATCATAATTTGAGTAAAACGTGGAATGAATCCAAGTGTGCTTATCAACTAGATGCCTAAAAATAACCAAATGCCTCACCTCAGCCTTGTAAATCAGAATCCAACCCTTTCTTCTCCATAAGGACCTGTGCCACTCAAAACACAGCAACCAGCATGATTATCTGCAAATTCAAAGAGGGCAGAAAAGTATTTACACTTCCCTTCCCATACTGTCACAAGGTAGTAATAATGGTTCTAGCTCATGCTCCATTAGATTCATGCCTCATTATCCTACCGCACACTAAGCATTTAAGAAAATATACAGCAATGGGTATTCACAAAATGGCTCTTCCAGTGAATACTGGGAATTATCTATGCTTAGTTGTGATTTTCAGACTTAAAAGATTCTGCTGATGTGGTCTTACAATACAGTAGAATAAGCTCATCAGGTTTATCATCTAGTCTACTTGGGAAGCTGACATCAGTCTTACAAGGTCGAAACTACAGAATTTACTGCCTGATACGTTTGGTAGATTCTTTCCAGATTTCTTTCTTCGCCTGTTATCCATCTATGGACACTCACACACCCCACCCCACCTCCGTGGATCTGATTGTTCCCTAGGCAACATTTCTTCCCCTCATCACCCAAGGTCATTCTCACATACTGTTACAATTGCAGAGATTCTTTCAATTTTTAAAAAAATGCCTATGTGGGCCCAAAAATATTATTAGGAGATAAAATTATGCTGTGGTTTAGTGTTTTGCTTTACAGCATGTCAAAAAGTTCATTGGGATTGTTGTTGGGTTTTTTATTGGTAATTGCAGAATCTTTAATTAAATAAATAAAACAGTGTGATGTTTATAGTCACATTAATGCCCACAGACACCACATTAGAGGCCCAATGCATAAATCAATATTCTGGAGAGATTCCCAGATATGAGGACAAAAAACCAAAAAAAACAAACAAACAGCTCCATTGAAAATTGACTATCCAGTATAAACTTTAAGGGGAAGAAGAATCAAGACAAAATAATTGTTAGGTGCACATGTGAATTTTCCTGTTTCAGATTATATGTAAAAGAAGTGCTGCAGATAGCAAAACAATTCAAGCTTCTTGAACATTATCACGTTAGAACAGTATGTAAGAACAAACCTATACATCTAATGTTATGAGTAATAATAGCTCTGTTGTTGTGATTTCTGCAAATTATGCAGTTTTATTTCACAGCTTCTTGTTATACTATTTAATAATATTTTAAAATATTAGTTTGATTAGTATATTAGAACATCTTGTTATGTAGTTATAAATGATCAGTTTTTGAGGTAAACCATGAATATAGAGATGGTTTATCTTTAATCAATATTTGGCTGACTTAGAAGGACACAGGTGCTCAGGGCAACACTTGAGTTCCAACAGAACTAGATTGGAACAATTCTCTGGGGTAGATAAGAATCTAAGAATTATTTGCAGACCTCTAGGTATGTAAATATTTCATGTTGTGTTGGGATTGAAGCAGGGGTGGGTTCCGGCAAGCACTACTGCCAGTTCGCTCATGTGTGCTTCACGTTTCGCACACTGTGTGCGCATGCACAGTTCAATTAAAATTGTCATGTGCATGCACGGAACTGAAAAACAAGAACCAGGGAACCGGTTCGGGGGCGTGGCAGGCCTGGGTCGCTGCTGGTTCCAGTGACCCAGGCCGCCAAACCACTACCTGTTCAGCTGAGTCGGTCCAGACCGATAGGAATCCACCACTGGATTGAAGAGTATAAGAGGTTTTAATCCATGAAACACTGGTATCTTTGTCAAATAGATCCATAGAAGGACTTGTGATCACCTAATGACTCAAGGAGACTGAATTCTAGATTGCTATTTATCCCCTACCTGCAAATTCTGAGGAAGAAGCTACTCTGTTGAATAGGTATGCTCAGGAAAGGACAGAGCAGTACTCCTGCTCCTCCTCCCAAAACCTAATCATCATAAAGCATAATGTGACTCCCAATATCATGATTTCATTTTGATCTTATTCCCAAGTCCGCTTTCCAGTTGCTACAGTCAGCCATTCTTTCAGAAAGGAATATTATTCCTTCTTATAATACTAATGTTGTTATCACCAAAAATTTTAACAGCATCAACCACAACAAGCAGATCAACTTTATAACAGAAACACAACTCTATAAAGACACCCAACTTTTATTAGTTCCCCAAAATAATGTTTACTGCTCCCCCTGCTGGCTGTGAAGCAATAGTTTAATCTCCTTGTACATCTACACAAATACTGTGAGACTATTATGGTTTGAGGACATGATTATTTTCTAAAAGTGGACTAAAAAGTCCATATTGCATCATAGAGAGAACATAAATATTGCTGCAGCTTGATTAACTGAAAGCAGCATTATATGTTGCATATGAATCATTTCCAGAGTAGAATGTAAAAGAAAAAAAATCTGTTAGATTCCATTTATAAAAAATTGGACATCATATTTAGATTTGATGAGCTTCATTTTCCCTCCTAAAAGCTTATCTGCCAACCCCTCTAGCACCCACATTGCATTCTGAAAACAATTCCACTTTCACACAATGCTCTATGAATTGAACGAATCTTCATACCCAGGTCTGTCTTTATAAATTTGGCATTTGGTTTCCTGAAAAACTATATTTTATTCCTTTCACAAGCATTTCAAACAAATAAAAGTTTCATGTGTATTTCATACTGGGAATGCTTACTAGAAGACAGCAGAGTTGTCTTCTAACCTCCTCTTATCTGGGTCCCTGCAGAGAAATTGTGATCTTTGATACAATGCTACTCCCCAAAGTTTTCACCAGCCTGGAAAACAGAAGCATTGTCAATAAATATTTAGTAGTTCTACAGCACAGCTAGAATTTTGAAGAATCAGCTCAGGAGGCTGAGCCATCAAAAGTAGCAATCTGTGGGACAGACTGCAAGGCTTGCTATGTTGGATTTGCCAGATGTTCCCCTCGTTCTGATGGTCTAATTGGGAGACAAGAACTTGGTGTGCCTATTAGAATAAGACAGGGATAGCTTCTTAAGTGCTTTGTTCTAGACTTCTTGAGCCATAGGCAAAGTAAAAGGAACAAGAAAATTCTCACCTAATATAGAATCTGCTTCTTACTACTTTTTTTCACCTGTCTGGTGGTGGGTATGGTTGTTGATCTTCTATCATTCAATCAGAACTCTTTTAAGACCAGGATTGTTGATTCTTATGACATTTTCATTAAACTTTGATATCTGCCTTACATGATCAGATTGCTCCAATAACCCCAATCAGAGTGTCATACCTTCTAAATTTCACTAAACCTGAGTGGGTTGCTCCTGGCGTTACTGTCGGTGCACATGCGATTGCCTGTAAATAGGTCTGCACATGCGCAGAACATTAAAAATGTAAAAAAAAAAAGGTTGTGGTGACCAGGGAACCGGTTCGGCAGTGTGGCGAGCCTGCTGTCCCTACCAGTTCAGCGATCCAATCGCAATTTCCACTACCGGTTCGCCCAAACTGGTGTGAACCGGTAGCAATCCACCTCTGCTTATCCCAGAAAGTGCTATGAAACGAACTCCGCAGATTTGGTTCTATGCCCCATGTCTAAATTAGCTTTGTTCAGATGAGATCATTGTACTCTCTCTGAAACTGCCACATTCCTTTTTATTTAAATACATATCCAACAACAAAAATTGCATCTGCTTTCTCCTTGATGTCTTTCATTCTCTAAGGGCAACAAATCAAGTATACTCTGAAATTGGCATCCCATATTGAATTGGCTGCTGGCGCTATCATCATTAAATCAAAAAGACCTACATGAATCTCTAAGAAAATGGAGCCATGAAAAATTAACTACGTAGATTTATGGGGAACAAATCATACACCATTAACCTAATCATTCTGAAGTCAAATTGCAAGGTTAATGACAGAAAAAAGGCTTTGTGTTAACAATGGGTGGAGGGTAATTCATACTTAAAATTGCTCTCTGAACTTTAAATAAACAAATAAAGGTCAATACTTTGGGAAAAGTTATCCAATGGACATCCCAGAGCTTCAAGTTAAGTGCTGTTTGATTAAACACTTTTATAAATGATCTGGATGAAGAATTCAAGATCTAGCTAATGAAATCCTCAGGGATATTACATAAAAATAGCAGTATGAACATAAACGTGATGTAAATTCCATTCTGTTTTCTGTAGGCTCTTATACCAAATCCTTTAATGAAACTATTTTGTGCTGCAGTGGTGTGAAACCACAAATAAGAATTTGACATATGGATATAGAAATAGGTACTTGCAAATGAGGTCTGGGGTAAGACAGGGAGAAATGCTGCTTTTAAAAGGAAGTTAAATAATGAAAAATATACTTGTTATAATATGCAGAAGAAGATTCTATGAAAGCCATGTTTGACATAATTGGGAGCTCATCCATACACTATGTAAAATCTAGTGGTAAAATTCTGGTTTCTACTGTCTTCGTCATTTTACAAAATCCATGGACGTAGGCCTTTACAATTTTCTGTTTGATAGGCTTGTTAATTAATCACAAGACATACTTACACAGGAGAGCATTGAACAACATGATTCCCTTTACTATTCTTGAATTTTGGAATGATAATCTATTTTCCTATCCTGTAATATGCCCACACATATAACCCAACCTTGTATTAGGCGCATTATGTTACGGTATCTAGCTAAGCAAGGCATTTTCATAATCCTAACACCATTTTTGCTATTATCTTCTCGTCATTCTTACACTGAGGAGACATGTCTTTAGTAGAGAGGCTCTTTATGCACATAGGATCCCTCAAACCAAGGTTAAACTGAGGCCTGAGCAAATTAGGCCCTTGTTTGGGGATGGGTAGGATTAGGGTTAGGTTTAGGCCTACTACCAAGAAGTGTCATATAAAAGCATTCTTACACTCCTGTGATTTGTGTTAGTTATGCCTCCTTATATGGTGCCACTTTTCCCTCACAATTACTGTTCATGTAGACAAAAAATATAACAAACAAAGAAGAAGAAGTTATCATCTTCTATTTCAAACATGCTTTCCCCCATTAGGCTCAACTGCATTCTTGATGCCTTTAAATAAATAATAATTTCTTCCTGTTGATATCAGAGGTCAGGTTAGAAATGTTCAATGACCCTCAGGACTTCACATGGGCTGCTATACTGGAGAAAAATCCTTCACATTATTAATACCTGGAAGAGCTTTTAGAGATTGTTATTTCCAGGCAAGCAGAGCAGATGATGTGCTAAAAATGTATTTAGTAAATATTATACTTGGATGTGTATAACATTGTTAAAATGAGTAGGGATTCTATTAAGTATACACAATGGTTTGGATTTAATTGTGAAGAGATATTCTGTATCAAGGAGGAGGTCAAAGATCAGAAGTGTCTCTTTCCAGGATGTCCCAAAAGTGCTTTTTCAAGAGGCAACTGGGCTTTCTGGTTTTTCTTTGGTGACATTTTGCTTCTCATCCAAAAAGCTTCTTCAGCTCTCACCAGATGGTGAAGAATGGAAGGATTTATACTCCTTGCAGACAGCTGGTCATTTGCATCTTTTTAGTGGGTTATTGAAGCACTTGGAGGTTTATCTGTGTCATCAGGATCACCTGAATAGGTCAGATTGGTGTGGAGCCTCCTTGGAACTGTTGAAAGGACTGTGTTGTATTAAAGACCTTAACAAGACTTGTAAGTGGAACAGATGATCAGAGAATCAAAGTGCTCAGATCGATAAGCTAAACTTCTCCAGCTACCAACTTCTAGATTACCTATCCAAAGTTCACAAAGTTTGTTGACTAGAAATTTTGAAAACAATTGATTAAACAGCTCTGGGGATTTCCATGTTGGCCATTAATTTTACCATACATCTTGACTCTATTGGAGATAATATCATCTCTGAGCTGTGGGGATGGAGGGAAAGACATAAGAAAGATACTGTCTCTGAGACTTTTCTTCACCTGGCTGTAATTCATCCCACCTGGGTTGTAGCAATGGGGCTTTTCTATCTTCATGTATTTCTAAACAAACATCAAATGCAATAAATGTTGGTCTAACTCATTGATAGCTGGGCTAAATCCATATTCTACATCTCAGACAACACTTGCTTTTCTTTTTAATGAGAAGTTTTACTTAACTACTCAGTATGCTTTCAATACTCAGCATATGGCCAGGAGTATATCTTTTAGCAAGGGCTGCTGCTGAATTGAAATGTCTAAGCAGCCACTTTATCTATACATGCAGAGGTGGTATTCAGCAGGTTCTGACTAGTTCTGGAAAACTGGTAGCAGAAATTTTGAGTAGTTTGGAGAACCAGTAAATACCACTTCTGACTGGCCTTGCCTGCATCTATTCTCTGCCTCCAAAGCTGATTGGGAAGAAATGGGGATTGTGCAGTAACCTTCCCCTGGATGGGAAGGGAATGGAGATTTTGTAGTATCCTTCGCCTGCCACGCCCACCAAGCCACTCCCACCAAGCCATGCCACACCCACCAAGCCACACCCACAGAACCAGTAGTAAAAATATTTAAATCCCACCACTGTATAACATGGTGATTTGATGGAAAAAAAGAAATGGTCCAAGCTTAGTCTCCTTCATTCTTGCATGCAACTATTTCCGTGCAGTAGAGCCCTTTCTTTTTTTCTCTAGATGAAGAAAGAATAAAAGATAATACCCCAGACTGATTGTCCATATTATGTAGATTACTCTACATGTGCCGTAAGAAAGAAGAGAGCAAGGTGTCCTTTGCCAGAAAAGCCTGCTGTGCGTGGAATGAGTTCCATAATAATAATTAAAAAAAACCCAGAGAGTTCAGACTCCTGGCTGTTAAGTAGATTGCAATACCTCTCTTAACACAGGCCATTTTATTTTCAAGTTATGTCCACATTTAGACACTCCAATACCTTTTAAGTACAGCACATTAGAATTCATTGCAAGACTATTCATTCACTGTTCCTTCCCACTATCCCCTTAAGGGCTTCTACCCTTTACAGAAAAGCTATGGAACATTTCCGAAACACACTCTTATTAGCATGCTGTTCACACGGTGACTACGGTGTGAAGGGTACCCAAAGAGACTAAGCAGTTTTAGACAACCCTCAACTAACCGAATACTGCCCAAAAGACATAATCGCACAAACCCTAACCTTTTATATATATGAAGGCTGGCTAAAACTCCAATCAGGAAGATCTGGAGAATTGTAAACATCAGAAAGGCCCTGGGTGAGTTCAAGACATTTTCTTGCCTAGAGCAACGGAGCCCACCTGTGCTTTGATTCAAGGTGAATAGCATAGAAAGTAGAACAAGCAATGCTGTCTGAAATGGAATATCTTACAAACAGCTGTCCTCATTCCTGGTAATAAAGGACCCCAAAAATGAATGGACTCATTTGATTAGAAATTTGTAGAGTCAATGTGATAAGATGTGCTGGATTAAGTGGGAAAACCCAGACTCCGAACTACACTAGAAATAGTGGATTGTTTGACTTAACTATTATTATGTGTCCAACCTATTTCAAAGAAGGATATGGCTCCAAGATCACCCCAGATGGGGACTGCAGCCAAGAAATTAAAAGACACTTGTTCCTGGGGAGGAAAGCTATGGCAAATCTAGACAGCATACTAAAAAGCAGAGACATCACCCTGCCCACAAAAGTGTGTATAGTAAATACTGTGGTTTCCCAGTTGCAATGTATGGCTGTGAAGGTTGGACCATGAGAAAGGCCAAAGAATTGAGGCCTTTGAACTATGGTGCTGGAGAAGAATCCTGTGAGTCCCTTGGAGGGCAAGGCAATCAAACAGGTCAGTCCTAGAGGAGATCAATCCTGACTGTTCATTAGAAGATGAAACTCAAATACTTTGACCACCTAATGAGAAGGAAGGGCTCATTAGAGAAGATCCTAATGCTGAGAAAGATTGAGGGCAAAAGAAGAAAGGGACAACAGAAAATGAGGTGGCTGAATGGAGACACTGAAGCAGTAGGCGTGAGCTTAAATGACTCCAGAGGATGGTAGAGGCCTGAAGGCTTGGAGGAGCAATGTCCATGGGGTAGCAATGGGTCGGACATGACTTTGCAACTAAGAACAACAAATTTCATAGATTTGTTGCTGGAGGGGAAAACTTGGATCTTCAATTCACCATAGAAAAAGCATGAGTACTAATGTGTATACAAGTCTATTGCTGTGTACACATCACAGTAGTGACCACAAAAAAGTCTACAGGTAGTCCTTGATTTACAAACATTCATTTAATGAATATTTGAAGTTACAACAGAAGTGAAAAAATGACTTATGACAGTTTTTCACACTTACGACCATTGCAGCATCCCCACGATCATGTGATCAAAATCTGGATGCTTAGCAACTGGCATGTGTTTATGACTGTTTCAATGTTCCAGGGTCACGTGATCATCTTTTGCTACCTTCTGACAAACAAAGTCAATGAGGAAGCCAGAGTCCCTTAATAGTCGCCTTACTAACTTAACAACTGTGGCAAGAAAGATCGCAAAATGAGGCAAAACTCACTTAATTGTCCTGCTTAGCAACAGAAATTTTGAGGTCAATTATGGTCATAAGTCCAGGACTACCTGTATTGCATTTTAGCATAGCATGTTGCATGAATTAAAAAAACTGAGGTTAAATTAAAAATATCTATGTCCTGAGAACACCTAATTTATCTATGTATCCTTTTCTTTCATTAGTAATTTTTTTTAGAGAATTATTTTTAAAAAGCATATGAGATATACCAACTTTGATAATTTGTAAAGCATGCCAATATTCTAGAAAAAACATGAATTATTACAATTTATTAGTGTACATACAACCATAGTCTCAAAGTTTTCCTCAGGCACTCAATGCCAAATGGTACCACATAGAATTCCGTTCTAAGTATTCTTCTTGCTATAGCCCATATTCTCAGTCAATACATGAGTTTCTTCCACTATAAAATTGTTTTTAGTTCATTTTTAATAATTTATGCTTTATAATAAAACCAGATGGAGACCCAGTAGAAATTTCTCTCTCCAGATCACAGAGCAGCAAATAGAATACATGTTTAGGAGCCATGAACCAATTTCCAATTCCCCATAGAACTAGATACGTCGATGCTTAGAATGTACACAAGCAACATTCTCCAAAGCATCTGAGGGTAGAACAAGAAGCAATTGGTGGAAACTAATCAAGGAGAGAAGCAACTTAGAACTGAGGATAAATTTCGTACAGTTACAACAATTAATCAGTGGAACAACTTGCCTCCAGAAGTTGTGAATGCTCCAACACTGGAAGTTTTTAAGAAGTCTGCCTATTCTTAAAACCTGCCTATTGTCTCAAAAATATTTCTTTGACCTCTTCACTACCACAAAGGAGAATCAACTTGGCTCGATGATCCCAATCTTAATTACAATTCCATTCATAATTTAGATATGCAGCAATCATTCTAAGCAAAATATAAACGAATTCCAAAAGTCTATTGGCTATCAATCATGGTTCTTTTTTCACCCTTATTTTAGAAGAAGAACATGGCTCAATGCACACTGATATTATTTTTTGTCAGCTAAGTAGTGGTAACATCTCCTATTTTGGTGGTTTTGTTGAGTCAACAATATTGAATCATCAAATTTTCCCATATTCACTTGAGCCTGTTTCCTTTTTCCTTTAAAAAAAATTGACAAGAGTTTCACAGATGTTATTTTTAATTAAAAATTGTTTTCCAGAATAACATTTTATATTTCCTGGATTTGCTACTTGACTAGAAACCACAGCTGATCCCAGCAAGTAAACTTGTATTTATAACCTTTATGTTAAGTCCTATATAAATAGCGCAGCACATGTTCATTGTTGAAAAAAAAAATCTTCGTTTTATGATGAAACCTTTCTGTATAATTAGAAATGGGGGAATGCTGAATAAAGACAAATAAACATAAAATCATTCTAGATAATTGCCTAAAGGTAAAGGTTCCCCTCACATATATGTGCTAGTAGTTTCCAATTCTAGGGGGTGGTGCTCATCTCTGTTTCAAAGCCAGTGCTGTCCGAAGACTTCTCCGTGGTCATGTGGAAGGCATGACTAAACGCTGAAGGTGCATGGAACATGTTACCTGTTTTTCTACTTGCATTTTTTTACATGTTTTCAAACTGCTAGGTTGGCAGAAGGTAGGACAAGTAACGGGAGCTCACTCCATTACGGGGCACTAGGGATTCGAACCGCCAAACTGCTGACCTTTCTGATCAACAAGCTCAGCATCTTAGCCACTGAGCCACCACGTCTTTTTCAGATAATTGCCTAAAAGGGGATTAATCTTTTCTGTATCAGAGTGCATTTGTTTTCTGACAGTTTATTAAAGCTTCTGGATTAAGAACAGTTACCACTGGTGGGTTGGATTGCATTTTACTGATCCTTCAGTAGGAAGAGAGAGAGAAAAAAAACATTCTGAAAAGAAGTTCGTTGTGGACCTCTATTCTGTCTCTTTCACCTTTTCACCTTGTTCACAGTCATTGCAAATCATCTGACTATCCTCCAACATAATGAAAAAAATCTAATGCATTTGGATACATTGAGACTGCTATTGTACCAGGTCAAAATAAAGAGAAAGCACACTATAGTGTGAGTACATCTCAAGATGAGCCTGACTCACCTATATGCTGGGGACAAAACAAAGGCAACTTCACAGGGAGATTTTTTTTTTAAAAAAAATGGATTACTAGAACATATTTATGATATGGCTATGTGTTGAAGAGCCTATAATTGTAACTGGATACAACTGGTATTCACTGGGCTCATTGAATAAGTACAAAGTCTCCCCTTTCCTGAATTTTTATTTCAATTTTTTAATACTCTATGGTTGCCTAGCTGGCTTGCTTTCTGCTCATCAGTGTTAGAATAGAATAGAATAACAGAGTTGGAAGGGACTTTGGAGGTCTTCTCCATTAGCTATAGTTTTTTCATTCCTGTTTGCCAAACTCTCACCAATGGTAACAATCCTATCTTAAGTTAATGGGGGCTCCATAAATATTCACATATGAATTCTATGAAAAACTGACTACAGTGTCACAGGATTAAAATGGGTGGGAAATTCTGCATATCCAGGTCTGCGCAAATGTCCCTTTACACATAGAACTGACATCTCTATAGATTAAAGTCAGTAGACACCAGAGAGGCTTTCAAAAAATCAAGATGACAACCACAACCATGTTCCACCTTCTTTATACATGTTACAACATACGTTAGAAAGACTAGAATAGACTAGAATAGATTAGAATAGAATAACAGAGTTGGAATGGATTTTGGAGGTCTTCTAGTTCAACCCCCTGTTGAGGCAGGAAACCCTATATCATTTCAGACAAATGGTTGTCCAATCTCTTCTTAAAAACTTCCATTGTTGGAGAATTCATAACTTCTGGAGTTATTCCACTGATTAATTGTTCTAACTGTCAGGAAATTTCTTCTTAGCCCTAGGTTGCTCCACTCCTTGATTAGTTTCCATCCATTGCTTTTTGTCCTGCCCTCAGGTAATGATTATGATCACATGATTGTGGTTGCACTATTTGGGGGGGGTGGGTGGACTTCCTGCAGATTTCCCTACCCCCAGTGTATCCATCAGCAGAAGAAAAAAATGGGCTTAATCCTGAACTCCTCTCCAAATGTGTGGCTGTTCACTCAATAAAAATTAAAAATAAATAAAAAGAGAACATTGTAGAGTCTGGATCATGGGCAATAACTTGGCAAGTCAGACTGAACTCTCATCTCTGAATGTTCCTTGTGTCACTCTCTCTCCACTACACTTCACAGGCTGCTTCTATGAAGAAAAATGGGAATAGAAAGCAAAATGCCCATTTTTAACTCCTGAAGGAAAGTCAACATATAAATCTCATGAGTGAGTAAGTAAGTAAGTAAGTAAGTAAGTAAGTGATAAGTAAGTAAAAAAATAAATAAGAAGACTGGGTGCTGGGGTCAGTTATAATATCTCCAGAAGCATTCATTAACTTGAACAAATTATTTAATTAAGGGTAGCAGTCTTGTTAGAGATCCCAGAAGATTTTTTTTCCTGTGGTGTTTTTTTAATATTTATTATAAATAAAAAGTATTTTAAATTCAGTTTGCTACCAAAAGAAAAAAAAGAAAAAACAAGGTACTTACTATTGTTAGTATAATGATATACAATGATTAGAGAATTCAGATGGTTGGTATTTCTATGACTTTCAGGATTCAAGGTGGAGCAGAGAGAAATAAAAGAGAAGATCCTGGGAAAGGAATGCATGAGTAGCTGACATGGGTTTACTGCTGGTTGACTGATTAACCCTGATTGGGGATATTTAGGTTGAGAAAATAATTGTCAGCTTGTTCATACTTGTAACTGGTGAAATCTTTATTTATTTATTTAATTATGAGCTGCAGTGGCTAGAATGCAGCATTGCAGGCTAACTGTGCCCACAGCCTGAGTTCAATCCTGACTGGTTCAAGCTTGACTCAGCCTTCCAGCCTTCTGAAGTCAGTAAAATGGGGATCCATTGGGGGCAATATGCTGACATTGTAAACCATTCAGAGAGCGCTGTAAAGTACTATGGAGTGATATATAAGTCTAACTGCTATTGCTATTACTTATTTATAACATTTATACAGCTGTCCCCTTCCAACCAATGCTGGGCAGCTCCCAATCAAAAGTTAAAGCAACATAGAAAATCATATTAAATCTGTAAAACTAAATACATCAAAAACAACAAAGACCTGGTGCCAAGTCACATTTTAATGTGCCATTACCCAATGGATCAAGGACCTCCAATGTTCAATTGCAGTCTCTTCACCCTCAATGCTACCAAACCTATTAATGAAACTGGATTCATTTCATCTAGCCCACAGCAGCAAAAACAAATGCATAGCCAACTTTCCTAGTCTGGCACCTTCTATATACATGGAGTTATATTTGCTCATTCTCAAACTTAACCATGTTAATTAGAGAGCCTAACATTTTGTGGGGTTCCAATGTTTGTCCTTTCTGACCTGTGCATAAGAGGAAAATAATATACAATAAAAAATTAAGACATATATGGTAAATATGATGTCTAAACAAACAAGAAAACCCCCAAGACTAAAGCAAAAACTAAAAAAAACTAAAAATAACAAATTATAATAAATTAATAAATACTAATAACTAGTTAGGGAGCAATTTGTTGTAGTGGTTAAAGCATCAAGCTAGAATCCAGGAAACTGTAAGTTCTTGTCCTGCATTGGACCCAAAGCCTGTTGGGTGACCTTGGGACAGTCACTAAAGAAAGAGAGAATGGCAAATCATTTCTGAAAAACTTTGCTAAGAAAACTGGAAGGCAGTCAAGACTGACTTGAAGGTGCGCCCACAAACGCAAACACAAAAGAAACTAGCTAATTATAAAGGTGATAATCAATCCTCAAAGCTCCACTGGGAAAGCTTGTTTTCACTAGTTAATGAAAGACCATGAGCAAAAGTAAGATTAGTTTCTCCCCAGGAGATGTAATTCCAAAGTGTTGGTGTCATCATTGAAATAAACTAATTTCTGGACTCGTTTCTGGCCATTTCAGAGAGTAGTTGCAGCACAGAAGCCTTATAATGAACAAAAAGAGGTAATATGAGTCTTTTTTCTGTAATTTAACAGGGTAGGTTCATGTCCTCCAATCAACTGAAGTCAAGAGGCAAGGAATCTTTAGGGAAATCCTTCAGAAAGGTCATGCATCTTGTAACACCTGCTTCTCAAATGTGTTTCAAAGAAGCTAGCCTACTCTAATAAAGCAGTGGCACCAGGGACCGGTTTTATGGAAGACAATTTTGCTACAGACCATGTGGAGGGAGGAAGAGGAATGTGAAACCCAGATCCCTCACATGAGCAGTTTACACTAAGATTCATACTCCTATGAGAGTAAAGTGCCTGATGATCTCAGGTGGAGCTGAGGCAATGATGCTAGTGAAGTGGCTGCAAATACAGATGAAGCTTTGCTCACTTACCTGCCACTCACGATCCACTTCCTAAAAGGCCACAGGCTGATACCAATCTATGGCCCAAGGGTTGTAATAAAGGATTGACAGCCCTGAATTAGACTTACCACTTAACAGTTTTATATATAAATCAAAACAACTGTCCATGCTTTCAATAACATGGACCTAAAATTATATTTTTGCTGAATTATGTACATTCCTACATACCCTGCTATTCTCTTGCAGGGCATAGGAAAAGGGGCAGAAATGGAAAAAGAAAAAGGCTTATATTCATTCTCCTTTACCATATCTTTGATTCCTACAAACCAGTCTTTTTTCCATCACATCCATTTATTACTTAGTCCCTTGTGTTTTATGAATTTCTTTTCCATCTTACTTTCTGAGAGCTCTTCAACATTACCCGCCATAGCTTTATAACTTGTCATCTGTTCCTCACACATTTCCTTTCATTTTGATCCCTGTCATGCTAATCCCTTTATTATTTCTGCTTCTCTTCTACAGATCTTCACTCATTCCCTTTATAGGACCAAAATATCTCATTGTGTTTTTTCACAGCCAAGTGGTTCACTTTTGTATGCAATCCAGATTCATTCGGCATCACTCATTCTTGATCATAACTACTTCTTAAGTAAATGATTCCTACTGCAGTCAGCTCACTAGGATCTTCCCTTGACATGTTCAGCTCTTCCATTTAACAACCTGGGCAGAAAATCTCTCACACACCACAATTTTCGCTTCATTTGACAAGCATTCGTTCCTCTTAATAAACTATATCCCACCTTTAACCTTCCATCAACATTTGCATATATTTACATTTTCTGTATCAATTTTTTCATGTTCAGTAATCTCTTGTTGTTCTATTTTTTCTCTATGTATACTGTATAATTGTTCACTCAGGGAAAAACAAAGGGAAATATTCAGAACTGTGCTTCTCATTCCACATGTGCTATAAATAATTTGAGTTCTTATTAAAAATATGACATAATCTCCATCCAAAAGTACATGTACTTCCATGTCCATAACCAGGATTTACTTCTAACATTGCCACAAGCAAAATGTCACATTGCAGTTCCCCAATTTTCACACATATAACTTCCCAGGAACACTTGAGGAAAAATCCACTCTGTTTTCTGCATTGACTTTTTCTTCCTTTCCCTTTGTATAGGGAAACAATAAGGATATTTTTCCTATTGCAGAGGTTTGGCAGGTCCAGGCTATCTAGATCCCCAGGGAAATGCTTTTCCATAAGAGATGTGTCATGACAGAGAAGGAACAACTCCTGGGATCGGTCAAATGAGTATGTTTCATGAAGAAGATTTAGACCATGGCCACCCTGACAGATTTTATGAGGTTGATCAAAATAACTGAAGCTAGGCATCCCTGAAATAACCTAGGTTACCAGAAGCTTACTAGAAGTCAACAGATCTTAACATGATGTACCCATGGCTCCTTGCATCACTGTTTTTTAGATCAATGGTTGTAGCTACTGAGTGCTTTTCAAGGGCAGCCATATGCATATCATATTACATAAGTAATCCAAAGAGAAGGTGGCCAACTCACAAGTAACATGTCTTTTCCAGAAACTAGTACACAAGATGGCACACAAGACAAATTTATCCTACCTACAATTAATGATGTGAAATCACAGATCTTGAAATTTTCCAGGATTAAGCCTAAGCATCTATCCAGGACCCCACAACAACCAGACACTGAAAAGAACCAAGATGAAATCACTTGATAACATTAATGAGGCTATCTGCCATGTGTTGGAGAGTGAATTCACTTAATGGCTACATGTAGATATTATGTGGCAAAAGAGTAGAGTCCCAAATAACCCAGCAAAATAGTAGTTTGGGAAAAACTCCCTCCCCCTTCCACATCAAACCATCCAAAATCAGGTCTGGAGGAAGGAGGAGAATTGCTGCAACACTATGCCGCCTACTCCTGAGGCATCTAAGCAGATCCAGAAAAAAAACCCCATGATTTATGATACTAAAATCAGCTGAGAGATCAAGGACAGCCAGGGCTGATGCATCACCAGCACCTCAGTCCTCCCAGAAATCATTCACAACTCCTACAAGAGATCATCCACTTCATTGTTATGATAAAGTCTGAAACCCAACTGAAAATGGTTCAAACGTTCTGGTATATCCATGGTCCTCTGAAGCTGCCAATAACTTTACAATAACAGAATAAAAACTGGAAATAGGATGAAAATTATCCAATGGCTTATCTTTTTCTCGTTCACAGAGCTTTTACTTTCTCATCCCATCTAGCATATTTTCAAACTTTTCATTACTAAAGAAGTGTGGCGGCACTCTGTAAGAATTTCACATTTATTTCCTATATCTCATTTTAATTCATTCTTTTTGTGAGATTAATCTATTTTTAATGCCGTTTCATACAGAACTCATACTTTTTCTTCCTACAGTCGTTCTACATTCTAATTTATTTTACATCACCCTTTTCTTCCATGTCCTTCCCCCACCTTTATGTTCTATTCTTGATATTATCAAAAGATGGTCTGTCCCACATTTATCACCCCTTTTCTCCTTCACTAATTGTCTCAGTTTTTCATTATAAATAATTATTTATAATTCATTCCTTTCAATTTTTTTAAAAAAACATGTTGGATGGTTTATTTATCGTGTTTTAAGACAGTCTGGTTCCAAATGACTCTAGAAACAGAAACAGAAACAATAAAAACAATATATGAAAACACCCAAAACATCCATTTGTTTCCTGGATTGTTTTACTTCTCTTCACTTATATAATGATCCTTGGCTATATTTTTCAAGGTAATCTTAGTATTTATACTCATCCAGTGGCTTTTACTAACCAGGAGCAGCTTGGCTTTAACCAGCTTAGCTAACAGTACAGGCAGGGATGAAATCAACTTACCTTCACTACAGGTTCACAAATGTGAGCACACACGCCAACTCCATGCATGCGCAGGACCTTCTGTGCATGTGCAGAGCATCAAAAACGGGATGTGATGACGTCTGGGCAGGTTTGCAGAGCTTCCTGCCTCCAGCGTTACCTGTTCACCTGAACCAGATAGAAGTGGCTGAATTGCACCACTGAGTCCAGGTGACCTTGTTCATGTCATCAAGAGTGATATAAAAACTCTTTCCAACTAGCCAAGAAATACTGTTCTTTCTTCACCTTGCCTGCCCAGTCAGAGTCAAACTCTTAGCAAATTCAAGCCATTTTATCTAACACTTGCACGAACTGATCTTCACAGTGGCTGAATAGATGATCCTGTGGCCTTTCCCTCCCCAGAAATAATTTTTTTATCTCTCTTAACTAGGAAGCCTTATGTCTTCCTACCTTTGATCTTTTCAAGTTGTCTGCAAGTAGATGGAACATTTTCTTTTCTTATTTGCTGTTATACCTTCAGGCTAAATGTCTGCTCCTCTCTCTTTTCTCCCCAATGACAACATGTCCCACAGGCTACCTGTGTCAAGACTCTTGCATCCAGAGTTCCATGGATGAAGTTTCATTGGATTTCCCCATACTTTTTGAAGTCTCCTGTTTTGATTCCTTTGTGGGCTCCATGCTTTCTGTCACAACCCCTTTATCCAGTGATGGGGTTCAAATAATTTAACAACTGGTTCTCTGCCCTAATAACCAGCTGGGTAGGCATGGCTCAGTGGTCATGTGATTATGTAGGCATAGCCAATCCAACATCACTCAGGTCGATGAGCGCTTTGCCTTAGCTGTTACAATGTAATAAGGGTTAACCAGAGAGACAGTTTCTGTAGCAGAGCAATAAAGATTAGGCTAGAAACAACAACAGAATGTTTCCTTCCTGCCTTCCTTATAGGATTAGCTCTGTAAAGTGGGGAAAAAAACCAAAATAAGATTTCTTCCAGCAACCGGTTCTCCGAACTGCTTAGAAAGTTAACAACCTGTTCTCCCAAATAGGTGTGAACTGGCTGATTCCCATCACTGCCTTTATCTTTCTCTTCCATTGCCTACTTCTGTTTTCCTTAGAATTTTTGAACACCTCTTTCATTTATTTATGACTCCTGCCAATTACTTACTTACTGGGAAATCAGAAGTCATAACTGAAGAAGCTTCTTGGATGAGAAGCGAAACATCTTCAAGGAAAAGTCCAGTTGCCCTTTGAAAAAGCACCATTGGGACAATCATGACCTGGATGACTGAGAATCTCCATAGACATTTTGCATCACATTTATTTATTTTCCAAGTCTATTACAATTTTATGGGTAGTATAAATGTGCCTAGAACCTAAGCTTTCCCCCCTCAAGATGCTCTTTTTCAATGATGCATACCAGCGCTGGGTTGCTCCTGGTTTGGCCCAGTTCAGCCGAACCAGTAGTAACGCCGGCAGGAGCATGTGCAGAAATGTTGCGCGCGAGTGCGAGCATGTTCAGGAGTGCACCCGAACAGGTAGTAAAATATTTGCAACCCACCACTGGTGCATACATTAGAACACATGGTTATTCTGCATGGTCATCATTCTGTTAATTAAATAGTTTCGTTATCAACTGTTAACTGCTGCAGATAACCATTTTTAAAAGACTCAGCTTCAGGATCAAAAGTAAATGATTCTCACTGGCAAAGACATTTTTCTCAGTTCAGTTAAAAAAAATACAAAAGTTCTTTCACTCAAAATTTTTATCATTTAGCGTTGGACTTAAATTGTTTTTGTTATTAGTACATAGTTTGAACTTAAAGAAGTGTAGCTGGTGGTATCATTATTTTTGGATGATTTTGCAATAATGTAAAATACCTCAAGATAATAGCAATAAGATGATGGCCTAGAGATATAATTTATTTAGTATTTACTTAGATTTTGTAAATTGACTTTTCCAGGGCCACCTTACTTTCTACTTTGATTTAATCACACAATCTTGCATTCTGTTCTCAAATCTGGAAGCAAATAGGAAACACGAGGACTCAAATCTTTTCTAAAACGGTAGGAAAAGATTATATAGCAACACTATATTTTAAAGCAGAAATCATTGTGGATTAGGTTTTCGTTCTCTGAAATAGTACACACAATCATGACTATGAATATATTGAACTAAAGGAATTTGAGATTTAAATTATTTTTGAATCTCATTTTTATACTGCAGTTCCCATAAATACCAGTAAAAACAAATAAAATGTCATAAGAAGTTCAGCAGGGAAATTGCTGTTCCCATCTCAATTCTGCCTTCCATCTACCCCACCCCAAATGCCAGTTCTTCAGCTTTCACTGATTTAAATTCAAAGACAATTCGCAGAGCAAATCAATCTCTAAGTAGGACTTCAAAGGGTTCTTCTTCCATATCCTGGATGGTTGCTGTTGGCCAATATTAAACTAGACAAACTAAAGATCTGACTCAATGTGAAATGGTTCCCTATTTTTCAATAAAGTTTAAGCACTTATAATTAGGTGTTATAACCTAATGAATACATTTTATACTGGTACATTCTTTAAACACAAAACTTGTTCTCTGCCCCAAAGAGTATTCAGTCTAATGCAAGCTTAACCTTCCATGGTAAAGCTGGGAGAAAATCTCCAAGGCAACAGAAATCCTCAGCTTAAAGTACATATTGAATGAGTGTTGCTCGAATCTATTTATAGAAATGTGTAGGAAAAACAATTAAGGAGACAGACAGTAGATTAATGGGTTAGTTGTGCAATTTCTGAAATTTAGCTGTAAAGAAAATGGAATTATGAGAAAGAGAGGCATAAGTACTCAGCATCTACTTTATAAGATAATCAATTTATAGTTTATATCATATCAACCTATATTTTTCTGTCTAATTTTGAAATTACTGTTTGGTCCGCTGTTGATTTTAGACACACATAGATGTAAAATGTAATATTAATTGAATTAAATATTAAAATATTTTTTAATATTTAAGCTTACTCCCAATTTTTTCAGGGTACTCTTTAATTTTCATTATGAAAGCTTCCTGGTCATTTCATTTTCAATATCACAATAGTGTCATCATCATAGTGAAAGTTATTGATGTATCTTTCTCCAATTTAAAAATCTCACTTATCTTCTTCCAATCTAGCTTCCCTTAATATACATTTAGCAATTAATGTACATAAATAAGAATACAGCATTATGCCACACATTTCATGACTTAGAGTCATCCTGCTCCATCTACCCTTTGGTTTCCTGACTTATGTACGGCTTTCTTATGAGAACAATGAGATGTTTCAGGATTATGTTTTTCTGAGCACGTTCTTGACATGATTAACACAATCAAAGGCCTTTCTGTAATCAATAAAGCATATAATAGCTTTATTTTAGGTTTTTTTGGGGGGCTTTTTTTCAATTATCTAGCATGCACCTGTAATAATGTATCATGTTTCTCATATTTCTTAAAGTGATTGTAAATTTATGGCATTTCTTTTTCCATGCGGCCTGCAGTTTGGTTAGGATGATCCTAAGTATTATTGTGTTGGCATTTGAAATTAAGGATCTTGTATGTAGTTTGTACACTCTGTTAAGTCTCCCTTTTTGAGATTAGAATATAGACTGACCTCTTCCAATCTGTTGACTACTTTCTTATTCTACAGATTTGTAAAACCTTTGGTTAAGATAATTGGCTATGGCCTGATTTAAGAGGCAGCCCTGACCCATGATTCTTTGTGGGAATCAACTGTCCATCTCTGGCTCTTGTGTGACTGTGTGAATTTTGCTCATGAAATTCTAACCTCTGGACTAGTGACAGCTCTGACTTTGATCTAGGAACTCTGGACTGGATTTTGGCTATTCTTCTGCGTGCTCCTGTTAAAGCAAAACCACTTGGGCCAGTTTGTTTCAGAGACTTTGTTTTGGTTTGCATTTCTTGTCTGCTGCTTTCTCCTCAATCCTCTGTAAACTGCTAATTTCCATAGCAACTGTGTGAGTATATAATTGAAACCAAAAGCAGGACAGTAGCAATGATACAGTCAATATGATTTATGTGCACTGTACCTGTTAATGTCCAGGTGTTCTTTAGGCTATTGAAATACTGTTAGCAATGAAGAAATCATTAGAATGTATCAAATTAATAAGTTATTTTTCTGCTTAATTTTTATCATCTAAACCATATGCTACAACTTCATTTTCTTCTCAATATTTCCACTTTAGTTTTCCAACCCCTGACCACAAGCAACACAACTTGCTTGTATGTTGTGTGGATTTCAGAGTGAACTTTGCTATAAAACTCTTTAACTTCAATTTTTTTTCTGCACCAGTAATTGGAGCACAAACTTGACTAATCATCATATTAACAGCTGGTTCACTAAGTCCAATTATTATTTTTATTTACTGTCTGCATTGTAACCAAGTACTATGTTTACCATAGTCTTCCTGACAAGGAAAGCAACAACACTCCTTTATTTTTCATGTCCTGAATAATAAACATGGTGATCGCCTAACTGAAAATGTCCCAATCCAATCCATTTCAGTTCACCAATGAATAAGGATTCATTTCATCTTTCACTGTGTTGAGCTTTCTCATATTAATATTTCTTATTGCCCAGGTTCTCACTGTAAAGCTATCTTTTCAACTTGGATTGTTTTTCCTTTGATGGCAACACCAGCAACTACACTTTTCAAAAGCTTTAATCTAACCATATTATAAACCCAATAAGTGCAGTATGCTGATGACTCTTGAAAGATCTGAGTTCTTCCTCAGTACATTGATGAGTACCATCAGATTTGAGGGGACCACCATCCAGCACAATGTTGATCAATTTATATTTTCTCTCCTTGTGGATTTTCCTCCCTATAAAATACAGGAGTGGTTTAGCATTGTCTTCACCTACACTGAATAAAATCATGTCTTTTCTGCTGTCACTAAAGTGATCATCTGACTCTAGCATCTTCCTATATTGCTGCTGTCCAATACAAGTAGCTGACATGATTTAGACGGGCAACTGTTTTGACCTTCATGTGATAGGTGATCCCACTGGGATTGCATTATATACTATAATGAGGCAACACAGTAGGACTTGAGCGGAGACTTATAAGCTGTAAGCCATAAATAAAATCCAGTAGGAAATACTATGTTATATTAAAATCACTATATTATAATATTGACTAAAATTAGTATAGAATAGAATAGAATAGAATTCTTTATTGGCCAAATGTGATTGGACACACAAGGAATTTGTCTTTGGTGCATATGCTCTCAGTGTACATAAAAAGACAAGATACATTCGTCAAGAATCATAAGGTACAGCACTTAATGATAGTTATAGGGTACAAATAAGCAATCAGGAAACAATATCAATATAAATTGTAAGGATACAAGCAACAAAGTTATAGTCATACAGTCATAAGTGGGAGGAGATGGGTAATAGGAACGATGAGAAAACTAATAGTAATAATAATGCAGCCTTAGTGAATAGTTTGACAGTGGTGAGGGAATTATTTGTTTAGCAGAGTGATGGCATTCGGGAAAAATATGTTCTTATTGTTCTAGTTGTTGTTCTGGTATGCAGTGTCTAGTTGTTCTGGTGTGCAGTGCTATATAGCATCGTTTTGAGGGTAGGAACCAAAACAATTTATGCCCAGGATGCGAGGGGTCTGTAAACATTTTCATGGCCCTCTTTAGTCATAAGATAAGCCAGAACATCTGTGCAATTTTTTTAAAAAAATGATGGCTATTAGGCTCAAGCCCAAACTCTAAGGTCCATCTGTGATTTCAATGCTTTATTTGCTTATACCTAACAGACAGAATCTTACCAAACTAAAGCTATAAACGTCTATAATAATAGATATATCCTGAGAATTTCTAAATTGTGGCTATCCTAAAGCTCTTTCCCTTTCTCCCTTCCAGCTCAGGATTGTGCAGTCTCTTTGTCTAGGCTCTTTCTGGGAAAGCTGTGAGTTGGTAAAATCCCTTTCCCTCCTGCTGCAGGTGCACTATTCCATCACAATAGCTGAAACCAAATGGATGACATCCAAAATGGATACTAGACAAACCTCTTGTTTAAATACGTTATTGAATGTATTATTCCAAATTTCAAGTAACAAACATTCCCAGAATTCTGGATAGAAATGAACAACCGGACAAGTGCATGTATTTACTTTGGTCCACATTGCATGAAAACTCATGCAATATGAAAGGGTAAGGGTAAGGAACCAGAATGAAAAAGGTAGCTGATCAAAATGGTATATGTATTGCTACTTGCTTATTGACAGGAATCTTGCCAGACTAATGCACTCACTACAGAAACTACTAGATAAGCACTGCAAGGTTTAGGGAGCATCTGTGTTCCGTTGCTTCATTCTTTTCATCAATTCCAGGCTAGCCAGTCTCTCAATTCCTCCCCTCCCTTCAGTTCCACATTCTGGAGAGTAAGTATAACAGTGGAATAAGCATGATTTATCATCTTGTGTAGGTTGATCTGGTTGACCTGTTCTCTTGACCTCTTGAAACATCTTTATTAGAATGAGTCACCTTCACAGAACTCTCACATTTGTAATTAAAGATAATAAATTCTAGGCCAGTTGTTAATCTCCAGGGACAAACCTGAATTCAGTCTCTTTATTTTGGGTCAATAATAATATATATGTTTTAAGACAGATTGTGCAAGCTTTTCTCTCCAGTTTTCAGTGGAATTACTGGGGGCTCTCCAACCATAACCAAAGTTCAATCTCAATTAGTTCAACTTAGCATAATGTAAATAAATAAATATAGATGATTGATCCCTGCCACAGTTCAGTGGTAATTTTGTGAGGAATATGGGGTTCTGCATGGAGTCTCAGGTTATGCACCCCATTTTTAAAAAAGTTTGTAAGTCCCATTATCCTTGAAGTGCTATCTTGGACTTAGTAAGCTTGCCTTTGATACATGTCTAATGCTGCATGAAGAGAGATGCTTTAAAGTGGTGATAAGGCAGACTTCAACATAAGAGAGCTTCATTTTGTTTGGTTGGTCACAAGTTTTGTTATAGGAAGTAATAATATGCTTAGCTGTTTGGAAAAATAAATCAACAGGAGATGTTATCTACTGTATGCCACGGCCATGGCCTCTGCATAAATGTCAAGGGCAGAATTTTAAATTTGTCACTTCCCACCCGTTACCCCCTCCATGCCTAGAGTCTTAATTTATAGCCCATTTTCATCTTGGTGCTATCTCAAGAGGCGCTGGCACTCATCTTCCTGAGATTTCCCTCCAAACTATCCACCCTGACAGCATAATTTACTGTACTTGCCTCACAAATGTCTCCAGAGCCTGAGAAAACACAGATAACCAAGCCTGAAAGGATACAAAACAACCAAAGGGATGTGGCAAGGCTGCCAGAAGTAGTTCTTTCACCCCCATTTTCCATCTTTTGAAGTAAAAAGCTAATTGACTTGCCTCAAATTGATCACTTCCTTTGTAATTGGGGTGAGAAGCAGATGCCCTCATTAATGGTCAGGGAATTTAAAAGCAAACCAAATGGAGTTCAGATAGCCTACATTAGAAGTAAGTTATCTGCTCAAACAGCCAATTCTGGTTTCCAGCAGGAGACAATGGAAATAAAGATGGTGGTTGTGACTTTACAATGGAAGTTTTTTGTTGTGGCTCTCATCTGGACTTCTTTGACAGCTTCTTTCTCTCTATCATTCTCATACCTGTGGTCCCATCATCTCCAATCATCTTAAGTATGAGCTAGCAGGGTGCTGCAGCTGACAAAAAGAGCCAATGAAGTCCTAGCCTGTGTCAACAGAAAGATAAATCAAGATCTGTCCTTGTAAGTCCACACTTGGAATACTGTATCTAGTTCTGGTCACCATGATACAAAAAAGATGCTGACACACAATATAGAGAAGAGCAAAAAAGGTGGAGGCTAAACATATGATAAAAAGTTAAATGAACTTGGTACATCTAAAGAAAAGAAGGAGTAGGAATGATCTGATACTTGCCTTTCATTACTTGAGGTGCTATTACAGAAAAGAGGGGGTCCGTCTATTCTCCAAAGCACCTAAGGGTAGGACAAGGAGTAAAAGAAAGAGAAATTTCCTCATAATGAGAACAATTAAATGGTGGAATAGTTTGGATTCAGAAACTGTGGGTGCTCCATCACTGAGGTTTTCAAGAAGAGATTGTGCAACCAGTGTTTGATATGGTATAAGGTTCTCCCGTTCAAGCCAAGAATTGGATTAGAAGACCTCCAAAGTCCCTTCCAACCCTGTTATTCTATGTTCTATATTCCTCTTAGTGCCTGTCCCAGTCTGTCTGCTCATAACCCTCATTCCCCATGTGGAAAATAGTTCCTAATGGACTAAGCCCGTGAACCTATGGCATACATGCCCAAAGCAGCACACAAAGCCATGTTGCCTGGCACACGGAGCGTCACCTGTTCCTCTTCTGGGTTTCTGGCATGCATGCATATGTGATGATGATCAGCTGGCCTTTGTGTGTGTGGCAGTGTTGGAAACTGGAAGACCTGGTCTTCCGTTTCCAGCATGAGCATGCATGCCGGTCAGTTGATCAGTGCATGCGCATGTGCCGCAGTAACCGGAAGACTTGCCAACTGGCATGCATGTGTGTGCCGGAAACCAGAAGTACATTTTCTAGCACACACATGCCCCCTAGGCAGCTACTCGTCCTGGTCGTGGCCCAGACAAGTGCATGTGCAAAACCCGTGTGTGTGAGAAGTGCTCGCTTTTTGCCACTCGGTGGAGAAAAGGTTTGCCATCACTAGACTCAGCCATTAAAGGCCATACTAAGCCTTTAAAAGGTCACCAGGGTTAGGGTCACAGTTCAATTTAAATATAGGTTATATTTTATTTACATAATTATCTTGTTTGTTTTAATTTTGTGATGCATTGATCTTGCCCAATATCAGAATTCTCTTAACAGTAAAAGAATTTTGGCCAGGTTGCAATCTGATAAAATATTTGTCAGCTTACATATTTGTCAGTTTACAAGGCAGCCCAGATCAAAGATAAGATTGCTACAAGGACTATTGGAATTCTATTGTTGCAGGGCATAATAACAGAATCTTGAAAGCCTGCCAGAGATTTTCTCTCTCCAACCTCTTAAAAAGAATTGAGGAAGAACAATATTTAGTTTCTACCTCACTATCTCCTTCCTTTCAGAGCTCATCTAGGATTTACCTAATGACCATTGAAGGCCTTCTTCAAGGCCAACTCATTTACCTCTATTTATGATTTAAAATAAGAAGTTAATTGCCCCCTTTATTGTATGGAAATAAAGGAGTTAATAATTTCACTCTCTTGTCATAATAAGAATGATTGACAAGCTATGACATTCAAAGCTAATCTTTGTAGGCCACATAACTCAGTTGCTGCCACATGCTCTCGGCCTCTCTGGGATGAAAATCAACTATAGGCAGTCCTCAATTTAGAACAGTTCGTTTAGTCACCATTCTAAGTTACAATGAAACTTACGACACTCAAAAAGTGTCTTATGATCACCTTTTGTGACTTTCTGACCAGCAAAGTCAATGGAGACACCAGATCCACTTAACAACCATATTACTAACTCAGTTACAGCTACGATTCACTTAACAACTGTGGCAGGAAAAGTCATAAAATGGGGCAAAACTCACTTAACAACTGTCTTGATTAGCAATGGAAATATTGAGCTCAATGGTTTTCCTAAGCTGTATACCCCTTTAGGAGTAAATTACCAGCATTCATTCTTACTTCCAATAAAGTAGGCAGACTAAGTCAGAAAAACCTATAGGACCCACATTTGTTTCCTATTGAAACATGTTGACTCCACATTTAACCTAGTTACTGAACGAACCATTCTTACAATATAATGAACCATAAACTAATCAAATGGCCTCAATTTATACAGCAATTGAAACCATTAAAACTAATGCTAAAAGTGACTAAGCTTAGCTTATGTGGAAATGCAGTTACTATGTAATTAAGTGATCTAAGGTTAGACTAATCTTCACCCTATTTTTTTTTAAAGCATAGACCTCAAGGAAGTTTAACCTGATCCTAATTTTACCATAACAGCAATGCAAATATTTATACTAAAAGAAGTCCCCAGTAGTAACACTGCTGGGGGGGGGGGATCCCAATATTTTTCACCCTTTCTCCATCTGGTACCCTAAAGATGCACTGCAGTACAACTCATATCCTCCTTATTCAATAGTCATGTTCATGAAGGATTATGACAGAAGACATTTAGAAAGTGAAGATGTCTGATATGAAAACATACACTGGGGAATGGAGGGAAAATAGAGAGCTGCTAGGAGATCTAGGAGGGTTACGATGGTTGCATCATCTCCATCCTGAACCTTGCAAAGGTCATCTGCAGGAGCAATTGATGCTGCCTCAGTACTATACCCAAGACTGAACAAGATCTGATGCCAATATATTTTGTGAATCTATAAACGCACATTTCTCATTTGCTGTAGACATATAGTCTGGTCTGTTACCTGATTACCTGCCTCTACACCCCATCAGTTGAAAGTAATTCTGCCAAAAAACCCACTTTTCTCAAAGATGTTTTAGCTAATTCGGAATCGTCAGTGCGTGCAATGAATTTGATGGTTTCATCCAAGATGTACCTCTTTTCATTGACTACTACAAAATGTAATTTGCTATTGCATTGCCTAATTACGCCCACTTCCTTGGATATTGCAAAAATGATTGCAAGTTTCATATCTGCCTTCATAGAATAATAGTTTCACTATTTGTAATATTAAGTATGAAAGGTTTTTTTAAAAGTTTGATCTTTTAAAAGAGATATAACTTGAAAGATTGATACAATACTTATATTGGGCTAAACCAGGGGTGAAATGCTACTGGTTCGGACCTGTTTTTCTGAACTGGTAGTAAAATGCTACTGATTCGCCCAAACCGGTAGTAAAAAAAAAATGAAACTAGTTTGGGTGAACCAGTTTTTCCGACAATCATCTGTGACACATGATTTACATTAGCTAGAAAGCAGGACTTCCTGTTTTCTAGGTAATCAAAATCACATGGCACAGCGGATTCCCTCCCCTCACTGTTCACTTACCCTTGCAGGTGTGCTTGGTACCAGGCTCCACCCGCTCACCCAGACATCATCATGTCCATTTTTGACATTCTGCGCATGGTCACATTGCTACCAAACCGGTAGCAAAAGTAAGTGGATTTCACCCCTGGGCTAAACCCAGTTACAGCAGTTTTACCTGAAAAGTGACTTAAGCCATCTTAAAACCCAAGGTTCAGGGCAAGTTAGTATATAAAAAGTTAAACTACTTATATAATTTTAATGGAGGTTTTTTTTTTAAGAAAAGTTTTATTGTAACATGCATTTAATTTTTATAGTTTCTATTTTAAAAGCAGTACTCTAATGGTTTATGACATTTATCATTATATATCTGTATTAGGATCACCTGTGTTTTGAAACAGGATTTATGCTTTTGAACTTTGGTGTTGGAAAAGACTCCTGAGAATACTGTGAACAGCCAAGAAAACAAAGCAACGGATCATCAAACAAATCAATCCAGAGCTCTCATGCAAGTCCCAAATGACCAGACTCAATATATCCTTATTAGGACCCATTATGCAAAGATCTTGGTCTCTCTGCAGAAGGTTCTAATGCTGGGAAAGGTGGAAAGGAACAAAAGAGGATGACCAGCACCAAAATGGATGGATTCAGTTATGGGGTGATGGATGCACTGTTGGAAGATCGGAAAGGCCAGCTTAGGGACAGATTGTCATGTAGAAATATCTATGTGGTTGCTAAGACTCAACAATCACCCAGTGGAATAATCAAATGATCAATCAATTTGGTTCCTCATGAGAAGCGATTTTTTTCAAGACGGACTTCATCAAGGAATCTTACAAACATTTACACACACACACACACATCTATAGCTCTATCTCTGTCTGTCTGTCTGTCTGTCTACCTACCTCCTACCTACCTACCTACCTACCTACCTACCTACCTACCTACCTACCTACCTACCTACCTACCTACCTATTTTCTTCAGGGTAAAAAAGTTATGCAGTACAGAGAAATGTAGCAAAAAAGAGTAAGCTAAAGAAACTAAAGGCAGGAGATTAAAAAAAACCAAATATAAATGTAGTTTGTACCAATACCATTCACTCTCCTTATTTGTCCCTACAATTTGCACACCATTTGTCTTCTTTTTTAATATATTTTTTCTAGGACATTACATTGTCCTAGAATTGTTGTTCTATTTCATTTTTTGATAGATTAGTAGCATTTCCATACAGATCTCTAAGATATTCTTTCCTCATTTCTTCCCAAATAATTTTATCACTTTTATTTTGAATTCTATTCGTTCTACTGGAAGCTCCTGTTTAGCCCCCTTCAACACCTTATACAACATTTATACAACATTTGCATCAAAATCCTTTGCATTTTTTCTGTCTTTTAATCTCAACTACTTATTCTTTTATTACACTCACCACTATGTTCTTCTTATTATACAATATACAATATACAATATACAATATTATACAATATTATACAATATTATACAAGAGCCAAGGTGGCGCAGTGGTTAAATGCAGCACTGCAGGCTACTGCTAGATCAGCAGGTCAGCGGTTCAAATCTCACCGGCTCAGGGTTGACTCAGCCTTCCATCCTTCCGAGGTGGGTAAAATGAGGACCCAGATTGTTGGGGGCAATATGCTGACTCTCTGTAAACCGCTTAGAGAGGCCTGAAGGCCTATGAAGCGGTATATAAGTCTACTGCTATTGCTATTGCTATTGCTATTGCTATTGCTATTTCCCCCTAGCATTTCCCCATCATTTACAACCTCTTTATTAGTCTTCCAAGCATCTCCTTTCATATTTCCCAATAGTGGTATTCTGTGATATACGGTAATTAACCATCTTTGTCCTCTGTTCCAAGCAGTTTAGACTTTTTATTATGTTATATATATATATATTCCAATAATTCTGCTGGAAGATTAGTCTATTTTATAATAATTCTTTATATAGAACTCATGTTTTCTCTTCCTATAGTCATTTTCATTCTATTCTCTCCTTTTCTCCTTTTCTAGCATGTTTATTTTCCTACAATATCTTTTTTAGAAACTATCAAAAATGAACTGTTCATTCTCGGAAACTCTTATCAGTTTTTACTTCTTCATGAAGAAGAAATTGATGAATTATCTCTCTTTTTAATTCTTTCTTTTCCATGTGAATACAGAAACGAACATACATTAACCCAGGGGTCAGCAACCCATGGCTCTGGAGCTGCAAGTGGTTCTTTCATCCCTCTGCTGTGGCTCCCTAACGCTCAAAATATGCACCACAACTGCCCATGTGTGATACTCACCAGCATACAGTTTATTGAGCTTTTCAATCCCCGGGAGCCCAACCATGGATAAATCCAAGAAAAGAAAACTTTCAGAAGAAAACAGAAAGTTTAATTCAACTACATATGCTAGTTCTGTGGTCGCTCAGGCACAGAAAGGGTTTTTGTGGCTCCCTGTGTTTTCTTTTCTGTGGGAAATGGCTCCAAATGGCTCTTGGAGTGTTAAGTTTGCCGACCTCTGCTTTCTTAACATTCAGTTGAAACTTCCCTCTTGTATAACTTGTGTCAATTCCGTCTATTCACTCTATTTCCCCAAGAACAATTTTTACTCTCTTCTGCATGTCAGCCTTTTAGGCATTTGATAGTTGCTGCTATGTTACCCTTCAATCTTCTTTGTCCTGAATTCCCTTAATCTTTCAGACTTACATTCCATGCCTGCAATTTAGCTACATCATTCAGAAAATCAAAATATTACTTGGAAGCAAAACACCATATTATTCATGAGTATTGCAGAACTTCAACATACATATTATTTATCTGAATCCTAGGTTTTAACACCTCTCTCCATTTCAGCTCAGTTTACTGTGCTAGACTTGAATCAAGGCCCATTGAAACCTTTTCTGTTTTGTGATGAAAGTTAAAACACCATGTGGTTAAATGGAATTAAAAAACTACCTCAAGTGGTGGGAAAATTGGCCTGAAGTTTTTATTTTATTAATATCCTAAGGCAAAGTGCAAGATGTTGTCCTCATCTATTCCACAAATAGATACCAACAGAATGACAGTATCTTAATTCCAGTGGAGGGATCCGGTTCAGTGATCGTGTGCTTTGGGCATGCACAAGCAATCCATGGGCACCTGCACCTGACACATGCTCTGCATGTGTCAGCAATTTTAACAAAACTTATCTTCCATGTTACTTCTGGAGAGTAATGCAGCTGAGGCACAGCAATCTGCTCTGTCGTGAAAATCAGATGAGAGAATACAGGGAAGTAAAGTGCAGGGGCTGGTGGACAGGCCAACCTGATTGTCGGAGCGAACCAGTTTGATCTCCAGCTGATCATCGAAGCTACCAGTTCACCCGAATTGGTCTGAACCAGCTGAATCCCACTCCTGATTAATTCGGAATATAGGGTGCCATATTTGCTTGAGAAACTTTTGGCAGATTGACTGCATGTACCATAGTTCTCTAGTCCCCCTGAAGCATTGGCCTTATCCTCTCCAATGATGATTATGGTATGACAGTTACTGAGAAGACAGCACCAGCCCATCTCTAGATGAGCTTACTGTACTGTTTTGGAGTGTCTTAGAAGACATCATCCCATTGTTTCTATTGTGGCAAGGTTTAACTGCCAGTTCACCTGTCTTATTCATTATTTAATTATGTATGTACATATTTATTTGTTCGTTTGTTTATTATTTATCTATTACATTTATATAGCTGTCCATCTTTAAACCAACTCTGTGTGGCTCCTAATCAAGAATTAAAGACATATACAATTATATTAAAACTGTAAAACTCATCTGATTTATTTTTATTAATTGATTGATCAAATTTGCTTTCCACTCATCTCATGGTTCAGACAAGAGTATCTATTCTTCTACCAATGCTACAGTGTGGGGGCGGGGGAGGAAAGTCAGGTCTTCAGAGTCTTATTGAAAGCTGAAAGGGTGGTTGTTAGATCCGCGGAAGAACCAGTCTGAGGCGTCTGAGGTAACTGTAAGTTAACTGCTTTATTACAGGCAAGAACGAAGAACAGAAGTAGACCGGCACTCTTCCTCCGTCTGACAGCTTTTTATATAGAGCTGTCATACGGAAGAACCAATAGCCACGCGTATGACAGCCCGGCAACTTGCAGGACGCGCCTGATTGGTTAAGGCGCGCCTGGCTGCTGCCGAGCTGTCTTTCGTAAGTCCAAGGACTTACTCGGGCTTCCCCCCCCCCCCAGCGAGGAGCATGCATCGGAGACAGTGCAGGTGTAGTCGCGCAAGTAGGAGTGGGAGACAGCGGACACGCCCAGAACACCGCAGTTGGAGAGGCGGTGCTGAAGGGCTATAACAGTGGTGGCCTATCAAATTCCAGAAGGAAAAGTGTTCCACAGGGCAGTGGTTGCCACGGAAAAGGCATGCTTCCTAACTCTCATCAGATGATAAAATTTAGGCATAGGGACTAGGAGTTTGCCCACCCTATTTGACTTGGTAGGACAGGTAGATGTTCTCAGGGAGGGCATGTTATGTAGAATAGAAAGGGACACCATTTTGTTTTTGCCTCAGGCAAGAAAGCGTCTTGGTCTGACTTGACGTGCCAGTGATTCTCAGTAGCACATTTATTGCTTTTGAAGTATTTGGAATAGTTGGATCCTATAATACGACAACAGCACTTTCTTGAAATGCATGTATATATTTCATTTCCTCCTTTGTCTCTGGGGGAGAGTTTAGCGCTCAGATAGATTACATTAATCAGCTGCTAGAGTCTTTTAAAGCTTATTTTTCTCTTCCTGTGAGAAGTATCTCACTGTGCATAATGTAACATGCTGTTACATTTAAAATATTTCAATAGACTTTGCAGGGGGAAAAAGCCTTAAAAATAGTTTCTAATTACTTGTTCTTAGAAAAATCACATCTAAATTATGAGCAATTATTTTTTTTAAAAAGTGCATTTATAATAGTCAAATCAAACAAGGTCAAATGTTTAAGAACAAAAGGGTTAGGTCATAATTACAAGGCAGGGGAAGGTAACTTGCACAGCAGCAAAGCAAGAAAAGATTTTAGGATCATGATCTCTTCTGAATTGCCAAGGCTGGGCAAGTACTTAGATTCAGTACTTTGGAACAATTACAGGAAATTGTTTCTTTAAAAGCTATCCATGGCTTACCATTTGCAATTCTTACACTGCAGTGCTTCTGGCCTTCATTGTCAGAATGATGCTTACAAATGTACAAGAATGCAGCCACAGATAAGATAGCAGATGGCCAAGACTGTACAAGGCATTGTATTCTGGTTCTTTAAGTGACAACCAGGATACACTTGCAGTATTTAAAGAAAAAGGTGGAAGGTCAGACCTTCTAATAATTCTTAAAAATTGGGATTGGCAGTGGACTGTTGCAAATGGCATGCTACTTCTCAGATGCTAGCCAGCCAGACTCTCATACCCTCTCCCATGAAACTCCATTCTAGGATTTAAATTGTCCTTCTTTTCTTTTTAAAGGCCAATTTGCATGCTAAGCATGCTAAAAATTCATTAGACTGCATTCAGGTGATGGATATGTGAGATTCTCTAGTTATCTGAGATGAGTTTTACCTTTGACTCCTGAGAATGTGGCCAAGGTCCTTGGCCCAATCAGTCCAGCCACTTATTTTTATTCCATGTTCCTGCTGGCTGGTTACAGGCAACATTTGGATCCACCTGATGTTTACTTTTTTGTCCCTCAGCCTGAATGGTATATCTTCTTCTTATGAAATTTTCACCGGAATGGATGGTTTGGATCAGTGGTGGGATTCAAATAATTTAACAACTGGTTCTCTGCCCTAATGACCATCTGGGTAGGTGGGGCTTGGTGGTCATGTGACTGGGTAGGCGTGGCCAACTCAAGGTCACTCAGGTCAATGGGCTAACCGGAGAGGCAGTTTCTGTAAGCAGGTCAATAAAGATTAGGCTAGAAACAACACTAGAATGTTTCCTTTCTGCCTTCCTTACAGGATTAGCCCTATAAAGTGGAAAAAAACAAAAGGGGATTTCTTCCAACAATCGTTCACTGAACTACTTAGAAATTACCAACTGGTTCTTCCGAATAGGTGCGAACTGGCTGAATCCCACCACTGGTTTGGATAATTTTTTATTTGTTTTCTTTCTGGGAAATGTTATTGAGAATGTGGGGAGGTTTCAGCTTCAAAGGCTCTGGAAAATATGGATTACTATCTGGATACCCATGCTTCACGACGAAACCATGTGGTTGGGCTATGCAGGAGAAATTGGCTCGGTGGTAGTTGGTGATTGAAACACATAAGGGAATATTGCTTCCACCACCTTGAGTCTGGAAGCAGTACCATAGGTGGAAGGTGGAGACATTTTGGTGAGGTACCGATGTTTAGTACTGTAAGAAGCCCCAGACCGCTTCTAAGTAAAGAAGTGGAACATCTGCCAATTTGAAGTGAGATAACGGAATGTGAGTCAATTGGTAGTTGGAAAGAGTTTCTTTCAGATGGGGAGGGGGAGTAGAATGTCTAACTCCTTAGCATCAGAGTATGTTGCTGTAAGGCAACTGGCAGTTAGAACAGAGTTCTTTTCAGGTATGGAGGGGGAGTAGAACTTCTTTTTTTAAAATATAAATTTTTATTTTTATTAAACAAATAACACACACACCAAAAGAAAAAAAAGAAAAAAACCATCATCACACACAGCATGTCGTTTGGTTACAAGTGTTGTTACATCCATATTCTCGAATAACATTTACCATCACAGATTTTTCATCTAGTATAACTAAATACCTCACTTTCATTGTACAGTATATGTTCAATAACAATTAGTATTATTGTTTTTTTTCCAATAAACCTAATTCCCTTACATTCTTAATTGTCTATTTGATAACAGTATACCTTTATATAATCACAAATCCCAATATGAAAAAAAATTACCAACCATTTATATTTGTATGTCACTATTTTCAATTATGCATAATTCCACCAATTAACTATCGGGTAGGCTTATGTTCATTATTGTCCTTGTACATCATACATTCAAACATAAATCTTATTCCTTCATTTTTCAACAAAATATTCTAAATAGTCACTACATATATATACCAATTTTTAATTATTCCCTTATTAAAATTATTTATCAACAACAAGATATCCTTGTAATATATTCTTAGGGTTATACATTATATCACCAATCCTCTATCAAGTATACATAAAATCATTGTTATCCTTATCCATTTTCAAACAAAAAATTCTAAAGTATTCAATTCATAGATGTATCAGTTTTTCATTGTATTGTTAATCTATTTCACAGCACAATTGTGTTATCATTTAACTCCTTCAGTTAAAACATGAGTAAAACATTTTTCATTTCCAAGTTTTTTCCCCTAGCAACTGATAAAACAAGTCCCATATCTTATAAAATTGATCATCTTCTTGTTCTCTAATTTCAAATGTCAATTTACTCATTTTAGCACAGTCCATTATTTTTCAAATAACTTCTTCCTGTTTTGGTATTGTTTCATTTTTTCAGTTTTTTGCAAATGCGATTCTGGCTGCTGTTAGCACGTTTACAATGAGAATTTTTTTTAGTCTTTGTTATAGATTTCTGGTATAATTCCCAATAAAAAGACCTCTGGTTTAAAGTCTATGTGTTTGTGTATCATTTTCTCCAACCACGTGTGAATTTTAATCCAGTATCTTTTAGCTTCAATGCAAGTCCACCACGTGTGGTAATATGAGCCCGGTATCTGATGACATTTCCAACATTTTTCTGATTTATTCTTGGACATTCTTGCAATTCTCGTTGTGGGTAGATGCCACCTGTAAAACATCTTATACAAATTTTCTCTATATGCAGTAGATATTGTCATTTTATAGTTTTGAGACCACAGTTTCTGCCATTTCTCTAAATCAATCCCATACCTAAAATTTCCGCCCCAAGCTATCATAGTTTCTTTAACTTGTTCTTCTTCTTCTCCTCCAATAAAAATCCATATAGTTTTTAATTACTTTTTCATCAGTGCCTGTTAAGATTTTATCTAACTCAGTCAATTTATTGTAAAACCCTTTTGATTTTCTATCTTCCTTATATCTAGATTGTATCTGTACATATGAATACCGATTCATTTCTATCCCTTCTTGTTTCAACTCTTGGATAGATTTGAGTTCACCCTCTGCATTCAATATTTCAACATATCTAACTGTTTGTTCTTTTTATATATTATTGGATATGAAGATGCTTCAATCGTTGATATCCAGACTGGAATTTTTAAGTAGTGTAATCTTTTAACCTTTTCCCAGTTTAATAACAAAGCCTCCCTTATATAATGTCTTTTAAAATAGCCATGTGCTTTAGTTCCCTTATACCATAAAAAAGCATGCCATCCCAACAGTAAATCATGGCTTTCTACATTCAATAGTCTAGAGTTTTTTAGTGTTATCCACTCCTTAATCCACATCAAATTTATTGCTTGGTAGTATAACTCACAATCAGGTAAGCCCAATCCTCCTCTAATTCTAGCATCTTGAAACAGTTTAAGTTTTATTCTAGCTTTTTTCCCTTGCCAAATAAACTTCAAGACTATTTTATTTAGGTCTTGAAAAAAAACCTTACCCAATCTGATTGGGATTGTCTGGAACAGGTATAAAATTCTAGGTAGAATATTGATTTTGATTGTAGAAATTCTTCCCATCATTGATAGTTGTAAATTTTCCCATTTCATCAAGTCAGTCGCAATTTGTTGTTTTAGTCTAGTATAATTGTCCTCAGAGCATGTTAATTACTGTATAAGAAATACTAATAATCTGATGGTCATTTTGAAAAATCCTTTCTTAGTGAGCACCTAGAAGCCAAGAGGAACATATGTGCCAAATTTCAGGTTTGTAGGCTTTACGGTTCTGGAGATTTTGTGATGAGTGAGTGGCATTTTCCTTATATAAACCCTTTTCAGTCCTGTCCAGTTCTGTAATGTAATGTAATATAATCTGTAATGTCTTGAGGATGGGCTGACAAATTCAGACCAGGGAAATAATGAAAATGCATTGGGTGTACTTGCAGATGATCTCTGCTTGGAACCAAGATTGTGATAATACCACCATCCCTGTTCTTTGACTTCTTTGATGTCCAAATTACCTGAGTGGATCAGGAATGGAGTCATGGCATCCTTCTGTTTCTGTGATTGGATCTACCTGCTGGTTTAGGGGAAAACATAATTTATGTGGGGTGCATCAAGTCTTGAGGATTTCATTCCTTTTGGTTAATATTGTCAGCCTTTCAAGGGAGACCAAACTAGGAAGCCAACATTATGAATGCTAATACATACTTTTGAATCAGGTTACAGTAACATAATCTTACAAGTTTGATTTCTGCCTGAGCCTCAAATTTCTTTCACCCGACTGGTTGCAGTTCTTCCTCCTGCTCCTTAAGATTACTCTTATAGCCTATTGCGAACACCTATGTGAAGCAACGGGGTACAATCATCCATTGATTCAGTGTCTGGTACCATCTATACTGATGATATTCAATTATGTACCCAGTCCTAGCCAGCCAAATAATCCCATTCCAGTGCCTGGAGGCTATGTGAATCTGGATGGGGGAAAACAGGCTTAAATTTGTCAAGAGCGAATTGACTGTAGATGTTTGAACCTCTCAAACCTGAAGTGGTTCAAATTTTGGTTCTGTTTGCTGTCTCTTCAGCACTGGCAGTTTGGAGGCAGGGGTCTTCTCAGAATAATAAGTCCTTCTCAAGCAGCAGATAGTATCTGGGACCAGACAGCATTGTACCACTAGTTGGTACCAATTGTTCTCACACCTAGATTGGATGCATTTACAACAGTCCCTCATGCCTTGGTCACTGTTTGATTGGACTATTGCAATTAATTGCATATGGGTCTGCCCTGAAGACTGCTTGGAAACTGTATGAGCTGCTCTAGTTGCCAGTGGCAACTGGAAAACCAATAAAAAAACCTGTAGAAACCCTGCTGGATTTAGAACCATTTCAGCAGTATTAGTAAAAGAAGGCGTAGAACCCATTACAGTGCATAGTAATCATTGATTCAGTTGAATGGGCATTTCTTCCTTTGTAAAATAGTCAATGAACTGGTGGTATTAGTCTGTAAGAAAGTAAATGACAGCAGAAATGACAAAAGCACTCAAGGTGACAGAACACAAAAAGGCTACTTTCAAATCACAGCAGGAAATTGCACAGGGAGCTGAGTAAAGGCAGACTTTGTTTGTTTCTGCCCTCAAAAAATAGTTGCTCTCCTGTTCTGGTGATGGGGTAACTGGGGCAATGTGAATAAGTTGTAGGACTACAAAAGTCAGTATTTGCTTTTGCTTCTCTCAATATGAGAAATGCCAGAGAAGGGAAATAAATTATGCTGCATCTGCTGGTTACATCCCATAAATCCCATTAAAATTTCAGCTGCAACAGTTTGACCAGGAAACCCAAAGATAGTTCCAGTAAGCTACATAAAAATGCATCTGTGGAAAAAAATACTTTTCTATTAATTGATAGATCTATTATCCAGAGTACCAGTAAAATGGTAGCTAAAGAACAGGAATTTTTTTGAGAAGTCAATCACAATGAGTTCATATGGAAGAGTTCATAAACTCTCTCTGGATTCTAAAACATCAAGTTTGGTGGACTTATGAGATTGCCATGGCATATTAAATGTGGAAGAATTGGAAGTGGATGAAATGGATGGGTAGTGGTAAGATTTTGCCCCCACCTCCATCCTTTTGTTCCTGTAAAGAGTGTGAGAGGTCCTTTTTGAAAAAGCACAATCTTAACAAATTAAGTTGTACATACTACACTTTTATGCATGTTTCCTGTTTCAACATAGGAGGGTGAAATCGTGGTGCCAAGTTCTGTGTTAGTGGTCAATGAGACTTCATAATGCAAGTAGTCCTCTACTTACAACCACAAATGGAACTAGAATTTCCATTGTTAAGCAAGATGGTTGTTAAGTGAATCCTCCCTGATTTTACAATCATTTTTGTCACAGTGGTTAAATGAATCACTGTTGTTAAGTGAATCATGTGGACATTAAGTGAATCCAACTTCATCCACTGACATTGTCAGATGCTAGCTAGGAAAGTTGCATGCGATGATCACATGGCACTTGATAGGGCACTGCAACCAGTGTAAATAATACCAGTTGCCAAGTGCCTACATTTTGATCATGTGATCGTGGGAACACTGGGACAGTCATAAGCATGAGGATAGGCTGTAAGTCATTTTTTTTCCAGTACTATTGGAACTTTGAATGTTTGTAAATTATTTGTTGTAATTTGAGGACTACCTGCAATGGGACTCACAAGCCACATAACATCCTGCAGCTGTAAGTACAATTGTGAACTTTTGGGGTAGTGTAGAAGCCCAGTGGGTTTGCTAATACAACTTTCAAGCTGTCAGAAGTTGAAGTGCAAACAGAGTTTCCAAGTGTCTTCTTGGCTAAGATGTCTCCATGCTAACTCATTACCTTAGAGACAACAAACTTTGCATAGACATCAGTGCTGAAGTGGGTTCTGTTGTGATGTGCTTGCCTTCAGCAGCTGAAAAGGGGATAATGTTACTTTGACCTTTGCATGATTAGACAAACAGCTTTTTGGGGCCAGTCCTGTGAAGACCCGAGAATATTTGCTAGTCTTTTATTATTGATTTACTTATTTGTTACTCCAAGATAGCCTCTCAGCCTTTCAATCTGAAGTATGCAGTACAGGTAATTCCCAATTAAGACTCATAATTGGGATTGCAATTTCCGTCTCTAAGCAATGTGGTCATAAAACATGGCATCAATCCTAGCACTCTCAGTTATCATTAATAAACAAGAATTGTGGCTGATTAAGTGACTCCCTGCAGGATAGCAGACGGTAAGGATGGTGTGAAGCAGTGGTGGGTTTCAGCCGGTATGGCCCAGTTCGGCCGTACCAGTAGTAGTCAGAAGCAGCGACCACTGGTACGGAGGCTCATTTGGCCCACCCGCCCGGGTTCCATACCAGTTTTTAAAGCAACTGGCCAATTGCGCATGCGCACAACCACCTGCATGACCTCCAATGAGCAGATGCATGTTGCAAGGGCTTGCAGGGGCAGTGGAGTGCACAAGCATGTGCACCTCATGTGTACGATCAGGACGCCCAGCCCTGTGTGCAGTGTACCAGTAGCGACGGGGAGAGAAACCCACCACTGGTGTGAAGTATAGCATGAGGGTGGCAGGGCTGAGAGTAGCTGCTGTCAGGCAAGTAGGATGTAGGAATGGCCTGCCAGTAAGTGTAGTGGGGCTGGGGGGAATTGCCACAAGGCAGGGAAGAGTGCAAGTGAACTATTGGAACAACTTTCAACTTTCCCTACCAACTTCTCCATTGACTTTCCTTGTGGGAAATCAGCAGGGAAAGTTGCAAGTGGTGATCACATGACCACAGGATGCTGTAATTATCATAAACGTGAATTGGTTGCCAAATCATGATCATGTACTGTAACTGCAGGGCTGCTGGGATGAACAGAACTTTAAGGACTAGTCATAAGTATTATCCATTGTAACTTTGAACTGTCACTGAACAAATTGTCATTAAATAAGGAATACTACCAGAGGTGGTATTTAGCCGGTTCGGACCAGTTAAAATGAACCGGTAGCTCCAACAATCAGCTGCTCCCCCTCGCCCCTGCTATATCCTGTCCTTTATTTTTTGCTTTCTAGCCCATCTCAATAACACGGCACAACTGATTCCCCCTCGGGTGTTTTACTTACCATTGCTGACTTGAAAGGTAAGCAGCTGAGCTTCTAAATGCTCCATTTTCAGCACTACACCGAGCCAGATGTTAAACTGGCAGCATCCTACCACTGAATACTACATATGAGTTTTAACTAAACAAGTACGTGAATAAACGTCTGCAGAGATTCTAAGACATCTAGGGTTATGCCAAAGGTGTTTTTTCAGGAGGCAACTGGATTTTCTTGTTTTTTCTGTTTGAAGTCGTTTCACTTCTCATCCAAGAAGCTTCTTCAGCTGTTACAGGATAGTGGGGAAGGAAGGATTTATATTCCTTGAAGACAGTTGGTCCATTCTCTACTATCCTGTCAGAGCTGAAGAAGCTGCTTGGATGAGAAGCGAAACATCTTCAAAAGAAAAAAGAACAAGAAAGTCCAGTTGCCTCCTGAAAAAAACACCTTTGGGACAAGTACGTGAATATTTCTGCTGTGATTATGATCCCTTATCGTGTTTTCCACTTGCTCCTGGATCGGTTATAATTTCCATATATTTTACAAAGGCATCTTGTGGAATGCATATATTAGGAATCTTGTCTGGAGGTTAATTAAAGCATGTGTAGCTGGCAAAGGTGATTGGACAGTTGTTAGTTGGGAAAGACTAAAATCTTAGCCTTAGGTGCCAATAGATAATCCAGGCTGCGGAGAACTTCTGTGATCCTAAACTTATTTGGCTATTGTTAGGACTACTGTAGTGATGTGTGGGAAGTGCACCAAACCCTTGAAATATGTTATATAAATGTTAAGTATTATTATTCCCCAGGGATATACCAGCACAGCTAAAAACAACAACATAAAAACATGGAGAAATGTATAGTATTTATTAGAGCATTTCTACAAAGGCCACCTGCTATTCTCTGTGTCTCTGATTGGAATTTTTTTGTGTCTTTTGTTGCTTGTCTGCTTTTTGTTCCAAATATTAATTGCCTCTTCGGATTTTCATTACAATGCCAAATTCAGTATATTATGTGCAACCAGATAACTCTGCCCTGTAATATTTTAGCTATTTAAAGTATGTTTCTCCTATGCATTTACAAATAAAACAATCTTCCATTACATACCATCATGAACAAGAATGTGTAATAGCCACTTTCTGGCCCCAAAATTTGATGTCCTTTCAGTCCTGCATTCCATCCCAAGAAGTTTGACCTTTATTTATATTTAATTTAATTTAGGTGCTTTATCCTATATATGTTGTACAAGAATATGATAATAGGAACAAACAAATCTAGGCCAGCGTAGAACAACTTACCAAGGCTAGAATTGTAGAGAAGGTATTTAGTGTAAGTCGCTCAGACTTACTGCAAGATGGACCTGCAAATAGAAATAAAACAACTGTGGCAAAAGAAAGCAAAGGTAGTACTAATTGTAATAGGCACCTTGGGTGCAATCCAGTGGTGGGATTCAGACAGTTTGCACCATTTTGGGAGAACCGGTTGTTAACTTTCTGAGCAGTTTGGTAAACTGGTTATTGGAATAAATCATTAGGGCAGAGAACAGGTTGTTAAATTACTTGAATCCCACCACTGGTGCAATCCCAAAACAATTAGAGCATCACCACTTGAACAGCATCAGCATTGACAAATTCACCACCAGTCAATTGCAAAAGGCAGCTTTAATCAGAACGCCTTACACCCTAGGCAGACAAAAATACCAAACCCAGTCTGAATATCTGCTGACTGTGTGAAGAACTATAGATTTGATAATATCAGCTTTACTTAGAGCAGCTTACGTTCTGCTATAATACCACTAATACCCTCAAACATCAACCTCTGCATATTCTGGGTCCTTGGGAGGGACTCAATGGGTGGATAAAAATGGCATATCTAGTCTGCACAACAAACCATAGTTATAATATATGTTCATTATTTTTAATCCTATTGTATTTATATCAGGTTAAAGCTGAAAAGGGGGAATAAAATAAGCAGCCTGGAAAAAGTCAAAAGTAAGCCAATTTGGTGTAGTGTTTAAGGCATCAGATAGAAACTGGGAGACATCAGCTAGAAACTGGTCTAGTGTTTAGGGCATCAGCTAGAAACTGGGAGACTGTGAGTTCTAGTGCTGCCTTAGGCATAAAGGCGTAAAGCTGGGTTACATTGTGACAGTCACTTTCTCTCTGCCCCAGAACTCCTAACCAAGGCAATTGCAAATCACTTCTGAAATCTTGGACCCCTCCCACCTTCAAAGTCCTGCAGGGACTAGTCTAGGCAATCACTAGGAATCAAGCCTAACTCAAACACACACACACACACACACACACACACACACTCACACACACACACACACACAAACACACACACAGAGAGAGAGAGAGAGAGAGAGAGAGAGAGAGAGAGAGAGAGAGAGAGAGAGAGAGAGAGAGAGAGAGAGAGAGAGAGAATCAAAGGAAATAGGAAAGCAATCTTACTTTTTAAAGTATTGTTTTAGAAAGATTACTTTGTGTATAGAACCATTTTTTATGTTTTATTTTTCCTCATTTTAAAGTTGAACATGTGCTGGCAGTTTTATTTAAACTTTATAAAACAAAGATTTAACTTAGCTAATGTAAGAATTTTAAGGCTCCATAACTATAAAAAAGATTTTAGAAATAAAAAAAAGATATGCCAACACAAGAGGTGTAAAACCATAGTTGGTTGGAAAAGATGCAAAAGTCTATATTACACCAATAAAGAGCGCAGAGGTTCAACTCTTTGAGGATTTGCCTTCCTGAAAGCAAATAATAATAGTTTATGGAAGTAAAAACTGAGTGTTTTATGGCATTTCAGAGATTAGTATGCTTATTATGGCATAAGAGAGCTTTACCAACCTTATAGTGTGGGATGTGTTCAGACTTCAACTTGCAAAAATCTTGACTTAATTACTTTCACCCTGAATCTTTCCCTTTTAAATATTCATTTTACTTTTCAGAGTAAATGAATTCCAAGATTCTTCATAATGTCTTGGTAATTGGAATATTTGGAATATTGCATTCAGTTTTGGTTGTCACAATATAAAAAGACGTTGAGATTCCAGAAAGAGTGCAAAGAAGAGCAACAAAGATTATTAGAAGACTGGAGGCTAAAACCTATGAAAAATGGTTGCAGGAACCGGGTATGTCTAATTTAATGAAAAGAAGGACTAGGGGAGACATGATAGCAGTGTTCCAATATCTCAGGGGCTCTCACAAAGAGGTCATTCTATTCTCCAATGCACCTGAAGGCAGAACAAGAAATAATGGATGGAAACTTTAGAATAGAATAGAATAACAGAGTTGGAAAGGACCTTGAAGGTCTTCTAGTCCAACCCCCTGCCTAGGCAGGAAACCCTATACTGTTTCAGACAAATGGTTATCCAACATCTTCTTAAAGACTTCCAGTGTTGGGACATTCACAACTTCTAGAGGGAAGCTGTTCCATTGATTAATTGTTGTAACTGTCAGGAAATTTCTCCTTAGTTCTAAGTTGTTTCTCTCCTTGATTAGTTTCCACCCATTGCTTCTTGTTCTACACTCAGGTGCCCTGGAGAATAGTTTCACTCACTCTTTTTTGTGGCAACCCTTGAGATATTGGAACACTGCTATCATGTCTCCACTAGTCCCTTTTTTCATTAAACTAGACATACCCAGTTCTTGCAATCGTTCTTCATATGTTTTAGCCTCCAGTCCCCTAATCACCTTTGTTGCTCTTCTCTGCACTTTTTCTAGAGTCTCAGAATCTTTTTTACATCATGGTGACCAAAACTGAATGCAGTATTCCAAGCATGGCCTTACCAAAGCAAACTAATCAAATAGAGAGGCAACCTAGAAATAAGGAGATATTTTCTAACAGAACCCTTAAACAGTGGAACGGCTTCCCTTCAGAGGTTTTGGGTGCTCCATTACTGGAAGTATTTAAGAAGTCATTGGATAACCACTTGTCTGGAATTGTACAGAGTTTCCTGTTTGAGCAGAGAGCTGGACTAGAAAACCCGGACCAAGTACCTTCCAACTCTGTTATTCTGTTATTCTAATTGGTGGTAGGGAATAGTAAACACATATCTGAATATAAAAGTATACATTTAATGTTATAGTGCAACATCTCTATGAAGTTAATATGACTAGACTGAAAACCAATAATGTTGTAATGGACCATTAGATGGAAAACTTTGCACCACTGATGTTCTTTTTCAAGTTCTTGTGTGATTTAGATTCTAATCAAATTGAAACCATGGCTTTAAATCTTCTTTCCTGTATTCAGGGGCTGTTATACTAAGGAAAAAACAAGCAAAGCAAGCTGCCATGATCACAAGGAAACTCACAGGCATAAATTTATTTCAGAAATTTCCATTTAAAATGAGTGTTGAAATGGAAATTCTCAAGGGTACATAAGAGGTAGAATCTGTATGTCTGGCTTTATCTTCTTCCCCATACATTAATATGACAGGAAGAATGAGTTTTGAGAAATATAGAGTAGATTGTGTTTGTATTAGGATAACAATGGCTGCTTGTATCTTTCATCTGTGTCCTTGCTTTCACATTGCCTGCTTCTGCTATCCATTGGTAAATAAGCCCATTATCAGAAAGACCTTTATGTCTCCACTCGCTAAGAGTATGAGGAATGCAAAGCATACTGCACAAAGCATACCAGGCAGGAAATTATCTGTGGAAATCGCTTTAGTCCCATCTTTTCAAATACAACAGAACTTTACTTTGGCCTTTCTTAGTACCCAGTAATCCACCATCTTGTACTGGTGTCTTGGCCATTTTCCCCCTAGGTATGCAAAGCATAGCCACAGTGATATGTTTTCCAGTCATTCTGAATTTAGTCTGTGGCTCTCTCTTCCTCTAAAATGGGGGAAACGAAAGCAAACCAAATTTCTGCCTTCTATGTCTTTTATTGTGCCTTGGTTATATAATAAAAAGGGTGTTTTGTGTTGTTGATTGAAAGTATATGTACACATTGTTCTAAAAGTGGAACTATAAAACACCTTTCATCAGTTTGCACGACAGAGCATTACAGGCAGGGCATAAGGAATTGACTTCTAACTGTGGAAATTTTAAACCCTTAACATCAAGGGTAATTTGGTGGCAGCAAAAAGCATAATTTATTTTATACCCTCCATTGAAAAGAGAGAAATTGCATTGCACAGCTGGCTGAACTGACAGAACTTGAGGCTGCCACACATAGAATCTACACTATGTTAGAATAAAAATGAAAATCCTGTTTTATTCCCCTCAGGTTAAGAGCATATCTCAACAAAAAAGGAGCCAAGAAGTCACCCATATCGATAGTTACGAAAAATCATTGTGGCAACCTAAAAGAATAGCTTCTCTTTGATATGGGAAATGACGGTTTCCCAAAGCTGACACTTCATCTATACACCATCCATCCTGTGTATGGAGGTGTTATTGTTCAAGGTCAGACACACTGAAATTGCTATAAACCCCTCCAGATAGCAATTAGCAATAGCATTGAGACTTATATACCATTTCATAGGGCTTTACAGCCCTCTCTAAGTGGTTTACAGAGTCAGCATATTACCCCCAACAATCTGGGTCCTCATTTTACTGACCTCAGTAGGATGGAAGGCTGAGTCAACCCTGAGCCTGGTGAGATTAGACCGGCCAAATTGCATGCAGCTGGTAGGCAACAGAAATTCTAACCATTGTGCCACAGTGGCTTATAGATGTTGAACATTTAATATCATTTCACTTTTAATCTCACTAGGTGGAGCAACTTGGAGGACAAGCAGAAATTGGAGGGCCACATAATACCTAAAACTTCCCTGTAAGCATAGGCTGGTCCAAATTAATGGTGCAGGTCTTTGGATAATTAGTCTTGATCATATTACAATTACAGGAAGGAAAGGGGATAATATAGAGCTCCTGTCCTTGAGGGATCACATTTAATGAACTTCCACTTTTCAATTTAATCTTCTGCAGAAATAGGAAAAGTATTCTATAAACATGTGAGCTATGTGTCTTTCAACAGGATAAGCATACCTCTGTGTTGGAAAAATGTACATGGATCAGGCCAATTAATAGCTTTTATGCTGATATGAAATTGGAAAGATCTGTCTTGCATTTTCTGCTTAATGCTAATTTTTAATCAATCATATTCAGCGAGCCCAGTTTGGAGTTAGACAATATGTTCAAGTTGTTTGACTCCAAAGTGACTTGGGTCTTTGAACTTTCCCAAGTTCACTGCCCTGCTTCTTTATCATTAAACAAAGAATTCAGATTTAAATACATATCTAAACACCCACACTTCCTTCTCTTGATTTTATTTCAAAAGAAATATTTTCAAAATATTTCTTTTCAGCAAAAGGCAGTGGCAAATCACTTGTTGCCAAGAAAATTACATGGCAGCATCCAAATACTGTATGCCTTTCAGTTCAGCTCAGTCCAGATACTGGCTAACCCAACAGATATCACGAATCCTTATCACTGCAGCTTATGGGGCTGTTTTCCTTATTGGAAACAACAAAGGGAAAAGGAATAAAAATTAGTCATGCAGCTTAAGGCAGCACAATACAGACCGCTATGTAGGAATGGGGAGATTGACAGCTCAGAGCTAACAGCTACTCATGACATCACCAGGGAATACATCAAAGGACTGTCAATTATGGAACTCCAAGCTGTCATTCATTTAAGGGATGTCCTATGAGAAATTCCTTTTTTTTTCTATAGTGAATCTCTTTTCACTATACCTTCTAAGTTTCCTTCAATCATTGTTTAGTAAAAATTTAGTTCCAATTTAAAGATTTGAGACAATGAAACTTGCTGATTTTGTTGCCATTTCTGATCTGTCTATCCTCTGTTCAAAATTCTTCAATTATTTAACCCTAACAATATAAATTGATATTATTTTGGGGTATTTTTTTTTAGAAAAACAACCTTAAGACCCCCAACATGGTAGCTGAGAATGACAACTAGAAGAAAAGGAATTTGCCCATCTCAAACATACAAAGATTAAAAAAATAATAATGTTTTGTTATTAGAATTTACAAAGTCCAACGATAAGGGAATATCTAAAAACAATGCACCAATTCTGGGAAGAAGAACATCCAGAATCAGAAATAACAGAACAGAGGCAAGCAGATCAACACTGATTTATAACATGAAACAAGATATTGACAGAGGCAGAATTCGAAGTACAGCAATGGTCTATCCAGGACAAAGAAATCAAAGAGAAAAAAAGTCAATAACAAAGACAAATTTTTTTTGAATAGTATACATTGTAGTACCTGGAGACAACAGAAGATAAGAGGAAGAACTGGAGAAAATGACAAAATAAAAACCACTGAAAACAAAAGTAGAATGACTATAGCACAAGAAAGCCAAGATAATACTACTAATAATAGGCACCTTGGATCTATAGAGGTCTGTAGTGTACACCTATGGCAAGCTCATTCCTTTTTGCTTTTATATTAACCAAAATCCATTTGAGAAGGTTTTCACCATTATTATTTTTCTGCATTTCTATAGAGGTGTAGTGTGTATGTATGTATGTATGTATGTATGTATGTATTTATGTTTGTATGTATGTATGTATGTATGTGTATATATATGTATGTGTATGTATATATTACAACTCCACTCTCTCTTTTGTTCAGTCTATTTCTTTTGAGCAACTTAAATCCCTCTAGTGTTCACCCCACCAATTTTTGAAATGGCAAAGATGACTAACCTGCTCTCATGTATTATGATTTCAAATTCACCTTGCTTTTTTCACATATTTTGAGCATTGGTGTATAGGTATCTGAATCCTTTTTTTACTGATCCTGTATTAGCTTCCTACATCTCCTATTTTGATTCCAAGATGTCCTTCTTTCTTACAATTTGATTGATTGCCCTGAGATTTGTGCTATGAATTAGCTTCAAAAATGTTCGCATCCCTTCAGTTTTTGTTTAAACCCCTTGGAGTAAGGCAATCTAGTTGGTTTCCAAAAATGTTCTTCTGGGTTCTTGTGAGCAATGATGGGATTCAGCCAGTTCAGGCTGGTTTGGGTGAACCGGTAGTTAACTTGCTGGCTGGGCCCTCCCCTCCCTGCCCCTTCCAGGAGTCCCCTCGTGTCCCATTTTGGCTCCCAGGTAAGTGCAGGGAGGCCTACTAGGCCCAATATGGGGCATCGGGGGTAGGTGCCCCCCTAACCCATTTTGGCTCCCAGGAGGTTGCAGGGAGATCTCCTAGGCTCAAAATAGGATGTGGGAGCAGCCGTGCCCCCCCACAGCCCATTTTGGCTCCCAGTGGGGTGCAGAAGGCCAAGTGTTGCCTGTCACGGCCCCTGGCCATCCCCACCATGGTCCCGCCCACCCAGCCAGTCATTAGGACAGGGAACTAGTTGTTAAATTATTTGAATCCCACCACTGCTTGTGAGGTATAGCCCATTCCCTACAAGAAGCCCCCCAAACAGGTATCGTAAACTGTTGTCTAAGAATCGAAAGAATCCAATTCTCTTGATGGTGCCAACTCTTAAGCCACTGGTTTACTTCAAAAGTTGTGTGTTCCCTCATTGGATGCCCATCTTTTGTTGTGAGTACAGAAGAAAACACCACTTGTGCTCCATCTCTTTCGTTTTTATACTTAGTTGCTCACGGTCTCTTGAAATAGTTTTCTGATTCTTCGTTACATAAAAGAGGCGAATGAGATAATAATCTGTGTACTTATTTTAGTAAGGGCCCTGGTCACATTTTTTATTTTTGCTCCTGGGAGTCAGGAAACCTGTGTAGTTAGATTGCCCATGCTACAAATTACAAATTGCTGGTTCAGTTTCCCTGAGTGGTGACACTTGATAGTTTCTCTATCACCAACACTTGCCTTTTTTTCCCTCAGGAAAGTCTGGGTTTTTTTTCTTCAATTGGTACACTTGATGATGCCCTGTCTCTTGTGTCTGCACACTTTCTTTCAAGGGGATGTTAATACTATTAAACAACCATACAGTATCTGCATATGCCAGGGTCTTGGTAAGGACTTGATAGGTAGATAAAAATGCCAAATCCTCTCTAAATATCTGGCTAACTGTGTCTGACTATAATAATAAAAGCTAAACTTCAACCTCAACCAGAAGCTTTCTTCCTCACAATGTCTTTGGGCTCCATCTAATCTCAACAGCATTCTTAGAAAATGAAACAGTGGCTGCAGCCTGGGTCTTGTCTTGCCAGTTCGTAAATGAATGTTTATTGTTGGCTTTAATAAACATAAGAATTATTTTTGAATACCCATGCAAGGACCTTAATATTTCTAATGTGTTTACTAAAATTGGAGTTTCTTCTATTAGCTCAGATAAATTCAGCATGATCTACTGTTTTAACAATCTGGTAGAATTTATGACTATATATTTTCCTTTATTTAAGGATAACAAGTTTTTTTATGAATTCTGTTGTGTACATTGAATTCTATATTGTTTTTCTAACTCCTGACCTCAAAAAGCAGGAGCAAGATTGTTTCCGAGTCACATGACCCAGTAGCTACCTGAGTCATTAGGAAAGGAGGCTTCTGTTGACAAAAGCTAGTTTACTTTGCCTACAAACATCCAGAAATAGCTGCAACCTATTAGTTGTGTCTATGGCCAAAGCCCCAATGTTGACTTTACAAATTATGTTTTCAAGTACTATTAATATTTTATGACCCATTGCAGTACCTTTTATATTGGAGAAAAGTGTTGCACTCATAATAGATGGACTTAGAAATATTAGCTAAAGTAATAAAGATTTCACTTTTTTGCATTTGAAGAGATTTAAATCCAGTTTATCAATATTCTGTAAATGAATATTAAAACCTTTCAATAAAGGGGTTTAATAAAAAAATAACATAATTTCTAAAATTATTTGTTTCAGCCTGGAAGTAAATCAGGATTAGGCAATCAATATTTCAGTTCAGTTAAACGTATCAGTAAATATATAATTAAAAATTGTGCACAGTAAAGGGCATAATTAAATGCACATGCACCCATGAAATTGTAACATATTCACATAAATATTTAGTTAGAAGTCAATTCACATATTTCTTATTAAGCTGACTGCATTCTAAGCTTGGTTGTACCAAGAAAATATTTTGGTAATTAAATAACTGGAGATGATTACCTCAACTCAGCTTGAAAAGGGCCCATATTATATGATTCCCCTGGGGTGCTGTGGAGATTCTGATCTTTCACCATTGTCTCAAATCCTTTTCCCTGAAGGTAAGATTGAAGACCAGATTATCCAAGGATAATTTGGATAGTTTCTTTAGCAAGAGATATGCTACATCCTCCTTCAGAGCTACTGGAAATGACTCCTCATATAAGAAGGCAATAACAATCTAACAGATCCATGGACAATAGCCAGGATGGACAATAGTTCTACTTGGAGAGTATTAAATTCAATTTCTTGGAGCTTTAGGCCAAAAAGATTCCTGTACAAAATCAAAATAGATATAATATGTGATATAATAGCAGTGTATTGATATCTCAGGGGCTGCCACAAAGAAGAGGGAGTCAAACTATTCTCCAAAGCACCTGAGGGTAGGACTAGAAGCAATGGGTGGAAACTAATCAAGGTGAGAAGCAACTTAGAACTGAGGAGAAATTTCCTGACAGTTAGAACAATTAATCAGTGGAACAGCTTGCCTCCAGAAGTTGTGAATGCCCCAACACTGGAAGTCTTTAAGAAGATGTTGGATAATCATTTGTCTGAAACGGTGTAGGGTTTCCTGCCTAAGCAGGGGGTTGAGTAGAAGAACTTCAAGGTTCCTCCTAACCAGTGGTGGGATTCAAATAATTTAACAACCGGTTCTCTGCCCTAATGACCATCTGGGTAGTTGGGGCTCAGTGGTTATGTGACAGGGTGGGCATGGCCAACTCAAGGTCACTCAGGTTGATGGGCACTTCGCCTTAGCTGCTACAATGTAATAAGGGTTAACCAGAGATGCAGTTTCTGTAAGCAGGTCAATAAAGATTAGGCTAGAAACAACATTAGAATGTTTCCTTCCTGTCTTCCTTACAGGATTAGCCCTGTAAAGTGGGAAAAAACAAAAGGAGATTTCTTCTAACAATCGGTTCTCTGAACTACTTAGAAAGTTACCAACCGGTAACTTTTGTAAGCCGCCTGGAGTCCTTCGGGATTGGGCGGCATATAAATATATTAAATAAATAAATAAATTAAGTAAGTAAGTAAGTAAGTAAGTAAGTAAGTAAATAAACAAACAAACAAACCGGTGCTCCTGGATAGATGCGAACTGGCTGAATCCCACCACTGCTCCTAACTCTGTTATTCTATTCTATTAATATAATAAAATAAATTAACAGATCAAAGCTCTGTGAAAGAGGTAATTTTTTCCTAAGAAAAAATCCTAAATTTAGGAAACAAGCACTTCTCTCAGGAACAGCACTGCATAGCCTAGAAGTCACGCAGTCTTCTATCTGTCTATGACACTCACCTTTTGTTCAGATATATATGAAGCTATGATAGTTACAAAGGTACCAAATTCCCCCTTCTACTTGATACATGGACAGTTCATTTTATAGAAGAAGACAAAGATCAGAAAATATGTTCTGATGTTACTGGAATCTGACAGAAACAATGTAGGTGTTAGGCTCAACAGTAGACAGATCAGTTACAAGGGAAATATATCCTGCCATGAATCAGTTCAGACTTGAAATATGAAGCTGAAATTCTGACATGTTTGAAGGTACTTGGGTTTTTTTTTTGGGGGGGGGGGGGTAGAAGGATAGGATTAAAATTAAAATTAAAAATATTATGCCAATATTTTATAACTAATATATACCCAACTTATTTTCAGTTTCAGACTGGAGTATTGCAGGAGAAGCCTTAACATGATCTGTAGTTAGAACCTGTGAAGCAGAGGATGACAAGTCTCCATCTTCCTGTGATTTATAGAAGCACTTGGAATGTTTCCTCATTTGAAAAGTGACAGTGTCATTGTAAAGTATAAATATATGTTTTTGAAAGAAGTTTGACCAGTCTAACAGGCAGAGTTGTTAAGGAACCTTCTCAGGCCTGACAAGATGCCTAACAAAAGCTGCCATATCATAATTCACATGGATATTTTCTTCAGTATGGATCTGAAGCTGAAAGCTTTGTTTCTCCAACATTAAAGAATTCAAACCCAATGTCTCTTTTCCATCTTGTCTTAAATGTCTAGCAACACACAGAAAACCTTTGTGTTACTTTCTGTTTCCCCTTTGAATGTCATTTCCCTTTGCTTCCTAAACCTATAGTCACCTCCAGGTTACTCCGTCAACATTATGGATAACCTCTTCAATCAGAGTCAAACCATAATGAATTGTTCCTCTTGTCAATGCATACAGGGCCTGTTCTACAAAGCCTCCAGTAATTCTGTAAGTGCTAATGAGATTTTTCTGGAGGGCTGCAGAAGATCATTAAAAAGCAGCCTTTGCAAACATAACATTAGTTTGTCTATAGTTAACTGAAAAACAACCTTTGCTGTTGCCATTAAAGAAAGCTGGAATGATAAGTTGTTGCTCTTATAAAGTACCACAGTAATTCCCAGGAATTCTTTCATGAAAGATAGATTTTATCATATCCCATTGAAAAGATAAGCCCACTGGCATTATTGTGAAGGCATAAATGACCATGATGATGATATTTTGCTAAAGAGAAATACCACAACAAATAAAGCAATCTATTACAATTGTACAGTTGGGAGGCTATATATCTAACAATCTCAAGAATGAGTTTTTTTGCTATCCTACTCATTTCTTGACTTAATTTGCCTTTAAACCTGATGAATGGGCAATTTGAAATTTGCACATACTTAAATGGGCTGATACACACAATAGCAAGATTGCAGCTTCAGATTTCATTAAAAGGCAATTTTATATGATTGTAGATATGCATATAATGAAATTATTTTATGTATGCAAATGAGCAATCCTTTTTCCTCAGTGTAGTGTCAATGTTAGGTTAACAATGACAGAAAGTAGCAGAACTGCAAATTAATCATTATCATGCTCATTAGAAGTCTCATTGAGTTCAATGAGACAGCTTCTTAATTAGAATGTCAATGAAGACTCTCGGTCATCCATTTCTTAGTTAGCGTACAACTTAAACTTACATTTTAATGTATAGCTATTCACATAACACAGCCACATGTAAAAGTCAGTCAGCATTGACTTCTGATATAATTAGTTATAGGAATGCACTACTATTGCCAAACATAGCTTTTGTAAAATTGCTATAAACCACCCAGATATATATTCATATAATAAAGGTAAAAGGCAAAGGTTCCCCTTGCACATATGTACTAGTTGTTCCTGACTCTAGGGGGCAGTGCTTATCCCCATTTCAAAGCCAAAGACCCAGCGCTAACTGAAGACGTCTCCGTGGTCATGTGGCCGGCATGACTAAGTGGTCCCTATTTTTCCACTTGCATTTTTTACGTGCTTTCGAAGTGCTAGCTTGGCAGAAGCTGGGACTAGTAACAGGAGCTCATTCTGTTATGCAGCACTAGGGATTTGAACCGCTGAACTGATCGACAAGCTCAGCATCTTAGCCACTGAGTCACTGCGTCTATTTCAATTTTATTTCAATTTTATTTCAATTTTGTATAGAGAAATTTAATTAAAACTACTGGTAAGAGGTGATGTGATTGTACATAATTAATCACGTGGTAGGGATGTCTGACAGTTACTTTGGAGGTTTTATTTAAATACAAAGGCCATTAGATAATTAAATTATTTAGATAGAAATATCATGACAAAAACTCAAGAATCTCACAAATGACTGCAAATGCATAGATGCCATATTTCATCCTAATTGTTTATGGTTTCCTGAGCTATCGTTATCTCAAATTCCCATGTCTTCTCTTGTGTTCTTCTCTTGTGTTCATTTGTTTTCCAGTTCAGGAAGCCTGAATAAAAATTTCTTTCTTCTCAGGAAGAAACTTTTGGGGAATTGGATGATAGGATGTAGCACAATAATAAAATGTGCAAATATATATCTAGTACTTACCAATGGAGCTTATTTTAATAAAGGAGAATATTTGTAGCTTAGGGTTGAACTGTGGGGTCCTTGGTGCATGCTGATCTTGTTTTCTAGCATACATTTCATTACCCAAACTAGATAATATCAGCAGCATTGATGATATTACCTAGTTTGGGTAAGAAAACGTCTGCAAGAACACAACCAGTTCCAGCTCATGGAACTTATTTCATTGTATTTCAAGTTAATGATTCTTATAAATGTAGGGTTCTATGCAGCAGTGGGTTTCACATTTTGTTACCACTTGTTTGTCCCATGTGCATCCACTCTCTTCGAGCACACACGTGCCCCTTCAACACATGCGCCCAGTCTTTCACGCATGCACTTTGCTTGTGAGCGTGCTTTCTGCACATGCACCCAGCCTCAAAAACGTGCCTAAAAATGGCGGCATAGAGCTGGTGCAAGTGGGCGAGTAGGCGGGCCCATCCTACCTGCAATTTCCACCCACCCGTGATTTCCACTACTGATTCGGGCGAACCTGTCCGAATTGGCTGAATACCACCTCTGGTTCCATGTTAGATGAAGTAGAATATATTGTTAAAAAAATATTGTAAACATACAATATGCATTCCATCACAAGAAACAAAATGATTATGGATGTGGAAAAAGACCATGCTCATTTCCATTGGAAGCTAAATTTGAACATCTTTGAAGCTCACTTTAAATTACCAACTGATATTCCTGAAGGTATCTTGATGTCATTCACATCTTGTCGGTCAAATCTTGACAACTGTTTGTGGGTGAACTCAGCTGAGTTTTACACAGGTGAATAGCCTGCATTCAGTGAGACAGTCAATTTGCTGTCACCTCACTGTATAATGGTTTCTTTCAGATTGTCTGTATCTTTTTTTATTGTCTTTCTAGACTGTCACAGCATTGAGAATTGACTTTTGCACAATCAATCTATAACCAGTTACTCTACTTTCTGATAACAGAGATTAAACTTGCATTTGAGACAAATTTTTTGCACAATTGTGAAAACAAGATGACACCGGGCAGAGAATTTTTTCATGTAAGGGTGCAATTTGGCAATGTGGTAATTTGGTAAACTATGGATGTAATGGTCACAGGATAGTACATTGTATTATTTCATTTGTGAAGCTTTGAATTAACATTTATCTTTTTTTATTGTTATTGCTATTCTATACATGCTACTCTTCACAGCTGCTTCTACATTCCTGATAAGTTACAGGAGAAAAAAATGCCCTCTTTTTTAGAGCAGATGCAGTCGGACATGTTAAACTTATGTACATTACAGGATAAATGAAATATGAGGTATATACCTGAAAATAAATGCAGCATTGTTGCAGATAAATTTTAAAGCAGGGGTTCTTAACTCCAGAGCCACTGTTAGGTCCACTGTTAGTTTTCTAAGGTTCAGTGAGGGTAGCCAAATATTACTTAATTTTCAACAAAATAGGTGAAATTTAATTTTTCGTTCAATAATATGTAGACAGTATTTATGGTCTTTAGACTCCATAATTATTTAATTTCTGTATATCTTACTATCTAAAATAACTATATGTCCTCAAAAGAGTATTGTTTTATTATTGATTTAATATATTGACATGAAGCACATATATTACTGTAATTCATATTTGTTATTTTAAATATTTTCCTAAATGTATTTAAACATAGTTTCCTTTATAATACAGTCCCTAAGGTAAAGGTTCCCCTTGCACATATGTGCTAGTCATTCCTGACTCTAGGGGGCATCTTCATTTCAAAGCGGAAGAGCCAGTGCTATCAGAAGACATCTCCGTGGTCATGTAACTGGCATGACTAAATGCCCAAGGCGCATGGAACGCTGTTACCATCCCACCAAAGGTGGTTCCTATTTTTTCTACTTGCATTTTTACATGCTTTCGAACTGCTAGGTTGGCAGAAGCTGGGACAAGTAACAATAGTTCACTCCATTACATGGTGCTAGGGATTCGAACCGCTGAACTGCTGACCTTTCTGATTGACAAGCCACTGAGCCACTGCGTCCCTGCGAATACAGTCCATATCAGTATATTTTATTTTAGGCATTTACTATATTTTTCTGAAAAGGGGTATGTTGATTTCACCAAATTTTCAAAGGAGTCCATCACACAAAGAGGCTAAAACCACTTGTTTTAAAGTTTAAGTAATGGTAATGTGCAAATATGTGCATGACTTCTAAATAATGGCACTTAATGACAATCTCAGTGGAGAATGTATTGATGCTGACACTGATATTGATGCTAATAGGTGTTGATATCGACATTGTAGATCATTTTCTTCTTTACTTGCTATTTTGTGTGTGGTCAAATGGCAGTTTTTTGTATACAAACCTTGTGATCCAGCATGGCTACACTATTGTCTTCTGTTTTTTAATAATAAGCTACACAAGCCATGACCTGTTGGGTCATTGCTTCAGAAATATGTCTTTACCTAAATAGAGAACAGGTAAAAATTCAGTGGGAATATCAGCAATTTCTAACTTCCTGTTGCATTTTCTTGGGGAACCTGGTATTAGAGATCTTTCCTTCCCTTCTCTTCCTAGCAGGCAGATAACTGAGTGTTACTGAATGAAGGAGCAAGGGGTGCATGCAAATTTATGGGGAAGTCTACATGTGTGGGATATACTTACCAAAGCAACTTGCAACCTTCTCCATTGACTTTCTCTTCCACCCAGAATTTGCTAGTGGGAAGATGGCAGGGAGCATTAGCAATTATGTTTGACTTTATAGTTCCTGCTTGCTTCTCTATTGATTTTTAGGAGGCTATCAGGGAGTGTTGGAAATGAGGATCATGTGATTGCAATATCCTGGTAGTGCTGAAATCATCACAATTCCCCCAAATTTCATCCCTATGGGAATCCTGGGTCCTGCCATTCTCTACATCAACCCGTTTCAGTTACTTTGGTTCAATAATTGTTGTCCTCTACTTTCCAATTTTCCCAATTGAAGGTTACAAACAAAAAATATACAACCATATTCATCTCAACTTTTATGTAAGCGCACAATAGTATGGAAAGGTGTTTTTTTTTTTAGAATTTTCTGGAACCATTATGCTCCATATGATTGGCTCATGAACTATCATGCCCTCAGGGTGAAGAACTAATAGAGGCTATGAATTGAAATCCAAATGTAGTGAACCACAGGGCAGCCCAATTTAGGGAAAACATCATTAACACTCGGGCTCTCCCCCTGGGATTTAGCTTCTCTGTAGTCTGAAAACTCATACTTAAAGGATGATCTTCCATAGCCTCTGTTAGCATAATCTTAGAATTTAGAAATGGTCAAGTAATCATTAGGTGTAGAGTCAGAAGCAAGCTAAGCAGAATTTAATGGGTTATCTGTTAGTGTTCTTAAGGTCTCAATTAGCTGCAGACCCAGGTGTTGACCTTAGCTGACTTTCTTCTTCTGTAAAGCATAAGATATGAGAGTAGGAATGGTAGGACAATCATTATTTCTGGATTCTATGATCAAAATGATGATGGAGTTCTCCAAACTGTTGGTGTCAGGGGACTTCAACCTACCTTCTTCGCACTCAGAATCAGAGATAGCTCAGGAATTCATGGCCAGCAACCATGGACCTCATTCGATTTATCAAGGAAGATGAAATGATGCAAGAGATACCTAGAGTACTCTGGGAGGAAGACATAGGACAACACCTATTGGTCACAGGTAAGTGCCTTTATTAGAACTTATCTTGTTGTGATAAACACCAATTAAGATGAGTTAAGTCTATGCTATTACAATATTTGCAGATAGCCATTTCAGAGGTGGGTTGCTCCCGGCTCAGCCTGCAGAAGCGTAGTGCATGCACGGGAGAACATGCGGTAGTGTGCGTGAACCAGTAGTATAAAAATTGGCAACCCACCACTGAGCCACTTGCTGTCTTGTTTCCGCTAACCAGTTTCCTTTTGGTAAGGAGAGACTAAGAGAGTCTTTTTAGGGGTGCAGTATATTGAGCATAAATTATTTTCTCAATACTTTATTCAGTTATGTCAAAGTACAGAGTCTTATTTATGAAATGGAATTTCATGAGTATGGGAGTAGTCATTTTCCAAATTCTCCAGGATCAAAGTGGATATAGATGGCTTCAGGGGTGAACTCCAGCAGGTTCTGACAGGTTCTGGAGAACCGGTAGCAGAAATTTTGAGTAGTTTGGAGAACCGGCAAATACCACCTCTGGCTGGCCCCAGAGTGGGGTGAGAATGGAGATTTTGCAGTATCCTTCCCCTGCCATACCCACCAAGCCATGCCCACCAAACCACACCCACAGAACTGGCAGTAAAACAATTTGAATTTCACCACTAGATGGCTTCCATATCTGGGAAGAAGGGGGCAATGCTTTCCCTGAATCAGGAGCTGGTTAGAAAGAAGATTAATAGGATCTTCTTAACATATTGCTGATAGATGGGGGATAAAGTACATTGTATTAAACTAACCTTTTTTTCTTTTAATAAATTAAATTAGATTAGCTTTAGTGTAGCATATAGGCCATATCAAAATACAAGGTTCAAACATGTATTACCAAAAAAACCTATAAAACAATTTAAAATAAGAATAGGGTAAAATACAATAATTATGGGATAAAATACAATAATTTAATACATAAATATGTAAAATAGAAAAAAATAACATAACATTATATTTCTATATCATTCCTACGATCTACCTTAATCAGGCCCACATATGCCGATCTCAGTCGGACCATTTTAGTCACAAATTATGCAGTATTAAATGTCATTTTCAAATTCTGGCCACACATGAGGTATGTTGTTTTAATAAGGCCTTCTCACTGGGCCATACATTTAATATATGACTCAAGGTACTTATCTCTCTCCCCCTTATACAGACAGAACCAAATAATATATGAGTCAGGTCTTCTACTCCTTCAGCTCCGCAAATACATGTACGATCATTATATGGGATAGAATGGAATCTTTTAATAAATCTGAAAATAATTTCTTAGTTATGAGTATCTGACAGTTTGTGCTTTGCCTGATCCTAATCCAAAGCTGGTTTTCCTGGAGCTTCAGTTTGTCCAAGATATTTAAGTACATTATGGATTCTGTCTGATCTCTTGTTTCTCTCCCTGAAAAATGTGCAATAAGATATTGGGCCCTATGAATTCTGAACTTCTATTCAGTCATAAATAGAATGATGATCCCCTTTCCCACTTTTTTCAATTGAGTGAACCCTAATTGATTGACCATTGATAGGCACTGCTGTATTTTGCAGTGATCTCTTGAGATTTGGTGAGTCAAGGCTGTTGGTACAGCCATCTGAAGTGCCTCAACAAAAGGAATGTGTCATTTGTGCTTTTTCCCCATACATATTCAATTATGAAATTCTCCAGTGATGTTATATATGCAGATAATGCATTAACTCAGTAGGGGATTGTGTCTCTGTGTTTTATTTCAGTCGAGTTGTTGTTGCAGTTGCAGATATAAAATGAATTTAAGTGAAGCTGGCTGTACATGACTGTGGGTTGTTTTTTTTCATTTTTGAATGGCAATGTTTATCTCTCTCTCTTATTTTCTATCATTTATTCCTGTACAAAAATGCAAAGCAAACTTTATTATCAGCATTCTTTATCAGTAAGAATGCTAATGACCAGATGATTGCAAGGAGTATAAATCCTTCCATTCTCCACCATTTAGTCAGAACTGAAGAAGTTTCTTGGATGAGAAGTGAAATGTTAAGGAAAAACAAAGGAAGTCGAGATGCCTTTTGAAAAAAACACCATTGGGACAACCATGACCTGAATGACTGAGATTCTCCATACATACATAGCATAGAGTACAGACATGCATGTTATTCCTATATTTGCATAGTTTTTAGTGACTTAAAAATGCAAAATATCTTTTTCAGGTATTCCCCACTGCTTTCAACAACAGTGTTTTTTTTCTTCCTGTTGATCTGTAATTTTTGAGTGGTACTTAATAAAATTGCCTTGTCATAATTTACCTGGTACACATTATTCCTAGAAATAGCATTGGACTCAATAGTTACTCAATTGAAGGGGAGATTTTCTAAGCTCTTTTGTAGGCCTTCTCTAAAGATAGCTCAACAGTGATGCAATGGAGCCATTGATCAGACCGCCATTATTTTCCTCATCATTTATTGTGAAAAAAACTTTGTTTTTCTCTGATTGCAATTGCCCAATTATGGACAATGTACAGACATTCATTTTCTCTTGAGAAAGGGTATGACCTACTATTGTTATATTATTTGGGCCCTAATGAACATTTTGAAACATAGTTAAACATAATCTGAAGAATCAGATTTGTGCTATATAGATCTATATCTGAAAATGTTGCTCTGTCTCTGCTCTGACCTAGGCTTCACCAAATCACGAATCAGACTCCTTGTCCCCCCCCCCCCAAAAAAAACTTTTTATTTGGCTAATGTGAATTCCTAGCATTCACATCCAGCACAATCCTGGCAAACAGTCTTTCAAGGGTGAATTGCAACAACAGACCTTATCAGTCCTTGGATAATTGCCAGGCCAATAGCTTTCAGGCGCAACGCTGCACTATGAAATACTTGGCAAGGAGTTTCTGTGAGGCATAGACTCAGATAAGTAAATCTTCACACTAATAAACAAACGAATTGTCTCCTGCAAACATCACTCCCCTTTTGCTGTTATTTATTCCCTATGGGAGGGGCTATTCAGTGTCCACCTGTGCCTTTACTCCCGAGTCGATCCCTGTCCTTAATTGTTCCCTTTTCCTGACAGATCTGTGCATGCACACATCGGGAAAAGGCTCCAGGTGTTTTTCTGCCCCACTTATCTCTGACTCCCAAGTAGCTGATAACTGTCAGATGGCCCTGGCCCCATCTCTGCCTCTGATGCAGAGCACTCATCAGAGCCTTCCCCAGACTCCAGGACTGGCCCATGTTCCTCCCTAACCTCCCCAATGTTTGAGTCTGCCGCCAGCTCTGCTGACGGGCCACAACAGTCTCAAAGATAGCAATAGCAATAGCACTTAGACTTATATACTGCTTTACCATACTTTACAGCCCTCTCTAAGAGTCAGCATATTGGCTCCAACAATTTGAGTTCTCATTTTACCCACCTCGGAAGGATGGAATGCTGAGTCAACCTTGAGTTTGGTGAGATTTGAACTGCCAAATTGCAGGCAGCTGGCAGTCAGCAGTAGTTGCCTGCAGTACTGCATTCTAACCACTTAGTCACCATGCTCATAAAATAATTTAGTATGTATGTAACTCTTGCATATACAGTATATCAAATGCATTGGGCTAATCCCAGAAATACAACAGGAATTAATCTTACAATTGTAAGATGCCTAGTTTGATAGCATATGTTCCCATAGAGGAGGTCCTAGGTTGAAACTTATGTTCGATTAGATCCAGGCAAATTCTGTGCTCTTGGGGCTGTCATGTTATTATTATAGTTTTTCTTATTTCAAAGAAAATGCTTCTTTTAAGAGCTGCAGATTGGTGATGTGGAAATGTCACCAAAGTGAGTGGAGTGTGGTAGCATAATTTGATGTCTATCACTCAATAATCATGTAGATATATACGCCCCTGTTGATGGATATAAATCTTAGAGACAGCTGTATTTGTATAACCTAATACTTAATACTGTGGAAGAATGGAATAGTGTAAAAAAGGAACACAATATAAACATTATTGTTTGCAGTACATATTGATAATAACAGGAAGGATAGTGCAAATATGAAATATAAGAAAATCAATTCAATAGTTTATCAAAGCATACCAGGCAAAGGTTCACAATGTAAATATATTAATCCTTTTATCTTTCTGTTTCAAATGTAATTCACCAAACATACAGTATACAATGTGTTTTTTTTAATTCCCTTCTGATGTCTACGGGTAGGGATCACTGGAATATGTTCCAATAAAGTATACTTTTTTTTCTTCTATAACCAAATGCTTTGGTTTTCCTTTTAAGTGAGCATTTTCTCACATTAGGCAAAATTCTTTGTTTTCAAAGCACAAGAGAAGGAGGAAGAACAAGAAAGAGGGTTGGGTGAGTTTAAAATGAGGAAGGGCAGCCTAAATCTTCTATTTATGCCCATATATAGATATAGTGTTAAAAAAGTCAAGATACTATTCTACTAAAAAAACATCAAACTGTTAATAATGGTCTTTTTTCCACTAGTTTTGGCAGTGGAATTGAGTGGTGCCAGAAAAAAATGAAATAATAACAATACCAATAGCATTTAGGCTGATATACCATCCCATGGCACTTTACAGCATACTCTAGGCCAGGATTCCCCCAATCTCTGGGCAACCTGGCTGTTTGAATGGTTGGCTGGTGCATATGTGTTATTGTGTGTGCATGTGTTCTGACTCAGCCTTAGCAGAAGCCAGAAACAGATTCCTTGTCATGAAAAACCCTCTTTATTTGCTTCTTGTGAATTAATTGCAATCACCCACCAAAAAGTCCAGGCAATAATCGTGGCTTCAAGGAGTTCACTGCAGTAACAAACCTTATCAGTTCCTTGCAATAATTGCAAGGTCTTGAGCTCCCAGCTGAAAGGCTGCAAATTAAGTTCTGGTAAGCAGTCTTTGTGGCATGAAACACAATGAGCGAAATCTTCAGAAATACGAACTGTTGTTTCCTACGACAAGCACTCATTTTTCTGACCTCAGAAGGATGTAAGGCTGAATCAGTCTTGAGCTGGTCAGGATTGAACTGTGCGTAGAATTTGCCTGCAATACTGCACTTAAACCACTGCACATGGACAAAAATGTTTAATATGGGTGCCTACTTTAATGGTGGCTTTTTTAATTTTCTGGATAAGGGAGAAAGGTTCTTTGTTAGATCATTATACTACAGTATAGCTAGCTTTTTGGACATAAGACCCATTGAATTAAACAGGATTTACTTAGAGGAACACAGGATTGCTTTGTTACCTATGATTTTAAACAACATATAAATCCTGTATGCCTTTATCAGGTACGATTGCCAGTTTTCAAGGCAGCAATGGCTTATTTTTGTGTTTAAAAGAAAATAGGTTCCATAGCTACCTACTGTTCGCTGGAAATGTTTTCCAAGCTAGAAATTTAATTAAGTCAGATTTCAATAGCATTCCTAGCCAAGTTGAATGCTCTATCTATAGCAAGAGCAGAATGACTTCTATTTAAAATCAGAGAATACCTTTGGAATACTACAAACAAGCTTCCATTCATTGCCAATGCAGTTATCTCCTTTTATCAAACAGCGATAGGTGACAAGCAAGAGCTGCATCTGTAAAAGAAGAAGACAGCGACAGTAAATAGAAATGTTAGCAGATGCCTTTCCTTGAGCATGTGTTCACTCAGCATTATCTAGGATGCATTCCTGTGGCTCCGTTTAGCTATCAATCTGTGTGCTTTCAGACAAAGTGCCTTCCTTCTTCCTGCATTTAATGATGAGGTTTGGACAGAAGGGTGAGAGGTTCTTTTGTCTAAAGAATAGCAAGGCACAGAATTTGAAACGGAAATGAATGCATTGATAAGTGGCTAGCGAACTCCTTTGCATGATGCAGAAAATCTCAGGGAATAAGTCTTGAGAAAAGGAGAAACAGGTGGGTGATTCTCATTACAGATCCAAATGGAAGACATCTGCTTTCAGCTTCAAGTTCTTTCATACGGAGGCAGCAAGGAAGATGTTACAGGCATGTTGTTTGCTATAGTCCCATCTGATCATTTGGCTCATCTAATTTTGTATTAAGTCTTGTAGGTATCTGTTAAAGGCACACTTGTGTGAGTTAAAGCAAGGGAGATGAGAGTTATTAAAAACCCAGCCTGGAGATAATTTCAAAGGATTTCTTTCATTTTTCTTATAAGAAAACGAGAGCTGTATTACACCAGGAATTTACAGCATGGCACAAAAAGACAACACAATGTAATCAGCACTGTTGTATGGAAATCCATGACATTCAGACATTACTTTTTTTTAAATGAAAAAGGTAGAAATTTTATGGTTTTAGCATTTTCATCTGATATCTCCAAAATAATCATTTTTAAATTTTGGAAATCTTGTGCACAAATTCTTAATTGCATTTCAGCATTCCTGTGTGAGGTCTGGGAGATAAAAACACTAAAATCACTTGAGTCTGAATATTTCATAAATCCTTGGAAACACCACTGTCCTCCCATACCTAGGATTAGGTTGGCTTGTAGTGCCTTTAGGAGACTTTTTTGTTATGGGAAATGTGTTTTGTCTGGGCACATGCTTTCCCCCCTCTTTTTAATAGTTTTCTTTTCATTATGTAAGCTGAAAGTAATTTTGGAATCAGTAGCTTTTTAAATCTATTAAAATGTATCTATTTATTTTAAATAAAAGGTGCAGATTCAATGGCTTGCTGAATGATGAAAAGGTGGCTTACAAATAGAGAATAAATTTACAGACTTTCTCTTCAGTTACCTGGTGAAAGTTGAGTGTTTAACTTGTTTATAACTAACTTCATGTCTTGATATTAATAATAAAATATCTCTGATTTACCTGTTATATCATACATTATTTCTTCTTCTTCTTCTTCTTCTTCTTCTTCTTCTTCTTCTTCTTATTCTTCTTCTTCTTCTTCTTCTTCTTCCTCCTCCTCCTCCTCCTCCTCCACTTCATCTTCTTCTTCTTCATAACCAGATATATTCAGTAGAGAGCAAAAAAGAGGGAGAAGAAGTCAAAGAAATTAAAAACCTTTGGATCCTGATAAACCATCCTAGTTTCCATTGTATCCCTATTCACTTTTTATTTATTAAATAAATAAATAATAGTTTCCATTGTATCCCTATTCACTTTTTATTTATTTACAGTTCTCCAGTTACACTATCTATATCTACCATCTTACCTTGTGGCAACATTTTTTCTTGACACTATCATTCAAATTGTTATGTTCTTCAGAATCATTCTAATTCTTATACAAATCAATAAAATACTACTACTCTCCTTCCTTCATCCCAAACCATTTATCACTTTTGTACTTCATTCCTTTTATTTTTGAAAGCTGTTTACCTCTTTTCAACCACTTCCAAAACAATATTTCTCCGCCTCTCTCCCTCTCTTTAATTTTAACAATTTCTGGCTCTCTTGGCTTATATAATTTGCAACTATTATTTTCCCTATATACAATCATACCATTTTTTAAATCCTCATTTTTGCAGCAATCATTTTAAAGCATTTTCTCTTATCTATGGCTTCTTTTATTTCATTATTGCAGCAAGCATTATTTCTCATTCTTCTCATTAGTATGACTATAGACTTTTCTGTGGCATCTTGGAACATAAATGTTTTCTTTGTTCCAAACAGCTTCCACAGCTGTTTTCTTACCTCCATTTTCTAATCATTATAAATGGAAGATCTTATAATAACCTAGTAAGTTTTATATTAAAATCATAGTTTTTCTTCTTGCAGTCATTCTTCTTTCACTCTTATATCTTTCACTTTTGTCCTCTTTCAATTTTTCCCCTCAAGATCCAGTTATGACACTGCTAAAAAATTATCTGGCCCAGATTTAGAAAATCTAGTCATCCCTTTGTCCATCACTCTCAGACTTTCAGGATTCATTTACTGTATTCTTATGCTAAAGGTAGCATTAGTACTCATGGTTTTGGTTTTTTGGTATTAGCCACTTTGAAAGGCTAATACCACCTGAATCTAAACAAGTGGAACACCTAAGGATAGAAAATGATTCAGTCCACAGTTGGCAGGCATTATCTCACAAAGTATTCTATCCACTTCCTGAAGTATCCCAATTCCTGAGGTAACCCAATTCCTGAGGTATCCCAGTTTTTCATAATGGCTTAGGTTTTGCTGACACAGGGTTTTCTCAAAGTAATATGATAAATAGGCCCCTTTTCCTTTTACTCCAGGTGCGTCATTATATTATGAGATGCACTTGTCAAATGACAAGGCAGATTGTGTTTTATTATCACTCTTCGCTGCGTAAGTGAAACAGTCATAAAGACATACCGGCATTGCACCACATTCTCCGTCACAACAATCCTAGTCTATGCACATCATTTCCCATCACTCATGCTTTTCATTATAAAGGACAAAACACATAATGGTTCCAGTCAGATTTCAATAGAAGAGAATATACCGTATGTACTACCCACCTAGGGAATTCTACTTTCATATAATTTATAATCACCTAGATCTCACTAGCTGATATTGTTTGCCATATAGCTTATTTTTTTCATTTATATCTAAACCTACATTTTCATTCTTTTGAACTTTCTACAAGATCAGACTATATTCAGGCAGACTTTTTGTAACCTTACCCTTTTCTTAGTTCCACAGATACACAACAAATATGTTTTTCCGTTATTTAATGTCATCCATTCCTTTATACTTTTTTTTTGAAAAATACTAAATAGCTTAAGTCCTGTTGGTCATTTCATAGACACTACAACATTCCAAAAAAGACATATTTTTATTTATTTCTCATCACTCATTAATTTATATATTTTACATAGTTTGGTTTTAATACCAGTAAAAGGTAAAGATTTCCCTCGCAGATATGTGCTAGTCGTTTCTGACTCTAGGGGGCGATGCTCATCTCCATTTCAAAGCCGAAGAGCCAGTGCTGTCTGAAGACGTCTTCGTGGTCATGTGGCTGGCATGACTAAATGCCAAAGGCACATGGAGCACTGTTATTTAATTTAATTTTTTTAAAAAAAATATTATTTTAATACCAGTACTAGGTCTAAAATACAATTTTTCTAAAATACAAATTGATTCTTCTCTGGACAAAAACCTATCCCAGTGAGCAAATATGTACCAAACTTAGACTGACAGCCCTTTGCAATTTCAGGTAAGAGGGTAAGAAGGTAGGTAAGTAGGTAGATGGATGGATGGATGGATGGATGGGTGTGTGGGTGGGTGGGTGGGTGGGTGGGTGGATGGATGGATGGATGGATGGATGGATGGATAGATAGATAGATAGATAGATAGATAGATAGATAGATAGATAGATAGATAGATAGATAGATTGATTGTAGCCCATAGATAACAGACTATAATAACAAACCCAGCTACACCTGCTGAAGGGGATAAATGCCTAAGGGAAATATAAACTGACATTTAGATTGGAATTGTGTTAAATGAACACTTCACAATCAACTGCTGCATATTGTTTTACATGCTGTATCTACTCCCAGGGGATGAATGGAGCCATCAGTCCTTGTAATATGCACTGAGATTTGGAAACTGGATTAGGCAGAGCACCTTGCTGCAAGGCCTTTGTCTTCCTTCAATTTTTAATTTTTTTGTTTGGTTTGCAGGAGAGGAAACTATTTAAACCTTATCCAAAATGTTTAAGCTTTAGCTGTTTGATGAAGCATGTGAAGACTTTGTAGAAAAGATTTGCAAGTGAAACAGAGCTAGCAACTCAAAAAGAAAAACCCACTATATCAGTGTGTACTTATTTCATGCCCAAGGACCAAAATAATTTCTGAATTCCAAACCAAGCAAGCAAGTTATCTATTCTTTTCCAGCTTTCACCCCTATCCAAAGTCTCATAAAGACCCTCTTATAAGTATCTTTTTAATGTGTTTGGAGCTGTTATTTAACTGGATTATATTATAGTCCCCAGTGTAGGGTGGATGCATTTAAGAGTCTCTTTTAAAGAGCTTTCCTAAGCACAAGACAAAATTTCCACAATGAGAAGATAATGGTCAGCAAAATATATAGGTTGCTCAACGTATTCTACTTTCAGCTTCAAAACGGAACCAATATGTCTAAGGCCGTGATGGCAAACCTATGGCACACATGCCACAGGTGGCATGTGGAGCCATTTCTGAGGGCACATGAGGCACTGCCCTGTCAGCTCCAGCGCACATCCGCACGCTGGCCAGCTGGTTTTCAGCCTTGATTTTCGACCATTTTTTGCCTTCCAGAGGCTTCCTTGAAACGGACCATTTCAGGCCTCCTGAGGGCCTCTGGGGGGGGGGAGGCCATTTTCGCCTCCACAGGCTCCAGGAAAGCCATGCGTGCATGCGTGCATGCATGCATGCAGGGGGCAGTGAAGAGGGATCATGCTCGCATGCGCGAGAGGCACAGCGCGGGCAGCATTAAATTATGGAATGGGCATGGGAGCATGCACAATAGAGGGCACGTGCGTGCTTTTGGCACCCGAGGTGAAAAAGGTTCACTATCACTGGTCTAAGGTACAATTTGGTAATCAAATTTTAATACCGTAATAACTATAAAATATAGAATTCTTATTTTTGTTTCTGGCATCTATAGTTTGGCTCTGTTTTGCTATTTCTGTGTGTAAAAAATCAGTTCAAGCTTTGCACAAGAGTTGCCTAATTTCCTATGTGTTCAGAGGAAGAAAAAAAGGGGTATTAAAAGGGGAGATAGGTATTGATGGCACTTACTTTTGCCTAATAACCTCTGACTGATCAGCCCATAGAAATATAGCCAGAAAGGGGATGTTATTCTTTTCCAGCTTTCACTCTTTACCATGATAAAGAGGTGAAATAAGAGATGCAAAGGATACAGGTGTCCTTTGCATCTCTTATTTAACTCCATCTTTGTTGTATCCATCCTCATACAAAGTTGGAAGGAACCTTGGAAGTCTTCTAGTCCAACCCCCTTCTCAAGTGGGAAAGACCATATACCAATTCAGACAAATGGCTGTTCAATCTTTCCTTGAAAATCTCCAGTGTTGAAGGACCCACAACTTCTGGAGGCAAGTCATTAATTGTTCTAACTGTCAGGAACGTTATCGTTAGTTCCAGTTTGGATTTCTCTTTGATAAGTTTGTTACTTCTTGTCCTTCTCTCAGATGCTTTGGAGAAATGATGCTTCCCTCTTCCTTGTGGTAGCCCCTCAAATATTGGAACATTGCTATCAGGTCATCCCTCATCTTCCTCTTCATTTGGCTTGACATAACCAATTTCTGCAACTGTTCTTCCTATGGTTTAGCTTCCAACCCTAAACATCTTTTTCTGGTCTTTCATGCACTTTTTCTATTGATAAAAACATATAGATTTTCTCCAGAACAATCTGTCCCTTACTTGTTCTTTCAAGTCTCATCCATTGCCACTGTAACTGAATCTATCTACTTCACAATTGGTCATTCTTTTCTATTTTCCTTCCAATTTATCCAGCATTTTCCACATCTGGGTCTTCACGATGTATCTGAAATATGATAATTTGAGCCTAGTTCTTTGTGTCTCAAGTAAGAATTCTAGGTTGATTTGTTTAATAATTCATTGGTTTGCTTTTTTGGCTGTCCATGATATTCTTAAGAGTCTTCTCCGACACCAAAGTTCAAACGCATCATTCTGCTTTTTTAAAGTCCAACTTTCACTTCCATAGAGCATCACAGGGCTTTGGCTTGCACAATTCTGATCTTTGTAGATACAGACACAACAAGGCATTTGAATATCTTTTCCAAGGCCATAATGATTGCTCTACCAAAGGTAGCAGAAATATACTCATGTTTTATGTATTAAATTGCTCTTCAGCCTTAGCGTTATGGTCAAGAGTAGGTCAATGCAAATCTTTACTATGGTCATTGAATTCAATGAGGCTCAAGTAAATTATCCTTCTTAAGCAGATTCATAAATTGAAGAATGCAATCTGCTTTGAAGTCACAAATCAAACTGAGCAGCTCTAGAATACTTCAGAGCTTTCCAAAGTTGTTTCAGATATTCCACTCTTTCCTGCTTCTGAAAGAAAAATACCAGGCTATTTTATTTTATTAAAATAAATGTAAGTCCATTTACAGATTGCAACTGCAAATCCATAGTTGGAGATTGCCAAGTGGAATGTTTGCCATTGACTTGAGTAGCTGGCCAATGATATTTATCAGTGTATTAAACTGTCAGAGCTGTTTTGGGGATAATAAGGCTAATATTACTTTGTGTTTCATTAACTGTCTGAGTTTCTTTGCTATGGTGAGTCATAGGTCCCAGTTTTGCTTCCTCTTGTGCTATTGGAATGGCGCTAGTTCTCCAAAATAAACAGAAGTTTAATACAATTCTCACTTTGAATACTGGCTAAAGAGCAATCTATCCAGCAGTGTGCTGTCGTATCTTATCTCATTATTTTATTTATTAAATTTATATGCTGTCTATCTCACAAATAAGTTGACTCTTGGGTCATGCCTATTTTTTATATTTTGTATGATTGGCACAGACTGAAGTCTCTGATATTATAGTGAGGGAATGTCTTCCAAGAATATATTTTGTCCAAACCTTTACTGCTTTTATGAATTATGGAGGGCAAGGCTATGGTCTTTTCCTGCTATGTATCAAACTGTCTTTGTGTGGCCTGCTGTGCTATGGTATTGCATTTCACTTTGCCAATTTGCTTCTGTGACTTCAGGTAATTAACTAAGGTGGAGTTTGGTCAGCAAGACACTATTTTGTTCTCTTCCAATCTCAATCATCAATTTGAGTCAAATCATGGAATGGATGGGTGCTGTTATGTATTTAATTAAGCAGAACAGGAAAACCAAAAAGAAACAACAACAACAACAACAACAACAACAACAAAAGTTATATGTATGTAGGCTACTCATACAGGTCTATGTCTCTATGCATTACATACATGCACATACACAGACAGTCTTTTATGCTACAGTTCCAATAAAAGATGACTATGCTTCATTTTAATCATCAATGTAAAATCTATGTCTATAAGCAACTTGTTCATAAATCTAAGTAGTTTCAGCAATGTCTCCAATCCACTGAATAATTGGGGGTTATAAATTTATCCTACAATGATCAGGAACAAATCTCTCACTAAGAAGGGCACAGAAAATCCATTTCCATTGTCCAGTCAACAATTCCTATATAATAGATATCCATTTCCAAGAATATATCATGTCAAAAAGTTGGCCTCAAATGAATGAACGAATGAATGAATGCAGATATGTATGTATGTATGTATGTATGTATGTATGTGTATGTATGTATGTATGTATGTATGTATGTATGTATGTATGTGTATATGTACACAAACTTTTTCTTCAATACATGACCATTTTGGGATATCAGAAAACCTGTTTTAATAAAACACTATTCTCATTGCAACTCCAAAAAGATAATAATTTGCTCATTATTTTCCTATACAAATGCAGTTGTGTATATATAAGTTCAAAATATACATACTGTATATAACACGTAAACTTGAAATTTTAGTGTAAACATTAAGGCAATTTCCCTTCGTTTAGTCAAACTGTTGACTTCCAATTCTTTTTTTCTTACTTGGTATTTACACTTTGCCTGTCAAATTGATTTACTAACAACAAGTTTTTATAAAGACTAATTGAGAGGTTTTGTTTGTGTTATTGTGCTCTCATAAGTGATCATTTCTAATAATTTAAGATTATCTGAAGCTGAAAACTCCTCTGATCCAAACTGAGCATTGAGAAGTGATTCATGTAGGCTCTTATCATCTAGCATTAAAAAGAGAAACCCCCCCCCCCCCCTGCAAAGAACACTTCAGGTAGTGTAAAGTAGCAAGTATACTTTCGACTGTAAGACAGACAGAAAAACGAGTGTGTCTTGCCTTCTTCAGAGCTCAGGTTTGGGCAAGCTATGCTTTTCAGGCATTACTGCACCACAGCCCGCTTCTCAACTGTATTGACTAGAGATGCTGAGAATTGTAGTTCAGAAGCATTCAGAAGGGGCATCTTTTTGACAAGAAACTGAAACAAGAATGTCTGTCTAAAATCTGCATTAAATTCCGTCTTTTAATGTTGAGTAGGAAAAGAAAACACTCTACGTACTCAGAAATAGTACTGATTGCTACAATTGATCTGCTTTTGGGAGAAAAAGAAGGAAGGAAGGAAAGAAGGACTTAATAATCATGAAGTAGTTTGACTCCCACTGAGAATTTCGTTGCAGTGAGGAATATATGGAGCTGCTGTTTTTTGTAGATTTTTAAAGTAGTAATGTCTATTATGTATCTATAGTATAAATCGATTGGCAATAAAAAAATTTCATAATAAATCACCCTGGCTTTATTGCAAAATATATTACAGTTTACCTACATTTACCTTCTGACATTCTGGAAATTTTGAAAATCTCCTCCCACATTGGCAGGAAATAAATATCCTGAAAAAATATGTCAGAATGGATGTCTAAAACAGCATTATTGTATATCCCGTTTGTAAAACATAGTAGAGATAACAATCCAATCTTGAATAGTCTTTCTGGAAAAACAAAACCACTGTAAAATTATGCATTCTGTTTGTTCCTGTACCTGCCAACACTGACTTCAGCTTAGATTACTTAGAATTTTGAGGCTGGGACCCAAAATTTTCATGGACAATACCATCAAATGTTAGTGATGTAACAGCCAAAACTTGACCCAAAAGTTTTCTATTTGTTAATATAAATAGAATTTATAATCATGATGTTATTTTTGCTCTGGAATAAACTTTAGCACAACTTTTAACACAATAAATAATAAATGCAATAAAATAAATAGAATAAAACTAAATCCTGGAATAAAGTTAATGTGTTTTTAAGACAACAACCATAGCAAACTTTCTCTTCCAAACCAGAATCCTTTATAGTTGTGACATCCTCCAATGACATTGTCCAGGTCCTTTTGGCCACTGTCTCCCTGTGCTCTTGACTGCCAAAAGAAATGTTTTTTTTTTTCATTCATGTAAGCTAAAAGCCTCCACGTTGTCTTTGGGCACAGAAATAGTAATAGCAATAACACTTAGATTTATATACCACTTCACAGTAATTTACAGTCCTCTCTAAGCAGTTTACAGAATGAGCATATTGCTTCCAACAATCTTGGTTTTCATTTTACTGACTTTGAAAGGATGGAAGGTTGAGTCAACCTTGAGCTGGTTAGAATCGAACTGCTGGCAGTCAGCAGAATTAGTCTGCAATCAGGGGTGGATTCTACCAGTTCGGACTGGTTCAGGCAATGATCTGGGAGTGAACTAGTTTGCTCCGATGATCAAGTGGGCCTGCATACCTCTGCGTTTTACTCATCGCAAAGCGTGCAATCACCAAACCAGTTGTTAAACTAGTAGGATCCCACCACTGCCTGCAATACTGCATTCTAACCACTGTGCCACAATGGCTCAGAGATGAATCAAAAGGAATTCTTGCACACTTCTACAAGGTATATTCTCCAAATGCATGCTGTGCCAAATAATAACACATTTATCTTTAGAAGTGAAGTGCTTCAAGAGTTTCAATTCCAGTGCTACATCACTCAAAGCTATGATTTCCATGGTTCAAAGATGTTGGAATTAGAATGTAAACAAGATACATTGACAGACTGAATAATGTAAAGCTATACTATGTTATTTTGTGCTTGCTATCCTTGGGGTTAGACAGCTTGCATAGGATTTAGTACTTTATTCCCTCTGCTGATTATAGGGTATCTCATACTCATCTATCTTCTTGCTTCTCTGCTAGGACATCATCAAAACCTGTAAGCTGCCACTTTTATGCACATCCAATAAATGTAAATGATTAACAATAAGTAGACAGAGGTCTTTTGAGTTCTGTTAACAAAAAAGAAATTAAGTGTTAACATTTGTTATGAAACCACAGACATAACAAGCAGCAAAGTAATAAAAACAAATAGCAAGAATAAAAATCAATCCATTCTATAAGTTAAAAGCACTTTTAATTTTAAAAAAGATGAAAGTACGGCTAGCGGTTAAGATCCTGGGCTTGTTGACTGAAAGGTTGGCAGTTCAAGACTCAAAGCATTGTGTAATGGGGTGAGCTCCTGTTCTTGCTCCTGCCAACCAAGCAGTTTGAAAGCATGCAAAATGATTAATAGGTACCACTTTTGTGGGACATTAACAGAGTTTTGTGTGCTTGGGCTTTATAGTCATGACCATGGCAATGTCTTTGGACAATGCTGGCTGCCTCAGCTAGGAAAGGAAGATAAACACTGCCCCCTAGAGATGAATGAGACTGGATAGGGGATAAAGGTAAAAGTGAAATTTCTCCTCGCACATAGGTGCTAGTCGTTCCCAACTCTAGGGGGCAGTGCTCATCACTGTTTCAAAGCCGAAGAGCCAGCACTGTCCGAAGACGTCTTCATGGTCATGTGGCCGGCATGACTAAATGCTGAAGGGACACAGAACGCTATTACTTTCCCACCAAAGATGGTTCCTATTTTTCTACTTGCATTTTTACTTTCTTTTGAACTGCTAGGTTGGCAGAAGCTGGGATAAGTAACGGGAGCTCACTCTGTTACACAGCAGTAGGAATTCGAACAGCAGAACTGCCAACCTTTTTGATTGACAGGCTCAGTATCTTAGCCCCTGAGCCACTGCATCCCTCTGGATAGGGGATACCTTTACCTTTTTACCTGTTTTTTAAAAGAAGGTCTTTAAAAGCCTGGTAGTAGGCAAATGTCTCCAGGGCATTCCATAGTTAGGGCCCCTGCTGAAAAGGTTCTGATGGCCAACCTTTTGACTTTAGATTTAGGGAGCATTTATATGAGGGCCTTTTCAATCATATGCAGGAAAAGATGGTATTTCTACTAAGCTCTTGGACTTCACACAGGATTTCTTGGAATTGGGCAAGGAACGAATAAGAAGTTAATGTAGAAGTGAAATGTCCCTATTCTGTCTTCAGAATATTTATTGGGCTAGTATATTTGTTTCATCTATGTTCTTTGTCAATGTTTTTGCTTCTTCTATCACTGATCCCGTCTTCCAATAGAAATGATTCCTATGTTGTGTTCTTGCAGGCATATTGATGAAAGGGGACTAATTTCACTATCCACTTTTTTCAGGGAATTCTACTGTTCTCATTTGTGATTGGCCTTAGGTCCCTAAGAGCCAGATTTACATGGCAGTTTAATTTTAACAAGTGTCTTGGTGTGTTTGTTTCTGGCTATAGTTTAAATGGTGTGCTTCTTAAAAGTCAGGCTACAACATTATACTTACTGCAGAGGGAATGAAAGTCTGGATTGTGGCTAATTTTTTTTTTAGCAACAGATGGCAGCTTTTCTTAATTGTAATTGTTAGGGCAGCTGTTCTTAAAATACACTTCAAGGGCCTGCTTCAATTATCTTCAAACTATGTAAGATTGTTCAGAGAATCAGATCCTGGATCTGATCAAGCATTCATCACCTCTGTTATCTTGTTTCTAGCAGTGATCAACCAAATACTTCTTAGAAACTTCAGAACAGAGAAGAAAGCAAGTAATCCTAGGTCAGCAACTAATCACAATATACTACCTCCCAACATGCAGGTGTTGTTTAGCTAGTTTGCTAATGGCATGTTTTTGAAATTGATGTATGCTTCCTCTCTATTTGTATTAGATTCATACTTAAAGCTATTTAAGTCAGTGACCTTCCCACATCTTAAATTGAACATTCTTTGCCTTATGAGTACCACAATCCTAGATAGGTATTAAATCATGTATAATTTCTCATTGCAGTAAACATTTGTCAGAGTCTGCAGGATTTAAAAATTGCAGAAACAAGCAACAATGCTTTAGGACCAAATTATACATCATGCTTAATGCATGACCTGCAGCTTTAGTTTTTGTTTGTTTAAACTTATCTCTTCACTCTCTGATTGACTTCAGAATGAAAATGCAGCAATGAATGGCAATTTTTTCCCCTGAAGTTGATAGCTATGCAAAAGGAAAGCATTCCTATTCTGAGCCTAGTTAGGAGTGAAGTAAATCTGCTCTTCCAGCATGTTGCCTTTGCCTTTAGAGTGGGAAAGTTTCTTGCTCACCTGTAGTTTGTTAAAATAAAACAAAGAGGGGGCTACAGACATAACTTGTAATTCAGTCTTCAGAGAAGATCCAAAAATAATATGGGTTGAAGGACAGCTAAGTCTGAGAGTTTTGTAGCTCCATCAGTTTCAGATATTGGACCAATATCTTCATGTCATTAGTTAGCTATACTATCTCCACAATGACTAGGAGTCCAGTAATTAAAAAAAAAGATTATTGTAATTATGGTGGTATGTAAACTTCAAACATCTTAACTTTCTGGAATTAGGAAACATCTTTGTGTAAGATGCTTATCAGGCCAGGACAAATAGGTTTTCTCTGAAAGGCCAATATATGACTAAAGCTTTGAGGAGGAAGTGAGCAAGGCAGAGACTAATAGGAGATACAACAGTTAGAGTAGATAGAAATCCTTCATTGAAGCAGTAGTATCACATCTTTCCAACATTCCACTTAGTCCTTATAACAGTAGTGCTGCAGACGATTAAACTAGCATAGCTTGAGAGATCTCTGCTTGCACTAGGGAACATGTTAGCTGTATGATCTTGAAGTGACATTTTCAGTTCTCCCCTGCCTTTCTGAGAATAAAGAAACCAGGGAAGCTCTGATTTTTGTTGTGCACCTTAATGTCTTTGTGTTTAAAAAAGGAGAGTGTGGTAATGAGAACTCTTCTGCAGGGCTGTGCGAACATATATATGCATGTGTATGTTGTATTCCTGTATTAATGCTTAATGTGGGAATAGATAGAGGATTAACAATGGATGTGATGAGCCAACTCTTTGTTTAAATCCACTCTCAGATCTAATCTCCTATTGACAAGGAAACATCACACAGGGACGTCTTGAAGGAATTAGCACAAATCCCTTTTAAATTCTTCAGTGACTTCCCTTTCCTCCTCCTTTTTGGTTTACACCCCTTGATGCTTTATTAGTAGCAGAAGACTGGGTCCAAAAGCATCAATTAAGATTCAAACTTTCACCATTTGAGATGCATTATCATGGTCCCACTGACACTTTTTAAAATGCAAACTAGATCTGTTGCATCTCTGATGAATTCAAATAAGATTAAAGAGGCAGATATGCCTATAATCTCAATCCTGAGTTCAATGTGAATGAGAAAGCAGGGAGCAGGGAAGGAGAGAGGAACAAAAATGCAGACTTTTCCAAGTTTTAGAGTCAGAGTGGTAGCCACAGCAGCTCGGAGCGCTGACTTGGGTATCAATGATTTTGCCATAAAGTTCAGAAACAATTAATGCAACATTTTATTCCTAGTTCATCTGTACTTTATCAAAAATGTGTTAGTAATGCAATCCAAACCAATTGGGTTGACTCAAGATGGAAATGCAAACAACACTTTGCTCATATTTTTGTCTGTATATGTGTGAGAAAGACAATAAGGAACTAATACCTATTATAACTTGGCTATTTTAAAAATGGAAATATAGCCATACATTTATGGAGACAATCTCCACTAGGAACTGCTTTAGAATACGTTGGTATAAAAATACCAAAAATACATTTGAGTTCCTTAGATACTTTTCTGAAAGCATAGAAATTCCTTTACATACAGGTTAAGCTCTACATAACTTTTTTAAAAATGTAGAATTGGGTCTTCTTTGGAAATTGTGCTTAAACTTCCATGAATTACTTATGCACACAAAGACTTCAAGTATTCAAGGTGCCACAAGAGAAGTATGAAAAGGTCTGAAAAGTTATATTCTACTACCACACAACTTGCTTTTCCTTCAAATCAGCAAATTCAAGGAAGGAAGGAAGGAAGGAAGGAAGGAAGGAAGGAAGGAAGGAAGGAAGGAAGGAAGGAGGGAGGGAGGGAGGGAGGGAGGGAGGGAGGGAGGGAGGGAAGGAGGGAGGGAAGGAATCCAGCATTTCTTTTGGAGGAAACAATACAAAATTTCCTTTCTCTAATGTCCACGAAAAAGGACCATTGTCAAAGGATAAGTCAGGATTTATAGGTTACTCAGTCCTCTTCCTTAATATTACAGCAAATTCTGTGTAACACAATCTATCCTTTCACCTGTCTGATTATCTAGATGTCCTAGCATTCTAGGCAACGTGGATAAATGAGGTTTGTAGGATAGGAGCAGAGTCATTTGTTAAAGAAATATCTATCAGATGGCAGTCTAGAATATGCCACTTGATTTTTTTTTACCTTTTGGAAAAAATAACATCTCACTTCTCTCCAATTGATTTGACTGTGTTTTAATCAGAAGGAATTGGAGAGAGAAAAATTATCCATTATCCACTGAGCATTTGTTGCTAAAATGATAAATTTCTAACGTTTCTTTGATGCCCTCATTTTGAGAGAAAGAAAATCAATGCTATGTGGATTTTCCAGTGCATTGGTTTCTCAAGGCTTAGTCAGAGGTTCAAATCTGTAGACTCTATTATCTTAATTTTGAGATTATTATCAGCACTGTATTTGCAGTTAATGAGGGAAAAGACAAAAATACTTTTAAGACAATAACTATAACACAGAATAGTAAAGGTAGAATTTAAAAGCTGTTTTTACAGCACCCCTTACAATGGTTTATTCTCAGTGCTGTCCATTTGCTGATGAGTGATAGGTCAGCTTTAAAATACATTCAGTATAAGATCCTGTTCTTGCTTGGATATATTAGTTTAAAAAAGGGCACAGAAGGAAACATATTAAAAGAGTCAAGTCCCAAGAAGTACTAAATTTGTAACATATGAGCCAATATTTCTTATTTTATCCATGTGTACATTAGATTAGAAATAATGAATATATGGAATATTGCCCTGGAAAGATGATGTGCTTGTTACAGTTACACTATATGATATTTAACTGAAGACCACAGAGAGGGGAAGGTGAAAAGTTGCCACCTAAATCTCACTGAGATTTTTTTGTTCATCTGGAGGACAAGAGCTTGAAAGAGATTTCTTCCCAGCAGGATGTAAATAATGCATTTGTTGCTCCTTTCGACATTTTTTTTCCAGAACATGCAGTGCTAAAACTTTTAAAGAGTGTGACCAGAAATAGAAATTCTCTTCAATAGATAATTGACTGGTAGCTTTCAAGCTTCATGGGGAGAAATGCATTCTGCATTTTCTCCCAGTGTTTCAATTTATTTCAAAAGCAATAGCAATAGCACTTAGACTTATATACTGCTTCATAGTGCTTTACAGACCTCTGTAGGTGGTTTACAGAGTCAGCATATTGCTCCCAACAATCTGGGACCTCATTTTACCCACCTCAGAAGGATGGAAGGCTGAGTCAACCTTGAGCCTGGTGAGATTCAATCTGCTAAACTGCTGGCAGCTGGTGATCAGAAGAAGTACCTTGCAGTACTGCACTATAGCCACTGCACCACCGTGGCTCTTGAATCTCCTCCATAGACATTCACCCATATTTCTGAGAGAGACAAAATTGGTGGTACAACTAAAAGTTCTGGTGTCCTCTTTTTCTGTTACTTCTTATCACCACCCTTTTTAATCCTGTTTTTCTGCACCTGTTTTTTTTTAAGTCGCTGCCATAATTTTTAAAATCACAGCTCTCTGTTGCAGAATTAGATTTTGGAAATACTGTATTTTCAGGAATGCTGAAAAATACCTGTTTCCTTGTATGTGTGTGTTTTTGCTCTTCCTCTTTTTCTTCCTCTTCTCTTTCTTTCAGCTCTTGTTAAAAAGTTTGCTGATTTATTTTAAAGTTTTCATTTTCTGTTATCCACTTGTCCTCTTAATATCAAATCCACATAGGTTTTTTTTAAAAAAAATTAAACGATGCCAGAGCAATATGGTAATTGTGAAACTGATATAGAACCAGAGAGGCCTAGGGTTCAAATCCTCACTGAATAACTTTAGTAAAGATTTTATCTTGTGGCCTGCTGCTGCTATTGGATAAGGCAGTACTACACACACTATTTTAAGCTGTTGGAAGAAAACTTTGTAGAAATATAGCAGTTACAAGTAGTTACAGTAATTATAACAATAACATAAGACTGTTAGTTAACATTTTTCTAAGAGGAGAAATTTCTACCACACTGAAAATGAACATGGACAAGTATGGCTCAGTTTTGCTGTTATTAAATAATTTACTGACTATTTAACCTTTCAATTTTCAGCTACATCACTGGAACACTCATACCTGAATACGATGTTTTCTAACCCTTATGGAATAACGGATAGACATAGCTCAGCAGCAGAAGAATTTTTGGTGTGCAGAAGCCAGTTGGTCCCAGATTCACTTTCTGACATTTCCCACTAAGGATCTATGAAGTGGGTATGTAACTGTGTGTAACTGAAGGCAGTCCTTGGGCTTTAGAGTAACATACTTTTCAAAATGGCCACAAACTGAACCAACTGCTTTGCTACTATGATTACTGCCTGCTTAGTTAATCATCTTTGAATTTACCCTCTGCTACAAAATAGCCTCTTTCTCAGTGATAACTTCAATTCTCAGATAACTGTTTTTTCTATTGGAGAGGAGGAAAACATTTACTGCATGCAAATTGGGTTGCCTCATTTCTTTCTCTTCTTCAATTCCTAACAAACCACTACCAAAAAGAAAGTACCATAGAACTATTTGAACATTAAAAAAATAAGAATTGTATGTATTGAAAAGCTTTTGTAAATCCCAATTAATCTTCAGACATCACTTTTCTCTCGTGGTAGCTTTGTTCATTTTTTTCTTTTGAACTAAATTTCTCCCCCAGTTACCTTCCTCCTGCCTGAACAATGCAGGCTTCACCTGGCATGCATGAAGGTCAGTTTTATGAAATTGTTTATGTAAAAATATATATGAATATATATGTAAACAATTTCATAAAACTGAAATTATTTTAGTTTTTACAGAAAAAGTCTCAAGGAACTTTTACAGGAAAAAAAACTCAGGTTTACTACTCTTATTAAAAAACACATGCACTAATAGGACTTAGACTTATATACCACTTGATAGGGAACAGTCAAATAGAAGTATTGTAGTCATACTGTTGGAGAGGATTATTTAGACCAGAAAGTTGAAACTGTAATTGCAATAGCACTTAGACTTATATACCACTTCACAGTGCTCTACAGCTCTCTCAAAGCAGTTTATAGAGTCAGCACATTGCCTCCAACAATCTGGGTTTTCATTTTACCCACCACAGATGGATGGAAGACTGAGTCAACCTTGAGCCAGGTGAGATTCAAACTGCCAAACTGCAGGAAGCTGGCAACTGGCAGTCAGCAGGAGTAGCCTGCAGTGCTGCATTCAAACCACTGCGCTACCACGTCTCTCTCTCTCTTTTTTTTGCTCTTAACGTGGTTTCTAGAACATGCCGACCCCAGCAGTTTTCAAGCTATATGGATATTCCAAATAAATCAATCTGGATCCTTCAAATAACTCTGAATATAATTTCTGCTAGACTTGTATCTGGTCTGTTCTCCATTTATCCAATTCCTTTAGCTGCATTGATGATTTTCTTGTCAGGTAGAACAGTCTGAGATTGATTATAAGGCAGGTCAGGTTTCTCCCTTTTCCCAACCTTGAAAATGGTTGTCTGCTCGTGGACACCCATCCAGTTTATTGGACACTGGATTGACGGGTTTGGCAGAAGGTGTAATTTGTAACTGGAAGGGAAGCTGACAGGGATAACTAAGCAATTTTAGATTTCAACTTTTCTAAATCTCTTAAAGGCAATTTCTCTCTTTTCTTTTCAAATGGTGTATATATGTAGTATTTGTTTCATGCAGAGTCATTCTGCTAGGGCAAGCCAAGAGAAATCATCTAAATCATTAAAAAGCAAAAGTTAAAATATTTTGGACATGTAATGCGACACCCGGAAAAATATGTCATACTTCACGTAATCCTCTAGGCCAGGGAAAGATTGAAGAGAAATGACATCCAGGCAGAAGAAAAACATCATGGCTTCAAAATCTAAGGGAATGGCTTGGACAAACCACAGGAGCAATTTTGTGCGGCTGTTAATAAATATAGGATCGCTAACATGATTGCCAATGTCCAATGATGGATATGGCACAAGAAGAAGAGAGTCATGTGGAAGCAGTCAGATTTTAAGGAAGAGTCTGATATAGAAGGACAAATTGGTCAAGCAGGGAGAGTACATTGCAGCCACCATGACTTAAAGAATTTTGATGTTGGGGTCTAGGAACATAGTCTTCTCTCTGTCTTAGCTCCTGCCGTATGGAACACCTTGCACCCAAAAGCGAGATGGTCCCTATTCTCCTGGCCTTCTAGAAGAGTGTCAAGAGCTGCTCTGCCAGCTGGCATGGGGATGGGTGTCTAAGAATGCCAAGTGGTGGTTGGTGGGTTAATAGGGCCCCTTCTGCCATTTTCTCAACTTTATCAACTTTGTGTTTTTAAAATATTGTTTTAATGAAGGCTTTTATATTAAAATAATATAATTGTTTTATATATTAAATATATATTGTTTTAGAACAAAGAATATTCTGAAGTGACCTTCCTCTGTCTGATGCCCTACAGATGTATTGGGACAACCAGTATATCTAAAGAATTTCTGGGAATTATGGCACCAACATATGTGATGATGGATTCAATGTTTATGAGAAATTGTGATAATTAGCCATTGAGTTCATCAATTCAAATTACAAACCCTTTGTTTAGCTCAGCATTTAAATTTTTTTTATGTCCCAGTTGGATCAGAGGTTCAAGTCATTGAGTATATTTTGGTGGGAGTTTTCAGCTTGTGTTTCTGCCTGGAGGAAGGCAACACTCATGAGTTTATCTCAGTGATAGAAAATAGAAGACAGGCAGCAATGATATAAAACTGCATGGTTAACCATTTATGTCTGTTAAGGGTTACCAGCATGATTTTGGCCATTTGTAAATATGGCATTGTAATTGCATCCTTGTCATTGACAGCCACAATGCAAACATAACCTGTTAATAACTTGTTAATTGGGCCTAAATGATTCAGTCAATCAGCCTACACATGTTATGAGTCATTGAGTTACAAAGAACTGAACGATTGTACACTACATGTTGGGGAAATGAAGCATCTCTTGTTTCAGCTGCTGGCTAAGACTACAAAGATGAATGTGGGATAGCAGGACAAGTATGTTATTAGAGACTGTAAGGTGGTGGACATCTTGGGTGGTAAATGGTAGAAGATGGTAGCAAATTTAGAAAGAAGGAACTATGCACTATGCAACTTTCCCTGGGCTGGCTAAATTGTTTCAGCACTTCAGTTTATAATGAATGAGAAAGTCACTATCTTGATCTTTGCTCTGAGCAGGAAAATAATGGAATGGAATGGAATGATATAGAATAGAATAGAATAGAATAGAATAGAATATTAATAGAATTTATTGGCCAAGTATGATTGAACACTCAAGGAATTTGTTTTGGTGCATATGCTCTCAGTGTACATAAAGAGAATAAAATACATTCGTCCAGAATCATAAAGTACAACACTTAATGATAGTCATAGGGTACAAATAAGCAATCAAATCATACTAAGAAACAATATAAATTGTAAGGATACAAGCAACAAAGTTACAGTCATACAGTCATAAGTGGGAGGAGATGGGTGATAAAAACAATGAGAAGATTAATAGTAAATAACATTCTAGGCTACCTTTGGATGTGGGATGAGACACATTCCTCCAGCTTTGAGCTCTCTTTCCTGCTGCAGTATCGAACTGAATATTAATTAAGGTGGTTGTCATAAGAATGGGAACACTAAGAGTTCTGTTATAAATAGTTTTTAAGTTGTGGTTTCAATGGTTAATAGAATAGATTTTCCTCAGTGGTAGAAGAGGTAGTATTTTTTTAAAAAATAAATGTTGGCATTTGCAAACAAAGTGGTGGATTTCTTTTCTACTTTACCCATCAAGATTTCATTCTTAATTCTTCAAAACATTTGTTCCAGCCACATATATTGTTCCATATATCATCATGTTTCTCAGTATACCAGATAATTCTGGTGGAACACTGAAGACAATTACTATTCTAAGAGGACTACAAGTTGTCAAACAACTGGAAGATCACCAAATATGGCTGGTGGCCCACAAAAGTATGGTAACAAAGTTTATGCTCCGCCTGATGAATGCAACAACATTTTCTATGGAAAAGAAGTAGTAAACTATGACAGATGTTCATTGTTGAATACCAGTGTATTCTGGAATCCATGCTTACATTTAGAAAAGTATGAATAAAGATCAGTAGTTGATCATTAATTGTATTAGTGAAACATCAAATTTCTTTGTTCAGTATATAAGTCTAACTGCTATTGCTATATTGCTATTGCTATCAACTCTGTAAACAGCTGTTGATTCAGAAACTGACCAGTTCTGAGATGGTTCTAATTTTGAGTCTTGTTAAATGAATCTCTGCAGTTATTAACGTAATCATCCAGTCATTAAGTGAATCTGGTTTCTTTCATAGACTTTATTTGTTGGAAGCTGGCTGGAAAGGTTGCATATGGTGTTTACATGATACAAAAATTCGGCAACCATCATAAATACAGGCCAAATGCCCAAATTTAGGTCACATGACTCCGGAGATATTGTGTCAGTCATAAGTGCAAAGACTAATAATAAGTAACTTTTTTTAGTGCTGTTGTAACTTCAGTAAATGAAGTGTTGTAAATTGAGAAGTACCTGTAATGGCAATGTGTGTGTGTGTGTGTGTGTGTGTGTGTGTGTGTGTGTGTACAATGTGTGTAGACCACACATTGTTTTTCTTGGAGTATTTGGCTTTCTCTTACCTTAACCAAAAAGTGGAAATTTGCCAAAAAAAGAAATGATTTACTCTGTTCACATTTAGATTAATTTGATGATGAATTCTCCTTTGATACACAGAACTGGGCAACAGCATTCTGCACCAGTTAAAGTTTTTAAGTAGTCCTTGAGGGCAACCCAAGTAGAGTGTGTTGCAATAGTCCAATTTAGAGGTCACAACTTACTTGGAACCTGAACAAAGAAATTTGATGCCTTCCCCTGTTCTGCTAACAATGGCTGTGAGTTCAGAACTTCCTCTGGATTATGGATTGTACTTTCAGAAACACAGTCCTATCAAGACTCAAAATTAGAACCAGCTCAGAACTGGTCAGTTTCTGAATCAACAGCCGTTTACAGAGTTGATAGCAATAGCAATATAGCAATAGCAGTTAGACTTATATACTGAACAAAGAAATTTGATGCCTTCCCCTGTTCTGCTAACAAGGGCTGTGAGTTCAGAACCTCCTCTGGATTATGGGTTGTACTTTCAGAAACACAATCCTATCAAGACTCAAAATTAGAATCATCTCAGAACTGGTCAGTTTCTGAATCAACAGCCGTTTACAGAGTTGATAGCAATAGCAATAGCAGTTAGACTTATATACTGCTTCATAGGGCTTTCAGCCCTTTCTAAGTGGTTTACAGAGTCAGCATATTGCCCCCACAGTCTGGGTCCTCATTTCACCCACCTCGGAAAGATGGAAGGCTGAGTCAACCTTGAGCCGGTGAGATTTGAACCGCTGAACTGCAGATAGCAGTCAGCTGAAGTGGCCTGCAGTACTGCACCCTAACCACTGCGCCACCTCGGCTCTGATGGACAAAGGGATGTTATACTCCATGAGACACTATTCCAAAGTCAGAAGAAAGTAATACTTAGGCAGTTCTTCATGATTAAAAGAAGCAATTAAAATATATTTACAATACAATACAATAGCAGAGTTGGAAGGGACATTGGAAGGGACATCCCACCCCCTGCCTAGGCAGGAAACCCTATTACCTATACATTTATCTTTGTTTATAATCCCTTATCTGTCCACAAAAGAATATTGAACTCATTACTACTGGCTGGAACCTAAAGAACTAATATATACAAATAATGAAAGGAAAAAATTACATTGTGCTTACTTAAATACATTTAATTCTGTTTAATCATTATAATATTATTACTTACCTCACAAAGCTTTATTGTAAGGTGATAACTTGTATGTTTAAATACTTAACAGAACATAGGGTTTTAATGTGTGGTTTCAATAAGCTTTAATAACTTGAAAATTAGCTTTAATATTGCAATGTATCAATTAAAATTAATGTATATTATTGCTACATTACATAATTATATTTATTCTTAACATTCTTAGCTGCGTGAAAATTAAAATTAGGCAGTATATAAATATTGTAAATAAAGAAAGATAAGGGGAACTGGTGCCATATTAATGATACATGGCATGACAAAATGTATGATTTATCCATTTTTAGAAGATGTGAGAAAACAAGTACAGTATATTCAAAGTATATGATAACAATAACAACAAATGAAATTTGAAGATATCTGAAGCAGAAGAGCTAAACAGATCATGCTATGTTATTTTATTGGCATTACAAGCGTCTGTAAAAATGCTGATACAAGCAAAGGAACTACTTCTTTCAGAAACATCCTTGAGGGAGGAGGCTGTCAACAAATGTCAAGATGGCAGCCAAAATGGCTTTCAAGCAGCCACTGCAGTGGTAGATATGACATTTTAATGTATGCTTAAAATTTTAGAATGATTTAAGTGTGTAAAAGCTGGGAGTATAATTAGGAAGGGCTGAAATTTGATATTCTTCTCTGGGGTGTAGATCAGAACCGATTTTTTTAATCACCGATTATGCCTTGATTAGTTTCAGATTTACAACGTAGCATGAGACTAATGTAATGAATTACATTACAACTGATTTATTTGATTAATGCATTCAATTACTCATTTATGTTTTAAAAGTACAGGTAATTTTATAATATGTTTTTTTGGGGGCATCACGGATTTATCCGGTATTCCAGTAATTTTTAAAGGAACGTTCTTTTATTGATGCTATGGTTCTCTGAAATAATCAGGCACACAGTTGTTTTGATCCCCCCCGCCACATTTATTTGTAAGAAGATAAAAGCTTCTTTCTTTAAATTGTATTTAAGCTAAGGCATTTAAACAAACATCTCTGATATTTCAGCCCCCATCTTCCTACAGTTTTGAGATGTGGTCAGTAAACAATATCTTAATTAATAAGTCCCTGTTCAAGCATTTTTAATAGTTAACTATTTCTCTGTTTGTAATATAGTTGGGTTAAGGATGGCTATATGTCTGTACAGCTGGTAATAATTTATAATCTCCTATCCTCTTCAAGCTAAACAAGGGCATTTATCATTCTTGACTAGGTTTTCGGTACTTTGTCTTTTTGACTTTCTTCTGTAATGAGATCCCACAAAATATCAACTTTCCACCTCTGGATAGGATCCTACAATCCTCCACATTCTTTTTTCAGTGGTCTTCACATAGTATTTCAAACCTTTTCTCAGCCTGCTCTGCAAGAGGCAATTTTCAGCAGCTATAGTTGATAAATCCATCCTGAATCAGCACTCATCTTCATCCTCCAATCTCTCAGGTTAGTCAGGTTTATTCTCCTGCCATTGTATCAGCAAGACAGTTTCTGTATCAAATTGTTTGCATATCATTCTTCCATCCTGAATTACTGGCTATGAGTTAAACATGACTGTCAGAGAGATCATCTAACGTGCAATCAGCTCAGTGGTGGGATTCAAATAATTTAACAACCGGTTCTCTACCCTAATGATCAGCTGGGTAGGTGTGGTTTGGTGGTCATGTGACCGTATGGGCGTGGCCAACTCAATGTCAAATGCATTGATGGGTGCTTCGCCTTAGCTGTTACAATGTAATAAGGGTTAATTGGAGAGGCAGTTTCTATAAGTAGGGCAATCAAGATTAGGCTAGAAACAACACCATAATGTTTCCTTCCTGCCTTCCTTACAGGATTAGCACTGGAAAGTGGAAAAAAACAAAAGGAGATTTCTTCCAACAACCGGTTCTCTGAACTGCTTAGAAAGTTGACAACCGGTTCTCCCAAATAAGTGTGGACTGGCTGAATCCTACCACTGATTCGACTGCTGCATTCTGCACAGGTACAATTGTAATTCAATGGCCATCCTTCATCAGTTCATTGGAACAACCCAGAATGGAGAGAAAATGACTCCGTTTTCAACAACAAAAGAACAACTAAGAAGATGCATGTCAGCTAGAGGTATACGATACATACACATCACTTCTACTTTTTTTACTATGGGTGCACTTTTTCTGTAGGACACACAATAAAGACCCATGGATTGTTTTGAAATTATGTGAATGGAGTCCAAACTTATCTGCTGTGCTATAGAGCACCCTGTCAATTTGAAAATTAAGCAGTTCATCATATCAATGGATATTTGGGTTCATTGGCTTTAGAACCATCAGAATGGTCCATTAATAATGGTTTTTTATTGAATTAAGACACTTTTATTTGTGCCTGTATATTTTTAAAAGTTGGTTCTACATTTTTCTCCCTTGAAATGCACTTTAAAATGATTCTACATTAGAGATGAGCAACATGGAGCTTATATGGCAACAAGGAAATCACCAAGGCATCAACATTGCAAACTTTTGTGAGTCCCAAAGGTGCTTTTTCAAGAGGCAACTGGACTTTCTTGTTTTGTTTTCTTTTGAAGATGTTTCACTTCTCATCCAAGAAGCTTCTTCAGCTGTGACAGGGTAGTGGGGAATGGAAGAATTTATATTCCTTGCATTTGCATCCTTTTAGAGGGTCATTGAAGCACTTGGAGGTTTATCTATGGCTTCAGGGTTACCTGAGTAGTGCTCCTGGTTCCTGTAGTCTGCAATTTTTCCTCTGGAAATCCATTCCTACTCCCACACCCTTCAAAGGGTGCTTATCCCAAATTGTATAGCTAAATGTTTGTTTAGCTGGAAACTTTTATGGAATTTCATTTATTTGGGAAAATGCCCAATCATCCTCAAAGCAAAGAAAAAGTCAGTTGTTCTGTATGAAGGCATCGGGTGAGATGATTTGGAGCAAGATATCAATTAGCTTTCAATGAAGCCATTCCTATCTCTACAAGTGGATATTCAACCCAGTTTGAATGTATTTGCATTCACTTTATATTTCGTACTCTGGGTGAAATTTATAACTCCCATAAAAGGTTTTCTCTAAGAGTGACCTCTTGCACTTGGAATTGCTGGCCCAGGACATTACCCTTGTCAATGGTTTCAACACTCAAACTAATGTAGAATTAATTAAGTGATTTAGATGGAGTTATATACCAATTCTTCCAGCTCCTGATTTGTTATCATGGCACTTTCTCATGCTTGTGTTAACATACATTCTTCCACTCTTGAATCAAAGGAAAATATGTTGACATAAATTGCACTACCCCTATTGCTTAGTTTCGCTGTATCGCTACACAAACAGGCATACATAACAAAGTTATACAGCTTCAGTTTTCATCTATTCTGTCTATCCATGTCTTTGTCTGAAATGGTATAGGTTTTCTTGTTTGAGGGGGTTGGATTAGAAGACTGTCAAGGAACTCTGTCATTATGTTATTTAGTTATCAAAGATGAAGCAGGAACATGGCAGAATTCATGTCAGTTCCAAAGCAGTGGAACTGAGAAAGTCAGAGGTGGCAAGATTAATTGTCCCCCATCATCAACTTTAAAAGATAATTCAATCTGCCTGAATTTGGCAGCTTTCACCACTTCAGAAGGGAGGTCATCCAATTACCAGGGAAAAAGAAATAAAGTATTACTTTTAGTTGATTTATCCTATGATATACAATGGAGAAACATCAGAATACAAAGTAAAGTGAGCTTTTTGATCTGATTTTCTAACCAAAATACTTAAGAGTTTGTATTTTGTCCCTCGCACCCTTTTGTTTCCACTGATGTATGAATAGGTCACTTCTAATCCACAAAAGAGAATTTTGTGTCCCACAAATGTAACTTTTCATGTATTCAGCCTACTTTGTGCTGTCATATAATAACTTGGCCATAAAACCATGGCATTTTTTTTTCACCAGTCATTCTCTTTCACTAATTGAATTTGATGTATGCTATCTTTATCTCTTAAAATACCTGTACTTGGCCATGGTCATATGAATATCATCCTTCCAACCTTCAATTATTACAACCACAAATTGATAAAATTACAACCACAACCACAAGTCTTCTTTTAAGTGCGGAAGGAAAAATGGATTAGTAATAATCAGATGGATAAACAAAAAACTTTAATGAAAAAATAAATGTATAAATCTTCCAATCACAGAGAATCACATATTGTCCCCCAGTATTAGCATTTTCCTTGTGACATTGGATGGAATAAATCCCAAGTAACCAAATTGTATGGAAAACCTAATTAATTTTATTTTTTCCTTGCTATTTTATATGCACTTCTAATGACATCTCATTCTTTTTGAATTCCTGAATTCAGTAATTCATTAAAAAAATAACATGAGAACAATTAGAACAATGCCTCCCATGTAATGCTTTTGAGTTTTCCTTCTGCTTTGAAGTATTGTCAGGTCTGCCATAGTCAAATGGGACAGCAGCCAGGCCATTGCTAATTAGACAAATTGACATTTAGCAAAGAGCTTGTCGCTGTCAGCCTGCATTCACACAATAAAAACAACACATGAGTCATCACCACCAATAACTGCATTGTATCAAACTTTCGATCAATATTTAAGACTTTAAAAGCCCATAATGTTGTAACAAATGAGACAGTATTAAAATGCCGGGGTAGAACTGCTTCCTCTACTTTCCCATATTCCTTCCTTCATTAGGCAGTTAAAGACTAAATTCAGTCATCAATCAAAGTTTGTCCCTATATCTGTCTCTGGTTCCCTGGAAGTAAACAAAGATGTGTATAGTATACTGAAATTTGCCTTCACTTATGAAATGGCATTTTCTTAATCTATATCATTCTCATAGATTTTTAGAATTTATTTTGGTGTTTTAAAGCATTGAAGTTGACAATAATTGTGGTATTATGTTTTTTCTTGAACACTGCTCTTTTATACTCTTTTATATTCCCTGCTACCCATGATTCTTGATCAATAAAAGCCTCTGGAGAAGTTCCCTCATTATGTCTTCTTTGGGGACCTAACTAAAATTAAAAAGAAGCCATGGAAGTAGCAGAATTCAGGCAATTACCTTGCTCTTGCACCTCCATATATAAGAATTGTTTTATATTTTGAAATATATATTGAAAGCACCTTCCTGAACTGAAAGTGAATGATCAAAAAGTTCTAAAGAAATATCAGGATTATTGTTGTGGAAATAAAATGCAGAGAATCCTACTATGTTATATTAAAGTTTTTATTTTATTTTATTACATACAAAAAATCCCATTTCAATTGAACAGTGTGTTGTCTGGGTACAAATCATTCAAGGAAATAATAATCATGGTATTCACAATATTCCTTGCATTAATATCAATAATGATGATGATGACGATTGTTTAACAAAGTTAACATATCTTCCTTATATCAATGATCCTTCCAAATATATTTCCCTGTTCTAGCTCCTGTTTTTGTCAGCTAGCCATTTATAAAATAAGTGCCAAGTGGAAAAGTATTCAGTTTCTTTCTTTTCCTTAATTGTAAGAGTTAGCTTATCCATTTCTGCACATTCTAATATTTTTCTAAACACATCATCATCTGTTGGGATCTCTTCACTTTTCCATGTTGGACAAATACTATTCTAGAATCCTACTATGTATATTGCCTTGAGCTCTCAAAGGAAAAAATAGATTTAATTTAATGGGGTCGATTTTCCTAGACTACTTGAAACTCAGGACCCATAGAATTTACATTTGTCTTCACTGAGAAATTTCTGAAAATGAGTGATTTGGAATTTTATGTCAAATGTCTTTAATCTGTGTTTTTTTGTTGTTGCTATTGTTACTAACTAGTAAATAAGAATTCCACTCAAAGATTATTCAAAATAACTATTTGATATTTTTTAATGGCTGAAAACTGTTCTGAAACATTTAAGTAATTCTCGATATCTGAATTTCAGTCTGTGTATGAATCTATTACATAAATTTACCAAGATCAAATTCTTTAAACATTTAATTCAGCCCTTTTGGGCTCCCAGTGACCAACAGATGAAGAGAATAAATTCCTCTGTGCCCAGTTACTCCCACAGCTTCATGCAAAATGCTGAATATTCAATTCATTGCAGAAGTTCTGAAAAGATAAATGCACATTAAATCTAACAGTGTTAGTCAGATATTCTAAAAATCTGCACTTTGATTTATGATAGTGCTTACCATTACATTAGGGTCTTGTCTACTTGCCGGATCAAAAAAACCTCTTGCCTCTTTGCTTTTAGTGGCTCTTCTCAATATTTCCCTGATGCTGATGAAACTGGTATTTTTCAAAGCAAATGGAATAACCGTAATTTCTTCTATATTAGTTCCATCCATTCCAATCCAATCTTTCTTCTATCTAAAATGAGAGCTTTCTCAGTTATGCTTTATGCTCTAGTAGATGTTTCAAAAAATATTTTAGTAACAGGACATTAAGGGGATAGAAAGTGCTTTCTCCAGCTTCTTTTCCTCCAAGTTTTATCTTGAATTTACCATGCTATGCTTAATATTTGATCTGGCCAGGGCACTATCATTAACATCTAATTTCTTTGATGAATAATTGGGTTAACAGGGTGCTTGTTTTTAATGAATAGGGGGAAAGAGCAGATGTGATCATTTATTTATAATTGATTAGAAAAATATGCCTTTGCATAATGCATAAATGTACAGGTCAGTGAGTTCAAAACTTTTTGTTACTTTATGGGAATATTTTAAATTTTCAGAATAATTTTGTGGAGGTGCTAGTTTGGATTGAGACAAATATTGTACTTTGATCATCATTTCCCAATATGGAAGCCTCCAAATAGATCAGAATTCCCAGTCATCATGGTCATTCATTCAAGTTGAACATTCCAAAAATCAAAACAGATCATTCATGTGGTTCTGAAGGAGGACTAAACCAATCCATCTTTAAGATGGCTATAAATGGTTATTAATTGTAGTGACTTTATAATCCAGAAACTAAAACAGCAGATCCTAAGTACTACTTGGTAGAAAACAATGAAATAGAAGTATTATACTCATACTGTTGGAGAGGATTCTTTAGACAAAAAAGTTCAAACTATAATAGCAATAGCACTTAGATTTATATACTGCTTTACGCTGCTTTCTAAGCGATTTACAGAGTCAGCATATTGCTCCCAGCAATCTGGGTCCTCATTTTACCAACCTTGGAATGTTGGAAGGCTGAGTTAACCTTGAGCCTGGTGAGAGTTGAACTACCAAAAAGCAGTCAGCTGATAGTCAACAGAAGTAGCCTGCAGTATTGCACTCTAACCACTGTGCCACCGTGGCTCATATATTTAATACGTAAATATAAATGAAAGCATCTTTGACAGAGGGTTATTTAGCCTATAAACCTGCCCAGGCTTAGGACATCCATTATCACTCTAGTTATTTCTACTTTTGAATTGTTTTAATAACATCAGGATATTCCACCTCACCCAACCAATCTTCACTCCTATTTTTTTCACATCCTCTTCATAGAACATTGATTTCACCCTCTAATTATCACTATTTTTCTTGTCTGACCTCATTGTAGTTTGCCTGAGTCCTCCTTTGATTCTAGTGCTCAAAAAACAGAGCTAGCACTTGAGTGATTCATAACTATATTTTTAATGATACAACCTAAAAATGCATCTGCCCTTTTTTTTGCAACCACATAACACTGCTGACTCCATTTTAGTTTGTGATTAATTATAGTTCAAAGATCCTTTTCATAAACAATTTTATCAAGTCAGATATCCTACTCCACCCACACTTGTATGTCTGATTATTTTTGATAAAATGAATAATTTTTCATTTGAGGCTATAGCTATTAAATATCATGGTGTTATTTTCTGCCCTTTTCGCTAACTAATCAAGATTGTTTTATATTTTGTTTCTGTCTTCTAAGATATTAGCTAAACCACTCAGTTCTGTCTCATCTGCAAATCTGATAAGATTCCTCTTCAGTCGTTCCAGTGATTAATGAATGTGTTGAAGAATAACAAAGCCAGGTCTGAACTTTTCTGAATCCCATTCAATAACTCTCTCCAGTTTGATCGTAAACTATTGATGGTCACTGTTGTACAAGTCAGCTATGGATCCAACTATGTTTGTGGAATGTTAATCAGAATGACATAAGATACTTTGACAAAGTTTCCTTAAGACCAGGATATGTTATGGATATTCATATCATCCACACAATATGTTAAGGCAAATTTTCTCTTGTGAGCAAATATTCTACTGTGAGCTTCTGGAAATCATTTGTTGTTTGGCCACTAGATGACCCAAAATGCTTGATCAAATTGGCTTTAGGTTTATATAGTAGGGCTTTTAATGTTCTTATTGTAAACTGCTGGAAAAAAATCTACCTTCTTTTCCAAATCATCCATGATTAGTTTCTTGAAACTGACTAGTGAACTAGATAGGTCTGACTGAGCAGCATACTTATTTTTGTACACTCATATGTATTTTTAGGTTGGCCTCTGGCAAGTCATTACCTCATTGTTTTATTTACTAACAAGAAAACCTAGCTTAAAAATCTGTAAGGCAGATGGATACAGTAATTGTTATGATTATATCAATGAGAGAGGTATTAGAAGAAATTAATCTTCATATAATATGAATCATTTATAACCAAGTTGAGATTAGACTTTCCTCTTTAAGTATCTCTCCTATTCTGTATTAAGGAATAAAGAATAAAACCTTATTTCCTTTATAACACTAACACTAACATTAATGACAACAACAACAACAACAACAACAACAACAAAACCTGTTGATACTAGATAAGTTCAGTACTAATGTCCTCTATGCGAGTCAACTCCCACAATCAACAAGCCTGGTCAACAGAGAAGATGTTTGAAATCCAGCTCATTTGGAGGACACAAAATTAGGAGAAGGCTGCTTAAAACAGAGGTTTTAGACACTACAACACCCACAAACACTAATGTGGATGATAGCAGTTGAAATCTAAAAATATATACCAGGTTGTTCATTGTTTTGCCAAGGGTCAGGGTGGTGATCAGATGTCCAGGCAATTTATTCTTTTGGATCCAGAGACACCAGTGAGTAAAGACATTTTAAATTGTATTACTAACTCAAGCAAACAGATTGAAAATCATAACATAAAAAGCATACTTACCAAGCAAAATAATACCCAAATCTCTTACAAGCTGCCAGGCGTTCCTTAATAATGACAGCAGAGATACCCAAAGGTGCCTAATTTCCACAGTACCCAGTGCTGGTTTTTGTGCAGAAGCACCCAACTTAAAGGCCAATAGAACTGGTGCCATGACTTCATGGCCCTCCTTCTATGGTCATGAAACTGCAAGACTATAATCTTGACTGGAATGAGAACTAAAAGCCTTGAGACTTTCACAGCTGACAAATACTTTGCAGTTTTGTGAAGATTTTCCTTCTCCCCCATCTTTTCTTTTATACAGCAAGCAAAAGTAAAAAACAGACAGGATTGTTCATATTGAGCACTAAATTTTTATACTTTTCTTAATATGAAGGAGAAATCAAAATATTTTACTGAACTCTTCAAAATACAATGATCTTATTGCCACCATATGTGCTAGATGACTATAGAAAATTAAAACCTTCCCTATACAATTCTGTTTTATTTTGTTCCAAATGATTCTTTTGCCTCAATGTTTCCTGTTAAGTAAGCCAATTGTCAACCTCATTTCTAGAGTTCCCGCATGTCATACCGGTAATCTCAAAACTAAATTCTAGAATTGGGCTACTGTAAAACCTTTTTCAAAATTCAAACATGAATTAAATTGACTTTAATTAAAGCCATTGTTTCCCCATGTTTACAATAAACATTATGTCATTATGTCATTTATGTTATTCCATTGATACAATAAATATTTGTCTAAATTAATATGAAATTTCCTGTAAGATTCCTTGGCCTCTTCGGGGAGGTTTTTTTAATTTAACTGAAATATATAACAATTTCTTTCCTTCCTTTTCATTGTTTGGAAATTAAGCAGCTTGAAGTTTTCTGGCAAATTTTCAGAAGGATATAGTGAATGCAGTGGGCTGGGAAATAGGGCCAAATGCAAATTTCATGGACTCCCAAGGGGATGGGAAAAAAAGAAAAGATGTTAATGCAATTACTGCTGATAAAATTCTGTGTGTGGGAGAAAAATTAGCACATAATCTCAGGTTCCTTCATTACAAGCATGTTAATTACTCAACAAAGTTATTCTCTTCTAATGAAAGGACTAAAAAAAATTAAGAACTGTTGTTCCATTTAATTCAGAAAATGCATACTGAGGAAGGGTGGACAAAAATGCTAATTTGATGCCAGTGAAAATCAAGATAAAGTTCTATACTTAGGGAAAATTAGCTCAAATGAAAGCTAATTTTATAATATGGAAGCTAAGGTTTTGAAGAACTAAGCACTATCCAGTGGCATAAATCAATTGGAACTGCATTTGATTCATCAAAGAATTGAGAGAGGCTATTGACTTTAACACCCCACTCAGTGCAAGAATTGAAATTAAAATATTCCAGAGAGAGTGGTCTCTACTTGAATGAATCCACAGAAGAGAAGCCAGTACTTCTCTGGGTAATGAGTCAGTTTTCAAACCCATCTTAATTTTAATATTTTTCCCCTAACACTCAGTTGTTATTCTCTGTCCTGAATTCTGTAAAGATAAAGAACAGTGTGTCAGCTTTTTGTGACCTCCTGGTATATATTTGAAGAGTGCTATCATAGCCTCTTTTAATTTTTCATCATGGAATTTAGCTTCTGGTCTCCAATCATGCTAGCTGCCTTTCTCTAAACTTGTTTCATTTTTTCCCCCTAAATCCTCCTTAAATTGTGGACATAGTACTTGTGGTGAAGACTGCCCAAAGCAAAATAAAGTGGATTGATTACTTCCCATGATTTGGAAGCTATATTTCAATGGACACAGCCTAAAACTGTATTTGCTTTGGTTTTTTTTTTTTCAGTAGCAATTTGCACTGATGCCTCATACTCAGCTTGTAGTAAACTATTAGGGTATGTTTTTTCAAAGTCCTTCCAGGCCAGATATCCCCCATCTCATACTTGTGGGTTTGATTTGCATATCCTTGATGAATAATTTTGCACTCATCTCAATTAAACATATTTTATTGCTATTACTGTCAAGATTGTTTTGAATTTTATTTCTCTCTTCTGGCATATTCACTGAGTATGTTTGGCATATGCAGTGTCCCAAACAATTTTGTGCCATCTGCAGACTTGATGAAAATTCCAATAAAAATATTAAAAAGAAGGAGAGCCAGGACAGATCTTTGTGGCACTTCACTCAATGCTTCTCTCCAGTGTGATGATAAACTATTAATGAGTAAACTACGAGTATGATTTTGATTCAGCTTTGCATTATCATGCCATCCTTTGCCCATTTAATAAACTTGCTCATCAACATCACCAGTCATCCTCTCTCACATTAACCCACCTGACAGGATTGTTGCAGAGAAAATAGGAAGCAGGAGTATTAGAAAGGTTCTCCACCTTGAGTTATATGTCAAAAAGATGGGAAGTTATTATTATTAGAAAAGCCAGAATTCAAAAATCATCAAATGATTCAAAGCACTGATAGTACAAAGAAGCAGAAAAGATAGTTGATCTTCATCACAAGAAGATTGCACAACCTGATTATAGACAACAACATAAGTCACCAAAATGATTCACTGGAACCTCTGTAAAAAAAATATTGTGTGCCAGTAATGAAAAAATGCTGGGAATATAATCTTGGAAAAGTAGTTTTTAACGAGCAGGTTAAAATAGCGTGGAATTTTCAAATACAAGCTGATAAAGTTTTAGTGCCAAAACATACCAGATTTAACTGTGGTTCAAAAGAAGAAAGTGTGGAATTGAAGTACTGCGATATCAGAGGATAGTAGAATAGAAGACAAAGAATTGGAGATTGTATCCAATCAATATCAGGATCTGAAAATTGAAGTCAAAAGATACAGTATGGCATAAATCAGCAGTAGTGATTCCAATGGTTATCCACACACATTGGGTGCCAGACCAAAAAACCTTCGATGACACCTGGCAAATTCTATGATTCCTTCTCATGGTACTGTTTCAAAATAAAGTTTAGAATTGCATCATAGACTAATTGCTTTACCATTTCAAAATTAACTCTCTGACAGCAAGTGTTGTTTCTGTTAATATAACCATGTGCATACTAGAATCCCCAAAGAGTTAATCAAGAGCTTTAATTAAATTTAGCTAGCAGTCTCTTGTGATTTTCACAATCTTGATGATCTCATTGCTCCACATTTTCTCCCTTTGGAAATATACAACAAAAGAAAACAATCTTCCTTCTTCCTCTTCAGTATCCTGAATCCCATAGGATTCTGCATTTCTTTGGCAGTCGAAGGTTTAAGCTCCTCTTTTCTTGCTAACCATTTTTCCTTCTCCTTCCTTCTCACTTCAAAGCCTTCCTTCCAGTTCTTTAGCCCATTTCAGCTTCCTTTCCCCCTGTGAGAGACTCTGTGGGTGTGTGATATTTCAGGTCTTTCCAAGACTCAGATTATCAAGCACAAATACCCCTTTATCTCTAGAAGAATACTTATCAGGATAGCAGACACTATTTCTCCACTCTGTCAAAAAAAAGATAAAGCACCCATAACAAAGAAAAACCTTGATCTTGAATTTGCCAATCAACAATTAGCAACTGGACAGCAGCAAAAGGTGCCCGCTCAGTTACCCTTAATATACTAAGTGTAGAGAATAAAGATGACCTTGATGAAGAGAGGCAAGATCTGTTACCAAAGCAACAAAAAGGGAAATATTGCTGAAGTCTAAATTATGGGGGAGGATTACAAAAACATCTCATACACCCCTAATTTAAAGGAACAGAAAAGGGAAGGAGGGAAAGCACAATCAGATTTGCAAGATTATCTCACTATAATCAGTCTAAATAAAATGGTTTGTGGTTTTTCTGTTCACATTTTCTTGGCCTGACACAGTAAGTTATACATATTTTCCTACCTTGTAAGATACTTTGGTATAAATCTGTATAGTAATTTGTCCTAAGTAAAATTAGCAGATAAATTTACATATATCTGCATCATCTTTCTGATCTCTTACAGCGATGCCATCTTGGCTTATGTATTTAATTAATTATTCATTTGGTTGCTATCTTGTGTTTTTTTCTTCTTTTGCAGGAGTTCAGCACAGCATTCCCATTTCACAATCTGGACTTCAGTGAAAAGGTCAAGAAATATTTCCCAGTGTTTTGAACTGCATTGGGCTTAATGACCAGCCCATATTCATCCTGGGAAGTTTGATGTTGAGAGTCATTTAAATGTTAATCTCCACAACCCTACTTGGAAGCCCGGCTGAGCCTTGTGCAAAGCTTCAGCCAGCCAAGATCAACTGAGAACCTGTTTCCTAAACATTATACAAGCACTAATTGGACATTTACAGATAACTGGGGGTGGTAAGATGGGAATTTACTTTGTATTGTTTGCATGGGAAAACCTCAGATTCAACTTACACTACTTCTGCAGCCACCTAAGCTTCAGTAAAGAAAAAAGACCAGGAGTCTTTCTTTGCTAGATGACTGAGTGGGATGGTTGACAGTATCATGCTGATTCTTATGGTCATCTTAAGACCAGTGCATAAGATTATTTGTTTTGGTCAACATATGATATAGATTGGAGCAGTGATGGCCTGATGAATAAGCAAGCAAGTTATTTTGCCTGTTTATTCTTTCCTTTCTTGGAAAGGCATGTACAAAGTCTTATTTCAAAATATTTAGGATCTTACCTGCAGTATTAGAGCATAGACAGCAAAGGCCTTTCCAAGCAAACTAGGAACATGTACATACTATTTCAACTATTTTATTAGATAATATCCTATAAGCACCCCATCTCCCCACCTGCTTCACATAAATACAATATACATACCAGAAGCAAGAAAAGAGTGGGGAACAGAAGTGTGCTCTTCTCCTTCACTGGCTCCCACTAGAGTTGGGAGATAGCAGCAATCTCCTTGTGGGAGAATCTCGGCTTCCCAATGCCATGTTCTCACTTTTATGCTATATACAGATCTGTGGTGGGATTCAAACTTTTTTTACTACTGGTTCTGTGGGCATGGCTTGGTGGCTGTGGCAGAGGAAGGATACTGTAAAATCTCTAATCCCTCCACACTCTAGGGGAAGGATACTGCAAAATCCCCATTTCCTTCCAATTAGCTGGGACTCAGGAGGCAGAGAATAGATGGGGCGGGGCCAGTCAGAGGTGGTATTTACTATTTCTCCGAACTACTCAAAATCTCCACTACCGGTTCTCCAGAACTGGTCAGAACCTTCTGAATACCACTTCTAATAGAGATCATGATGCCTATGTTCAGAGGTGGGTTCCTGCCGGTTCGCACCTCTTCGGGCGTACTGGTTCCAGAAATTTGCTGTACTTTTGCGTACCCGTTACATGGAGGCGTGGCCATGCCCCCATACCGGTACGCTCCCCTGCCCTGCACCCCTTTTGCAAGGCGCTTCTCAAAGAGAAGGAAGCAGGGCGTGGCTTCTTCAGAGGACCCGAGGCAAGAACAGAGTTGAAGTCCCCTCTGAAGCAGCTGAAAAAGGTATGTATGGGTTGGAAGGAGGGGGAGGAATTCAAACTTCATCCTCCTGGTGCTGTGCGGGGCTTTGGGCAAAGGAAAGGACCCTGGCTCTCTTGTACTCTCCCTCCCCAAGTATAGTTTGATTGCAGGCAGAGCCACGTTGCCTTTTCAAACTTGTAATCAGTGAAGCTGGGCTGGATTTTTACATAGTGGATCCTTCCAGGGCTGGGAGAAAGTGTGTGCTACAGCATGGCTCTTTGCCTGGCTTCCTGCCTCTTCCTGTGGTCTCCTCAGTGTTTGCTCATGCTCTCCCTGCCCAAGGGTAGAGAGGCCCCCATCCATATCTCTCTCTCTCTCTCTCTCTCTCTCTCTCTCTCTCTCTCACACACACACACACACACACACACACACACACACACCAGGATAAAACTATATAAAAATCCAGCCCAGCTTCTCTGATTACAAGTTTGAAAAGGCAATGTGGCTCTGCCTGCAATCAAACTACACTTTAGGAGGGAGAGCACAAGCAAGCACTGAGGAGACCACAGGAGGAGGCAGGAAGCCAGGCAAAGAGCCATGCTGTAGCACACACACTTTCCCACAGCCTCTTTCTTTTGGACGGCTTGGATTGACTCCCCTCCGGCTTCTCTGCCTCTCCTCTCACCCCAGTCTGCCAGCTTTATGGGTGGGCTTTATTGCGTTCCAGGCATTTCCAACCCAGACAGAAGGCTACATTTGTAATGGGGGAGGTGTTTGGGGAAGACAGCGTGGGAAGGGGGGATGGCAGAGGAGCTGCTTTCAAGCCATTGGAAAAGATATCCAATCCAACTTGTGTGTGTGTGTGTGTGTGTGTGTTTGAGAGAGAGAGAGTGAGAGAGGGAAGGGGATAGGAGAGATAGTCCAATCCAACTTGTGTGTGTGTGTGTGTGTGTGTGTGTGTTTGAGAGGGGGGAGGGAGAGAGGGAGGAAGGAGGGGAAGGGAGAAGAAAAAGAAAAAGAAAGAAGGAAACTTCTTTCACAAAAGAGAAAAAACAAATGCTGTCGCTTTAAATCGGAACTGATCATGCCTGGTTGTGGAATTTTGGGAGCTGAAGTCCACAAGTCTTAATAATTTTAAATTGAAAAGGTGCAGGAAAGAACAAATCTTATATAGTTTTATGTTTTTGAAGTTTTGGGGTTTATGCAATATGAGCATTGTGTTTCTAAAAGTCTTGTGAATGGAGCCAAACTTTCTCAAGGGTCATTAACTCAGGCCTCAGGCAGGTTTCTTTGTTAGCAGAAAGAAAGAAAAACAGCACAGCAATTTAGGGCTAGAAGCCTACTAGGAGGTCATCTAGTCCAACGCCCTGCTGCAGCAGGAAACCTTACATTGTATGGATTATTTTGGAGCCTCTAACAGAGAGGAAAATTGCCAGAAAGGAGAAATAGTTTACTAGGACAAGGCTGCCATGCAGAGGAAGGCAGAGATAATCCTTGACTTATGACTACAATTGAGCCCAAAATTTTGGTTGCTAAGCAAGAGCATTGTTAAGTGAGCTTCAACACATTTTACCCAATCCATGACATCTCCTAGTGAGTGACATCAAGTTGGCCACTCCCACCCAGTCACATGACTGCCCAGCCACTCCCACAAAACAGGCCACACCTACAGAATAGGTTCTAAAAATTTTGAAACCCACCACTGCCTATTTTGATGTTTAGAACATTTTTTTTAGTTTGGTCCTGGCCTTGTTTCTTTTCTTCCTGTGTTGATTTGTTACATCTTTTCTCAAAAAGTAAAGAGTTGTTTATTAGTGCTGGCCATGCAATCGTGATGAATAGATGTTTCTGTTAGTTTGCTTCTGTTTATCAGCAAGAAATGGTGCCAGTTTGTCATTTAGCTTTATCCTTTAACTTTCTTATCTTGTTCTTATTCTTGCTCTGCTTCTTTGATCAGCTAGTAATAGAAGGACAGCTGTAGAGCATAGAAGGATCCAGAGATAAAATAATAAAAAGATACAAATAGAGTACAGAATAAAGAATGCATATATGAATACATTTTCTATACTTTTCTTGGTTTGTCATATCTTCTAGTTGTGGGTAACCTTTCTTAATGAGAAATCAGAGGAAATTATAATGAGGATATGTTTGCCTCAGTTATCTATTAGTAATGTGGAAATCTTGCTAGCAGATCTTTTGATCCAATACAAATTAGGTAACTAATTAGGCAGTGGTAACAAAAGGCAAGCTTCCTTCCATCTAAAGCATAAAAATGAGAACTACAAACAGCAAATATAAATAATTTCCCCTAGCAATAGGAATCGTATGTCCAGAACCATGTGATAGCTCTTTCTTCCATGCTGAAAACCTTTTGATTGCTCACCCCGTGAATTGCTCTATTCAGCTTTTCAAAAGTTGCATCGTCCCTGATGATTATCCATAGTGAAAGATGTACAGAGGCTGAATGGCTGAAGTATATATCACCATAAACCAGAAAATGGTATCTGTTGGATTTGGTATATTGTATTGTGTATGCCCAGATGACTACTCTTTATAACAGAGATAATATAAACCTAATCAATCCAAGTCACATTTTAGTATCATTTTAGGAGCCAGAAGAGAGGAAGGAGACATTCAAATGCCATCCAGGTATAAACAACACGGTAGGCCTAATGTAATATAACAGGAACAGCAAAAAAAATAAAAAAAAAATAAAAAAAATTAGCAGCATGATTCGTATAAAGGTAAAGGTTGCCCCCGCACATGCGTGCTAGTCATTTTCTGGCTCTAGAGGTGGTGCTCATCTCCGTTTCTAAGCCGAAGAGCCAGCTCTGTCCAAAGACATTTCCATGGTCATGTGGCCAGCATGACTCAACGCTGGAGGTGCATGAAGTGCTGTTACCTTCCCACTAAAGTGGTTTCTATTTTTCTACTTACATTTTTATGTACTTTTGAATGGCTAGGTTGGCAGAAGCTGGAACAAGTAATGGGAGCTTCCCCCGTTAGGTTGTACTAGGGATTTGAACTGCTGAACATCTGACCTTCTGATTGACAAGCTCAGCATCTTAGCCACTGAGCCACCACATCCCTTTGTGATTCATATACTTACCATTATAGGTAGTCCTTACTTAACAGTAAGCTAATTTGGACCAGAAACTTCATTGCTAAGCAATATGGTTATAAATTGAAAAACCATGTAATCACACCACTTGGTGATGGCAGTTCCAGGAGACCCAACTGCCACCATTAAGAGAGGACCATGAAGGCCATTAAGTGTGAATCTCACATGACTGTGACTTGCAACGTCCTATCGATTTCCCCATTGTCTTTGCTTGTCAGAGATTGGCAAGGAGGTTTTACAAATCACAATCCTAGACAGTACTAGATTCTGTCTCCCAGTTTCTAGCCTGATGCCTTAACCACTAACCAAGCTGGCTCTAATACAATGCTACTAAAGCAGTTACTCAAACAAAATGCACAGTAGTTGGCAATGTAAAGTCCAAGAAACAGTACATACCAGACTTTTGATCTTATACATAAAACATGTGCATAAGGGAAACTAGTCAAGATTTAACTATACAGAAACACCAGATAGTGTGGGCTAATTATAATATTTCAATCCAACCAATTTCAAAGGATTGTTTTCTTGTGATGCATGCTGCCTTTATTGCCCAATGAGAGGTGGTATACAAAAGTCATCATCATCATCAGCAGCAGCAACAGCCTTAAAAGAAGAAAGAAAAAAAATAAAGGGGAAAATATTTTAGAAAATATATAATCGGAATCTATACAACTCAAGGAAATTTGATAACATGTCTTGAAAAAGCTTTTTATTACAGTAGTGGCCAAACTTGTGGAAACCTTTTGGGAAAAGTGTATTTTTGAGGTTTGATGGCTAATAACATCACTTTTGTTTGGAGTAGTACCATAAATTTATATATCAATGAAAAGATAATTTAATCAAGAATGTAATGCAACAAAGTTTGTTCAATTATCTGTATTCTAGGAAATATTATAGCCAAATAACCAGAAAAAGGAAGCACAACTTGCTTAGGTTGATATCAGGTAGCTTTCATTCATCTCATTGTAGCCAATGAGCATGAGTGTTTAGAGAGCCAATCAGGTATCATATTGCTTTGGCAATGAGCCAATCAGATCACAGTAGGATTCAATTATTGATGTCATGTATTGAAGCTGAGATGAGGACATTTGTTTGTGAGTTATGTGATCGCTATCAAGTTGGTTCAGGTTTTTTGTGTTCTTTCATTTAGTGAGCTTGTAAAACATAATAACCTTAAAGTAATGGTGCAAAGAGTTCACTGGGCACCGAAAAAGCAATGTAAAATAGTATTATTAAGTGAATAAGGCTACAGTTATAAAGAAATTAGAAGAAAAACTTAACCACACTGGTAAAAGCAGGAAAAGGTGCACAACATCAAGTGATGATAGAAGAATTAAGAGATTGTGTCTACATGACAGAAGAAAATCATTTGGGTCTATACAAGATGAAATGATGCAATGCAATGTGAAGTTGAGGGCAAGGACCGTTTGGCACAGACTGCAGGAATTTGGCCTAAAATCTAGAATTCCACAAAAAAAAAAACACTACCCACTTTTATCTCTTCAACAAAGGTTGAAAAGACTAAACTGGGCTAAAATCCATGTTACCTGGACAGATGATATATAATGGCACTACTCTAAAGATTTAGGTTTAGATTTATTAGATTTATATGCCGCCCTTCTCCCAAGGACTCAGGGCGGCGTACAACATTAAAAGAAACACATAATACAAAAGTTAAAAAAAATTAAATAGAATATCCCATACCCAATTAAAATTGACAATAACATTTTTTTTAACAAAAATTCGAATTAAAATTAACAGTGATCAATAATTTATTTTCTTTTGTTCAGGCCAGGCTGGCTTGCTGGCAAAGCCAACTTTTTAGGGCGCGTCGGAGGGACCGGAGGTCGGGGATTATACGAAGCTCCAGGGGCAGCTCATTCCAGAGGGAAGGCACTCCCACAGAGAAGGCTCTCCCCCTGGGGGTCACTAGCCGACACTGTCTGGCCGACAGCACCTAAGGAGGCCAACTCTGTGGGATCGCACTGGACGATGGGAGGCTACTGGTGGCAGTAGGTGGTCTCGCAGGTAAGAAAAAGTGGTGTTATTAGTCATCAGACCTCAAAAATACTGTACACTTTTCCCAAAAGATTTCCACAATTTTGGCCACTACTGGCCATAGTCTCAGTCAAAAAAAGAGCCTATTCAAACATTGAAAAATATCAATAAGTCATGACTACACATCAGGCATTTCATCTGTCTTTCTGATATTGCATATTTTCTTTTTTTCAAATGGCTTTATTAGTAACATTTGTTTCTGCTTTTGTGACAGTTCTCCATCTGTCTGTTTCTGCAGTCACTTAAGAGGTAATGCAGCACATAATATGAGATGTAAGAGCAACAATGCACTAATCAGCTGTCATACTTGTTACAATGCAACGAGATTGTTCATCTTCATGCTTGAGAGGACAGCTCAGCATGCAATTTGGAAAATACCTCACAGCTAAGGTGTCAGTAGTTTAGGGGCCAAAGTCCTGAGATCTGCCTTTTAGCTGTCTTTCAAAGGCTTATCCTGTTGCATTGAAACAAAGGAAGTTTGCCATTGTAGAAAAATGCTGGTATATTTTCTTTCCTTAACCATTTTCATGCATTCCTTGTTCAGAAAACCCAGAAAACATTCCTTTGAAAAGTCTTGATTAATCTCAAAAAGATTATTTCTTCAGAGGATAGGCTTCTTTTTCTTGTATCCTCATGTCCTACAGTGGCTATGATTAAGACTAATGTGTATTTCAAGGACATTACAGCTTCCTTCCATTCATTCATGTTAGTGAGATGTGTGAGTGAGATTAGGAGGCAATGGAATATCAAATCCTTTCTAACCATCTAATTGCAGAGCCATCTTGGCAGGCAGTGTTGAGAATGCTTGGCACAGCGCACTGGCTCTCATCCTGTCTGAATAGAAATATAGAATTTCAAGAGAATAATCACTAATCAAAATCCAGTAATGCTGGCTCTTTCCCTAAACAGAGTAGAGCAAAAGAATTGTCTTGGAAGATCAGGTCAGTGCTCCTCTGGTTCAGTATGCTGTGTTTTCCAATGGCCAACCAGATACATTCAGAAACCTCACAATGGGACATGCAGTCAATAATCTTCTGCAATTGCTCTCTAACAATTTGTACTTAAACTATGCTTCTTTCAATTCAGGAAGTTGTATAGAGTAGTCAAGATTACCCTCTGTGAATTTGTCTCGTCTCATTTCAAATCAGCGGCCATCGCAATACTTGATTGCAGCAAATTCCTCAGCTTTAACTCTGTATTGTGTAGGAATTAATTCCTTTCATTGGTCTTCTAGCTTCTTGGAGTGGTGCAGCAGTCTAGAGGTGGAACTCTCGCCTCACAATCAGGAGGCTGTGAGTTCAGTCCTGGATAGAGGAGATATTTCTCTCTCTGGGCACAATGAGAATATATCTGCTGAACAAAACACTGTATTGGCGACAGAAAGGGCATCTGTCAGTAAACACTCTGCTAGCTCCATTCAGTTGCCCACCTCACAAGGCATAATGGGGGGTCATTAAAAGATGATGATGATTTGTCTTCTAGCTTCTTCCACTGAGTTTCAATAGGGGAGCCTTTTTTTTTTTTGCTATGTTAGAGGAAGAATATTCTGTCTGTTTCCATTTTCCACAATATACATGATTCTCTATTTCTATAAAGATGTGATCCCTTGGCTTAAAGCAACAATAAAATAACTAAATGCTGCTCTTTTTCTTCACTTGGAAACTTTTTAGGAGCAACTTGGCGGTAAATGTGATCTCCGTTTCCATAATCAGCACATGCAACTGGAAGACATGTACGGCAGACCTTCTTATGCATGAATGGCTGAACATGGGACCACTATTGTGAAATAGTGGTATCAATGGTATCAATATTATGGATTCTTGGATTAAAATTTTCCATGTGGATCCTAACTTTTGCTATAGCCACAAATTTTCCTAGTGCTGTTCCTCACCACCAAGTTAGCCATCCTCCAGTCCTTGAGCTGAGAAAAAACAGACTGGCATAAAATGTGTTGCCCTTGCTGATGATCCCTATCCTGCAGAAGACCAATGCCAGCTAATGGTGCTGCCTTTGGTTGTTGTTGTTGTTGATGATGATGTTATTGAATAATTATGTGGCTCTTGGTGATTATATGGGCCAAGTCTCTTCATGTCTTCCAGTCTTACACTACTTCTTAGAGTTGTTCTATGCTCTGGCTGGTATTTCCTTTGATGGAGTCTATCCATCATGTTCTTTGACAGCCTGGTTTCCTTTTATTGCTAACTCTCCCAAACATAATAGTTTTCTCCAGTGAATTCCCCCACATGATATGGCCAAATTAAGTGAAACATAGTTTATGGCTTTGTGTTCCAGTGACATATCTGGTGTTATACCTTCGTCCTTGGTTATGTTGTATAAAGCACATTAAGAATAAAGACTGGTGGATTTTCCAGGCTTTGTTTCACCTCCCATCAAAAACCCAGCCAGTGGAAAATTATGCAACCATCACTATCTTTAACATGGTCTGGAGTCTGGGGAAGACATAATTTTGCTATAGAGCTAGACAGTCAGCACTGATTTGGTAGAAGCATTTTACATGGATGCAAAGAGAACTGACTATTAGATTTCTCCTACTTCACCAAACATCACCAGCACCATGGGTCTTCTACTGTTTTTGAGTTGGGAATCATCTTGATGATATGGTGGATATGAGGAAGAGACTGGGCTGGATTCTTCACAATATTCAAAGCAAGTATAGTCTTGGAAGATAGTGCCCAGGGGCTGGAGGGAGGGCAATAACTTAAAGGGACTAATGTAGATCCTAGCCACTCCCATTCTTGTGGATCACTTGATTGTGTTATCAAATATCTGGTGAAGTACATATAATTGTAGCCATGGCAAAGATGCCACAATTTGCTGTTAGCCTGAAGGGGAAAAACACTTTAACACTTCAATTCAAATCAACATGAATTTATTTTCTACACAAGCTGGAGATTAAATAAAAGCACCTTATGGGATTGGGGAGAAGGGCTGCTCAGCATATCCATCTTACATATGCAGACTGGAACTTCCTTAATGTGAAGAGAAAAATACTTCCTACCTTATAGACCCAGGGGACATACTGCAAAACTCTGATTTAGGACCTTATTTGATATTCTTTTGATTGGAGTTTTCATAGAATGCATACCTTATTTCATTTATAGATATATGGAATGTACCTTTACTGTGTTCCTCACCCCCCTCCTATGGGATGCAGAAGCTCTAATTTCTGTCTCACTGAAAAATATTATCTTGGTGCTTCTTTCCTGTCTCTTGGCTATATTCCCAAGTACAAATGTATTTCAAGCTCTTTTGCTTTCATGCTGCAAATTAATACATGGCTTTGTGATGTTGCTGAGCCTGCAGCCAGGTGAACTGAAATAACCACACATGGAGAAAGAAAAATTACTTGTCTTCCGCTGTGATCTTGGTAGGAAATTCTTGACATCAAGAGACTGTTGCTCAAGGAGTGAAATTGCTTGGATTTCCAATTCAGCAGTCAGGTGAAGAGAAGTAAGCAACCTGTTGTGTTCAACTACATCACCTATTGTCGATGCTGACAAGTTTTAATGGGAACCTCAATCCAAAATAGCATAAGGTTGGGAACATAGCTAATGTACCTTTTACCTCCTCTTTTCCCCACAACATTAGCCCTGTGAAGTTGGGTTGAGAGAGATTGACTTGCCCAAATTCACACAGTCAGCTTTCATGCCTAAAATGGGACTAGAACTCATCATCTTCTGGTTTCTAGCTGGGTGCCTTAACCACTAGAACAAATACTATATAAACACTATTAAAGACAATATGCAACTCTCTCTCTCTCTCGCTCACTCACTCACACACACACAAAGAGAGAGAGGGAGGAGGGAGAGGGACAGCTGAGAGAGAGAGATTGGAATTGGAGGATAATCAGATCAGAGTTTTGGAAAGATGTGTAACAAAAAGCATCAGCATTTCAACATTTTCCACCACTTTCAACAATGAAGAAACTGTTAAAGAGAATTATAAATAAATTTGTTAGTACCCCCACCAATTTTTGAAAAAGTTCTTTCACAGGACAGGAATTTCGGAGAAGTTCCAAGGCATAGTGTTATGTGGAAACACTGGGTTGGTTTGGCATAGCAGTTCTTCTCCGAACACTTATTCTTTGGTTCCTATCTTTGCATCTTTATAAACAGAATCAGTTCCAGCACTCTGTTTCTAACAATCCAGTGAAATTGCTTTTGGACTCACACACCAGGAATGTGAATGAAGAATATTTCATTCCAATGTGTGATTTTCAGATGCACAATTAAATCTGCTATCAAATACTGCAGTTTGATAAGTTCCAGATTGATGTCCATTTCATTTTTCTAGTTTCCATTCTCTTACAGGATAGGAAAAATTATTTGGTTGCTAAACCTGGTTCAAAGGGCTCTTCTGGAACCATCATTTTAAACCTTTTTTTTTCAAAATAATTTAACCTTTTATAAATCTGTTAATGTCTTAAACCTGGGCTGGCACCATTTTGAGTTTACAAGAATTCATACTGAAAAAATATTCAATTTTTATTATGTACAGTAGTATCTTGTATATGGAGATTACATTGTTCTTCAGCTATTTTCTAGGCTATAGGATCTAACATCAAAGTTAACTACCCCTAGGCTGGAGTATGGGATAAGTTTTATATGCAGATGTCTTTAATGATAATGGAATCCTTCAGTTAGTAGAAGATCTCCTGGACACTAACTAGAGGAAAAGAAATCTCACCATATAGTATTGTTGCTGTCACTATTGTGTGGGCAACTGGTACAGTTGTGGATCTATTTTAAAATACTGAATTAACTTTTAAGATACTTAATGGTTTGAACTACAGTATGATCAAGATTACAATGAGTTTTATGTTCCAACTCTTAATCTAACATGAGTATCAGTTACTCTATTCACATCCTGATAAGGAAAAACTATTATATTTGTTACAATAAGTAGGGCCTTTTCACTGTAGGCCTCATAATCATCCTATATTTTTCTCCATTGTTTGACGTTGAATCAGATTCTTTAGTAGTAGGTATTTAACTTGCTTTCTTTACTAGCACCATTTAGTATTCCTTTCCCCAAAGATATGAAAAGCTTCAATTTTCTGACAGTTCTGTATAATATTAGAAATCAGAATAACAGAGTTGGAAGGGACCTTGGAAGTCTTCCAGTCCAACCTCCTGCTTAAGCAGGAGACTCTATATCATTTTAGACAAATGGTTGTCCAGTCTCTTCTTAAAAGCCTCCAGTGTTGTTGCACCCACAACTTCTAAAGGCAAGCTGTCCCATTATTGATTGTTCTTACTGTCAGGAAATTTATCCTTAGTTCTAGGTTGCTTCTCTCTTTGTTCAGTTTCCATCTACTGCCTCTTGTCTTGCCTTCTGGTGCTTTGGAGAATAAGTTGACCTTCTCTTCTTTGTGGCAGCCCTTCAAATATTGGAACACTGCTATCATGTCACCCCCTAATTCTTCTTTTCATTAGACTAGGCCCATGATGGAGAACCTATGGAATGTGTGCCACAAGTGGCAAGTAGAGCCATTTGTCAGGGCATGCGAGGCTTGCCCTGTCAGCTGGTCAATGGGCAAGTCACTTCCAGGTTGCTCAAATGGTCACTTTTCACTCTCCAGAGCCTTCAGGGAAGCCTACTGAAGGCTCCACAGGGCTACGAGCAACCTGGAAGTGACTTGTGCCAGGGACGTGAAGTCAGGGGAGGCAGGGGAGGCAGAGCCTCACCACTGTCATCATGAAAAGAAAAAAAAATGTTCAGTTCAGTTCAGTTCAGTTGCATTTATTTATAGGCCGCCCTTTTCCCTGAGGGGACTCAGGGCGGCTAACAACTTAAATGGGAGGGGAAGACATACAATAACATAAAAACACAATATATGATTAAAATCAAGCAACATTCATTCAACATTCGGGTGGGGGCAAATTATGGTCTTTACCCCCAGGCCTGGCGGGATAGCCAGATCTTGAGGGCTGTGCGGAAGGTCTGAAGGGTGGTGAGGGTACGAATCTCCACGGGGAGATCGTTCCAGAGGGTTGGAGCTGCTACTGAAAAGGCTCTCCTCCGCGTAGTTGCCAGCCGGCACTGGCTGGCAGATGGCACTCGGAGGAGGCCTAATCTGTGGGATCTTATGGGTTGAGAGGAGATGATTGGCAGGAGGCGGTCTCCCAAGTACGCAGATCCACTACCATGAAGGGCTTTGTAGGTAGTAAGAAGCACCTTGAAGCGCACACGGAGATCAACAGGTAGCCAGTGCAGCTCGCGGAGGATAGGTGTTATGTGGGTGAACCGAGGTGCACCCACAATCACTCGCGCGGCCGCATTCTGGACTAGCTGAAGCCGCCGGATGCTCTTCAAGGGCAGCCCCATGTAGAGCACATTGCAGTATTCCAGCCTAGAGGTCACGAGGGCGCGAGTGACTGTTGTGAGAGCCTCCCGATTCAGGTAGGGTCGCAACTGGCGCACCAGGCGAACCTGTGCAAATGCCCCCCTGGTCACAGCCGACAGGTGGTGATCAAAGGTCAGCTGTGGATCCAGGAGGACTCCCAACTTGCGAACCCTGTCTGAGGGGTGTAAAATTTGCCCCCCCAGCCTGAGCGATGGAACACTAACCAAATTTTTGGGAGGGAAACACAACAGCCACTCGGTCTTTTCTGGGTTGAGTACAAGCTTGTTAGCCCTCATCCAGTCCCTAACAGCCTCGAGACCCTGGTTCATCACGTCCACTGCTTCATTGAGTTGGCACGGGGCGGACAGATACAGCTGCGTATCATCCGCATATTGGTGGTATCTTATCCCGTGCCTCCGAATGATCTCGCCCAGCGGTTTCATGTAGATGTTAAATAGTACGGGGGACAGGACCGACCCCTGCGGCACCCCATATGTTAGGGGCCTCGTGGTCGATCTCTGTCCCCCGACCAACACCGACTGCGACCTGTCCGAGAGGTAGGAGGAGAACCACTGCAAAACAGTGCCTCCCACCCCCACCTCCCGCAGTCGTCGCAGAAGGATACCATGGTCGATGGTATCGAAAGCCGCCAAGAGGTCAAGGAGAACCAAGATGGAGGCATGGCCTCCATCCCTGGCTCTCCAGAGATCATCGGTCAATGCGACCAAAGCGGTTTCTGTGCTGTAACCAGGTCTGAAGCCGGACTGGAAGGGGTCCAGGTAATCGGCTTCCTCCAAGGACCGCTGGAGCTGGTAGGCCACCACCTTCTCAACAACCTTCCCAATAAAGGGGAGGTTGGAGACTGGACGGTAGTTGTAAAGTACGGCTGGATCCAAAGATGGTTTCTTCAGGAGGGGTCTCACCACCGCCGTTTTAAGTGCGGCGGGGAAGTGCCCCTCCTGAAGCAAGGCGGTAATAACCGCTTGGATCCAGCCCCGTGTCACCTCCTTGCTGTTAGCAACCAGCCAGGAGGGACACGGGTCCAGTACACAGGTGGAGGCACTCACAGCCCTCATGGCCTTGTCCACGTCCCCGGGGGTAACATCCTGAAACTCAACCCAGCGATGGTCTACCAAATCGTCCTCTCGTGCCTCAGCTGGCTCTGCAAAGGTGGAGTCCAAATCCGACCGAAACCGAGCAACTTTGTCCGCCAAGAACTGGGCATAGTCTTCAGTCCTACCCTGCAAGGGGTCCCCCGTATCCCTCTTATTTAAGAGGGAACGGGTTATCCTAAACAGGGCGGCTGGATGGGACTCGGCGGACGCAACCAAGGTGGCAATATAAGATCTCTTTGCTGCCCTAAGTGCCCTGATGTAATCCTTGGTGCAGGTTGTTAAAAGTGCTCGGTTCGATTCGGATTTATCGGACCTCCACAGGTGCTCTAGGCGCTAGACCTCCAGCGCTTCCTCTCCCGGAGCTCCTCGGTGAACCAAGGAGGCCTCCGGGATCTGCCGCCTCGGAGGGGCCGTAGTGGCGCAATCCGGTCGAGGGTCTCCGATGCTGCCGAATGCCAGGCAGCAACCAGAGTCTCTACCGGACTGTGGGCGAGAGTATCAGGAATAACCCCAAGCTCCGTCTGGAACCTCAAAGGGTCCATAAGTCACCTGGGGCGGAACCACTTGGTCGGTTCCTCCTCCCTACAGTGGGGGTTTGGTCTTCGGAAGTCAAGCCTCAGTAGGCAGTGGTCTGACCACGACAGGGGTATGATCTCATTACCCCTCAGACCAAGGTCACAAGTCCACTGCTCCGAGAGGAATACGAGGTCGAGCGTGTGACCTGCAGAGTGAGTTGGGCCCCGAATTATCTGGGTCAAGCCCATGGCTGTCATGGAAGCCATGAACTCCTGCGCCCCATCAGAGTGTTCACCGAGCGTAGGCAAATTGAAATCCCCCAGGACCATAAGCCTGGGGAACTCAATTGCCAGCTCGGCTACCGACTCGAGGAGCGAGGGGAGGGCTGCTGCAATGCTGTTGGGAGGCAGGTACGTTAGCAGCAGGCCCACTTGACCCTTGAGGTCCAGCTTCACCAGCAGGGACTCACACCCGACAAGCTCCGGAGCAGGGATCCTACGAGGTACCAAAGACTCCCGAATAACAATAGCCACACCCCCACCCCTTCTCTGAGCTCTCGGCTGATGAAGCACCTGAAATCCTTCTGGGCACATCTCTACGAGGGGGACTCCTCCCTCCGGGCCCAGCCAGGTTTCAGTAATACATGCCAGGTCTGCCCCCTCGTCTAAAATTAAGTCCCGGACGAGGGGAGCCTTGTGAACAACAGACCTGCCTCATGTAGTCTGACTTTAGGTGTTTTATAATCACTCGAGCAGTGTTAAGCAAGAGTTAAAAGCCTAAACATTCCTGACGTAGGTGAGGCAGATCATTCTCCTGTCTCCTCCTGTAGAGGGAGCTTTTTAGAGGCTTTTTTAAACAGTTAAGCAGAGTCATCCATGGTGACTTTGGCAGCAACTAGCTCAGCCTGACCTCAGCTCATGCTTTTTTCCTTTTACATTTTTTTTCTTTTCATGATGACAGGCAAGAGCAGAGTTGAAATCCTCTCTGAAACAGCTGGAAAAGGTACGTATGGGTCAGAGGGAGGGGGAGGAATTCAAACTTCATCCTCAAGTGTAGATCCCTCCCCAAGTGTAGTTTGATTGCAGACAGAGCCACATTGCCTTTTCAAACACACACACACACACACACACACACACCGCTGGATAAAACTATATAAGCCCAGCTTCACTGATTACAAGTTTGAAAAGGCAACGTGGCTCCACCTGCAATCAAAGGCTCCAATCCAACTTCTGTGTTTGTGTTTGTTTGAGAGAGAGAGAGAGTGAGAGAGGGAAGGGGGTAGGAGAGAAAGTCCAATCCAACTTCTCTGTGTGCGTGTGTCTGTTTGAGAGAGCGGGGAAAGAGGGAGGAAGGAGGGGGAGAGAGAAGAAAACGAATGAAGGAAACTTTTTCGCAAAGGAGAAAAACAAATGCTGTTGCTTTAAATCGGAACTGAGCATGCCTGGATGTGGAATTCTGGGAGTTGAAGTCCACAAGTCTAAAAAAATTTGAAACCCACCACTGTGTCAGTGCCTCACCAGCCATAAACCTCACTGCACGTCACTGACTTGTGCGCTGACCAGCTGACAGGGCAAGCCTTACGAGAAATGACAAGACATCTCTCTGGACTAAATAGATGAATACCTAAATATTCTTTTAAACCAAGGATTAGAGACAACAGAAACAGATTATGAATGGACCTACCACAAAAAAGGAAAGTTTGCAAAGCTTTAAAAAAGATTAAACCAGCAAAGTGGCCTGGACCAGGCAGATTCCCAGGTTCTTATTATAAATATTTTAAGGATGAATTTTTACAATCTTTACAACATACAATCAAGTCTATTTTACAGGGAGGAGAGATGCTAGAAATTGGCAAGAGGCCAGCATAGCATTAATAACTAAAGAGGGACAAGATTTGACTTTAACAAGAAACCATATGCTGATATCATTATTGAATAATGACTATAAATTGTTCTTCTTTTCATTAGACTAGGCCCATGATGGAATGCATGTCACAGGTGGCACATAGAGCCATTTGTCAGGGCACGCGAGGCTTGCCCTGTCAGCTGGTCAGCGCACAAGTCACTTCCGGGTTGCTCGAACAGTTGTTTTTCACCCTCCAGAGCCTTCAGGGAAGCCTCCTGAAGGTACCAGAAGGCTCCAGAGGGCTAAATCCAGCCCTACAAGCAATCTGGAAGTGATTTCTGATTTGCTCATAGGGTCAATTTTTTGCCCTCCAGAGCCTTCAGGGAAGCTCTTGAAGCCTCCAGAGGGCCTCCAGGGGGGGGGGCAGGGGAGGCTGTTTCCGCCCTCCCTGGGCTCCTATAAACCCTTTGGAGCCTGGAGAGGGTGAAAAAAGCACACCAAAAATGGTGGGAGCACTGGTCATGTGCACATGTGCACTGTGGCCATGCGCATATCATTATGGGTGAGGCACGCCTGTGCATGTTCCCACCCTGCGCTGCCCCTGCTTTTGGCACGTGAGCCCAAAAAGGTTCGCCATCACTGGACTAGGCATACCCAATTCCTGCAACTGTCCTTCAAACCCTCCCCATTCAATCATCTTTGTCGCTCTTCTGTGCACTCTTTCCAGAGTCTGAACATCTTTTTATATTAGCATATTTCTGCTGAGTATACCATTGCTTCATAAATCTGCTTGCTTCTCCTTATAACACTTCCACCCATTATTATTTTTTTAAAAAAATCAGTCAGGGCACAATGCTCAATAAACAACATAAATAATAAAATAATTGGCTTATGATTACTAATACACTTGTCCTTCATATAGTCCAGTGCACTTTATAAACAGGTATGCAAGATACTGTTGTGACCAACTTCATTATGCACACATGCACAGGCACAGCCATCAATCCACTTCTCCTTTCTAGCGCTTTCATTTGCATCACGTTAAACCTTTGCCATCTTGCATATAAACAGGAGTCACTTAAAGTCTTCATAACTCCGTTGACATTGGCCAGAATGATTTATTGTAGGTGTGCTATTGTGCACCCTTATCCTGTCAAAAATGAGGCAGGGGAGTGTACGACCTCTCGGCAAGCTAACTCAGGAGATGATGTGCTATTAATATCTCTTTGGCCAGCTGTATTGTTTAGTTGGCAAAAGGTCTGAAAAATTAATTAGAAATTTTGGGTGTGGGTGTGGGTGTGGGGTAACATTGGCAGAATCCTTTCTTGGCAAAGAGGAGAGCAGGAAAGTTGAGAGAGAGCAGAGGCAAAGTGGCAAGGAAGAAGAAGAAAGCTGGGAATGTGATTGAGATAGATGTGAAATACAGCCACGATAGGCAGTTGCTTCCAAACACAGTAATAACAAATCTCTGAATACCTGGGCTGCTGCTTGGTCTTCAATCTTCCAAAGACATGAGTGAAGATAAATTACTAAGATATGGAACAGTATCATCTTCAATGGGAGGCAAAATAGTTTTTCTCCAGTGATAGTTAGCCCCCAAGCACTACTTTCTGAAGGAAAATAATTTGGAAAGTAAAACTGCAATTTTATCCCCTATGTGTATGCAAATTGCAAATGCTATGCAAAACATTTCATCAATATTATTCTAATTTGTAGAAAGGACAAGACATCTTTCTGGACAGAGTAGATGAATACCTAAAGATGTTTTAAACCAAATATTAGTGAAAACAGAAACAGATTATGAATGGACCTACCACAAAAAAGGAAAGTTTGCAAAGCTTTAAAAAAGATTAAACCAGCAAAGTGGCCTGGACCAGGCAGATTCCCAGGTTCTTATTATAAATATTTTAAGGATGAATTTTTACAAGCGCATGTGCGGGACTCGGATGGCTGCCTGGCTTCTTGTTCCTCAGAAGCCAGTGCTAAAGACTAAGAATATCTAGAGCCTCCGGAGCCCATTCGTATTACCAACGGAGCCCCCTGGTAGGATTTAGTCCCAGGATTTTTACAAGGCTCAGCATTTTACCGGTGACTGCTTGTGGCTGTCTCCCTGGGCGGCGGGCTGCGGCGGCTTGGTTCGGCGGCTGCGGCGCGGGAGAGAGGATGGCGACGCCGCGCTGGTGATCTCGGCGTTTGCAGCTTCTCGGCGTTTGCAGCTTCTCGGCTCTCCCCCCCTTCCTGCTCCCTCCCTTTCCTGGCTTGGAGTTGTGCGGGGAGCTTGGGGGGGCTCAGTTGATTGATTTTTGCCATCTTTTTGCCATCCTTTTGCCGTCTTTTTGGCGTCGTGGAGGCGACGCCGCGCTGATGACCCAGCGTTTTGTGGCTTCTCGGCGCTCCCCCCCCCCTGCTGGTCGGGACAGACTTGGATTCGTACGGAGAGCTTGGGGGGTTTAATTAATTATTTTACCATCTAACCATCTTGAAGGCGAGGATTAACCTGTTAAGGACTATCGGGAGTTGTGGTTGGGGTGATTGGCTGCGTTTACCAGCTCGTAGCCCCCCCCCCCGGACATCCCCCTCCCGTTTTATTTTGCTGACTGCTGCCAGCTGTCTGTCCGCTCCTAGGGTCCCTGGGCCGTTGCCTGCTTGGCTAGGGGACTGAACGGAGGACAGAAGATGGAGTCTTGAATAGGACGTTTCGATCTGAGGAGGAGGAAGAAGGTCCGGACGCCCCACCCTCCCCCCAGCCTTGTCCCATTTACCATCGCAGCTGCCTGAATCATTATTCCTTGTTATTAGGAATATTGGGAACAACAGATAATGGCAGCAGTAGGGACAAGGTTTGGGTATCAAGAAAACCATCGCTTTCCCCCCCTTTGCCTTGAGCAGCTGGGGCCAGCTTTAGATCTTGGCCCACCAGACTATGGGTATTACACAACCCTAGGAAAGAGACTTTCGCCTATGTGGTCCGCTGATTTTCACTGGGACTTTAAGGGGAATAAGATTGAACAATTCTTGCTTATAAACATCATGCATTTTTGCCTCCCCTTTATTACACACGACTACCTTGTATATCATCGAACTTTGACCTTCCGGCTGTGGACTTTTCTTTGGGGCATAGAAGAAGGAGAAGAGTGGAGCCCCCCATTAGGGTGTGATCCCCTCCCCCCCTCAGGAGAGGGTGGACTATTACGTTGGACTATTACGAACTTAATACTATCTTGAACCTGCGCAACCCTATCATTTTCTAATTTTAACTGGTATGTTGAGTGCATGGGATTGTCTGGTTGTATGAATGATCTCACTTTTATCTTTATTTAGCTGTATTTGTGTTTTAATTCTATTCTATTAGTGAGGACTGCTTGTGTGAGAGTTTGAGTATGAATGATTCGGAGGACCTGGCGGGTTATATGGGGGCCATTGGGGTGGTTGGGGGGGCTATATCCACGGGTGAGGGTCGGAGCATTGCGGTCATAACAGGGAGAGGCAGATACGGCGGGGACTTTAGGGCAGGCCATCATTGGGGAAGGAGGGTTCGCTATATTACAGAGATCCCTCCTTCCGGCCCTAGGAGTCCCACTCCAAGGTCAGATGGCGCGAGTGATCAGGACCCTGGTCTCAGGCTGCTGTCGCTAAATGCCAGGTCTGTGGTTCATAAGGCCCCCCTCATCCGGGACTTGATAACTGATGAGGGCGCAGACCTGGCATGTATTACTGAAACATGGCTGGGCACGGAGGGAGGAGTCCCCCTCGTAGAGATGTGCCCAGCCGGATTTCAGGTGCTACACCAGCCGAGAGCCCAGGGAAGGGGTGGCGGTGTGGCTATTGTAGTCCGGGAGTCTTTAGTACCTCGTAGGATCCCTGCTCCGGAGCTTGTCGGGTGTGAGTCCCTGCTGGTGAAGCTGGACCTCAAGGGTCAAGTGGGTCTGCTGCTTACGTACCTGCCTCCCAACTGCGTTGCAGCAGCCCTCCCCTCGCTCCTCGAGTCAGTAGCCGAGCTGGCAGCTGAGTTCCCTAGACTTATAGTTCTGGGGGATTTCAACTTGCCTTCGCTCGGTGAACGCTCTGACGGAGCGCAGGAGTTCATGGCTTCCATGACAGCCATGGGCTTGACTCAGGTAATTCGAGGCCCAACCCACTCAGCGGGTCACACGCTCGACCTCGTATTCCTCTCGGAGCAGTGGAGTTACGATCTTGGTCTGAGGGGTAATGAGATCATACCCCTGTCATGGTCAGACCACTGCCTACTGAGGCTAGACTTCCGGAGGCCAAACCCCCACCGTAGGGAGGAGGAACCGACCAGGTGGTTCCGCCCCAAGCGACTGATGGACCCCATTAGGTTCCAGACGGAGCTTGGGGTTATTCCAGATACTCTCGCCCACAGTTCGGTTGAGACCCTTGTCGCTGCCTGGCACTCGGCAGCTTCGGGGTCTCTAAACCGGATTGCGCCACTACGGCCCCTCCGGGTCAGCGGCCCCCGGAGGCCTCCTTGGTTCACCGAGGAGCTCCGGGAGATAAAGCGCCGGAGGAGACGCCTAGAGCACCTGTGGAGATTAGACAGGTCCGAATTGAACCGGGCACTTGTAACAGCATGCACCAAGGAGTATACTCGCGCTCTAAGATCGGCAAAAAGAACATACATTGCCTCCTTGGTAGCGTCCGCCGAGTCCCGCCCAGCCGCCCTGTTTAGGATAACCCGCTCCCTCCTAAATAGGAGGGAGACGGGGGACCCCTTACAGGGTAAGGCTGAGGAGTATGTTCAGTTCTTGGCGGACAAAGTTGCCCGGTTTCGAGCGGACCTGGACTCCACTCTTGCAGAGCCAGCTGAGACACAGGGGAAAGACTTGGCAAACCATCTCTGGGTTGAGTTTCAGGAAGTTGCCTCTGGGGATGTGGACAAGGCTATGCGAGCTGTGAGTACCTCCACTTGTGTACTGGACCCGTGTCCCTCCTGGCTGGTTGCCAACAGCAGTGAGGTGACACGAGGCTGGATCCAAGCGGTTGCTGTGGCATCTCTTTGGGAGGGGCATTTTCCCACCGAGCTTAAGGCAGCGGTGGTGAGACCCCTTCTGAAGAAACCGTCTCTGGATCCAGCTATTCTTAATAACTACCGTCCAGTCTCCAACCTTCCCTATGTGGGGAAGGTTGTTGAGAAAGTGGTGGCCCTCCAGCTTCAGCGTACCTTGGAGGAAGCAAACTATCTTGACCCCTTCCAGTCCGGCTTCCGACCAGGTTACAGCACAGAAACTGCTTTGGTCGCATTGACCGATGATCTCTGGAGAGCTAGGGATGGAGGCTTTGCGTCCATCCTGGTTCTCCTTGACCTCTCAGCGGCTTTCGATACCATCGACCATGGTATCCTTCTGCGACGACTGCGGGAGGTGGGAGTGGGCGGCACTGTTTTGCAGTGGTTCTCCTCCTACCTCTCGGACAGGTCGCAGTCGGTGTTGGTGGGTGGGCAGAGATCGTCCCCGAGGCCCCTAACATGTGGGGTGCCACAGGGGTCGGTCTTGTCCCCCCTCCTATTTAACATATACATGAAACCGCTGGGCGAGATCATTCGGAGGCACGGGATAAAGTATCACCAATATGCAGACGATACTCAACTGTATCTGTCCGCCCCGTGCCAACTCAATGAAGCGGTGGACGTGATGGAACAGGGTCTGGAAGCTGTTAAAGACTGGATGAGAGCAAACAAACTGGTGCTCAACCCAGACAAGACCGAGTGGCTGTTGTGTTTTCCTCCCAATAATTTGACCACCGTACCATCAATCAGGCTGGGGGGACAAAATTTATACCCCTCAGATAGGGTCCGCAACTTGGGAGTCCTCCTGGATCCACAGCTGAGTTTTGATCACCATCTATCGGCTGTGACCAGGGGGGCATTTGCCCAGGTTCGCCTGGTGCGCCAGTTGTGGCCCTACCTGAATCGGGAGGCTCTCACGACAGTCACTCGAGCCCTTGTGATCTCTAAGCTGGAATACTGCAACGTGCTCTACATGGGGCTGCCCTTGAAGAGCACCCAGAGACTTCAGCTAGTACAGAACGCGGCCGCGCGAGTGATTGTGGGCGCACCTCGGTTCGCCCACATAACACCTATCCTCCGCGAGCTGCGCTGGCTGCCTGTGGATCTCCGGGTGCAATTCAAGGTCTTACTTACCACCCATAAAGCGCTCCATGGTAGTGGATCTGACTATTTGAGAGACCGCCTTCTGCCAATAACCTCCCTGCGTCCCATCAGATCGCATAGAGCGGGCCTCCTCCGTATTCCATCCGCCAGTCAGTGCCGACTGGCGACTACCCGGAGGAGAGCCTTCTCAGTTGCTGCTCCGACGCTATGGAACAATCTCCCCGTGGAGATTCGTACCCTGACCACAGTCCAGGCCTTCCGTACAGCCCTCAAGATCTGGCTAGCCCGTCAGGCCTGGGGATAAACTCTTCCGCCCCTCCCGAATGCTGAGAGAATGTTGTGTTTTTAGTATTTTTCAGTTATTGCACATTTCTTTTTATGTTTTGTCTTCACTCCCCTTCCTTGTTATTGTAAGCCGCCCTGAGTCCCCTCAGGGAAAAGGGCGGCCTATAAATGCTATTAAAATCTAAAATCTAAAATCTAAATCTAAACATACAATCAAGTCTATTTTACAGGGAGGAGAGATGCTAGAAATTGGCAAGAGGCCAGCATAGCATTAATAACTAAAGAGGGACAAGATTTGACTTTAACAAGAAACCATATGCTGATATCATTATTGAATAATGACTACAAGTTGTTTACAATGATTTGATTGATTGGCTGAAAAGAATTTTGCAAGAATTTGTTCAATGTAGCTTTTACCTAAAAGATGGTTAAAGAACAATATTAGAAATGTGTTTGACATTTGGAGTATTTCAAACAACATAATGAAAAATAAACCACCGTGGTGTTCTTAGATGCACAGAAGGCCTTTGACAATTTGAAAAAGGGTTTCTTGTTCAAAATTTTAGAATTTTATGAACTTTGGAAGGAACTTTATAAAATGAGTAATATCAATTTACACTTTACAAAAAGTACAAATAATTTTAATGGCAATTTATCAAGGACTTGTAAAGAATAAAAAGAAACAGGAGAAGGTTACCTGCTGCCTCCTCTCTTGTTTATTTTAGTTCTTGAAATACTGAGTAGACAAAACATTAAAAGAATGTCACTACCACACATATCAGAAAGTTTGGCTGTTTGGTGGTTCGAATCCCCAGCACCTTGTAATGGAGTGAGCTCCCGTTACTTGTCCCAGCTTCTGCCAACCTAGCAGTTCAAAAGCATGTAAATGTGCAAGTAGAAAAATAGGGTCTATTTTGGTGGGAAGGTAACAGTGTTCCAGGGGTGGGTTCCTGCCTGTTCCAACCGGTTCTATAGAAGAGGTTCCACAAATCGACCATGCTGTTTAGAACCAGTTCCAGCTCCCTCCCCCTGCCCGTCCACACCACGCTTGCCCTGCCCACTGCTCATTGATTGGCTGGCTCACCAATCGCCCCATCCACCTCTAAGAGCCCTATCTAAACCCACTTACTTTTTTTCCTGCTTGGCTCTCTATTGGTGCCTGCTGAAGAGGTAAGTAAGTTGCAACTAAGCACGGGGTGATGGGAGTGGCAGTAGGCCAGCTGGAGTGGCCTGCCATGCAGCCTTGCAAGGGTCCCAGGCTCGCTTATAGCGCAGGGACGCAGCACCACCAGCAAGCACGGGCATGGGGGTGGTGACGGCGGTGGGAGCTTACACGGCGTGGCTGGTGTCTTTGACAAGTTCAGGGATCTCGCAAGGTTTTTGCAAGATCCCCGGACTTGCCTAAGATGCCTGGCTGCCAGCAAGCACGGGTGCGGAGGTGGGGACAGCAGCAGGAGATTACGCTGCGCAGCCGGTCTCCTAGGATCTCCTAGGTACTGGCCGCACCGCTCAAACTACCGCTTGTCACCCTGAGCTGAGAAAAGCAAGTCCGGGGAGGTCCTTTGCTGGTGGTCAGGCGTCCTAGAACCTGGCCGCCAGCAAAGGACTTCCCAGGACTTCCTTTGCTGAACACGGGATGATGGGCGGTAATTTGTTCAGGTAGCAGAGAATGAAAGGAGCTAGCATAGCCGAAGCAAATAAGCCTGCAGCCTCCTTCATTCCTTCCTTCCTTCAGCGCCTACCAAAGCATTCCCTCTGCTTGGCTGCAATCTCTGCCGCTATGCCCCCTCTGCCTGCCTGCCCAGGCTCCGGCCTGAGTGGTAGCGAGCAATGGTGGTGCTGGGCGGCTGGTGGCGGCAGCTACTACTCCTGGGTTATCTGTGGGTCATGTTGCTCAGTGGGCAGCGCCCTGACTCCCCCCACCACTGCCACCACCACTGTGCCACCTCATGTTCTTTGTCTTCTGGCCACGGCCCCACTCCGTGGAAAACATAGGTGCGTGCGCCCCTCACAATTACAGCCTGGAGCAGGACCAAAGCCCCTCTCCCAACTGGCCCTTCCTCCCTTGGAGGGCTTTGGAGAGAAGCTTCTGCAGAAGCCCGGGTGAGTGAGAACAAGTTCCTGCCGTTACGAAGTCTCAAAGGCTTTAATTTTATGAGCTGTCCGCGTGCAGCTATGTTTTCCATGGCATGGAGCAGCGGCGAGGCTCTGCGCGCCCAGCGATGACTCCAGAGGCCATCGGTGGGGCCGGGGTCCTCCTCACATTTCTCATCTTCCCGGATGGCCTCCGGAGTCATCGCCAGCCACGCAGAGCCTTGCCACTGCTCCACGCCATGGAAAACATAGGCGCGCCCACACAGCTCATAAAATTACAGCCTCAGAGACTTTGTAATGGTGGGAACTTGTTCTCACTCACCCAGGCTTCTTCCCTCCGAAGCCCTCTGAGGGAGGAAAGACCAATTGGGAGAGAGGCTTTCGAGAGCTGTAATCTTCCCTCTAAAGTCTTGAGATCTTCTGCGGAGTCCCCCAGGGAAAAACGCCACTGTCAGGTACTTTTAACCATATATTTTGGTCCTTTGACTGCAGAATGCTGCAAAAAACCATAAATGCAGGCCAGTTGTTGAATGTTTCAAATGTGATTGGAACACTCAACAAGGTGACCACAGTGTGTGTGTGTGTGTGTGTGTGTGTGTGTGTGTGTGTAAGACAGACAGACAGAGACAGACAGACAGACAGAGAGAGGTACAGAGAGAGACAGAGAGAGGAAGGGAGGGAATCAGAGAGAGACTGACAGACACAGAGAGAGGGGGGAGGGAGGGAGAGACAGAGAGACACACAGAGGGAGACACAAACAGAATGAGTGATTAAATGAATGGGTGAGAGACAGACACACACATACACACACATACACACAGAGTGACAGAGAGAGAGAGAAGAAGGGAGGGGAGAAAGACACAGAGAGACACATAGAGAGAGTGAGTGAGAGACAGACAGACACACACACACACAGAGTGACAGAGAAAGGGGAGGGAGGAGATAGAGAGAGCTACAGAGAGAGAGAGAGACAAACAGACAGACATACAGAGAGAATGACAGAGAGAGACAGAGAGGGAAGGAGGAAGAGAGAGACAAAGAGGCACAAAAAGAGAGATAGAAAGAGAGACAGACAGACACAGAGACAAAAAGAAAAAGAGAGAGAGAGAGAGAGAGAGAGAGAGAGAGAGAGAGAGAGAGAGAAAGAAAGAAAGAAAGAAAGAAAGAAAGAAAGAAAGAAAGAACTAACTTATGACCACAGTTGAGCACAAAATTTTGGTTGCTAAGCAAGAGCATTGTTAAGTGAGTTTCACCACATTTTCCAAGTTGGCCATGCCCACCCAGTAACATGATCACCAAGCCACTTAAGAATTAAAAAACAGGAATCATCTACAAAATGGGTGTCAAACTCGGTTGTGTCACATAACGTCACATGATGTATTGTGACATTTTTTGCCTTTGCAGAGCTGGGGTGAGCATGGCCTGCATGTGATGCATCCTCCCTGTGGGCCACCAGGAGTTTGACACTCCTGATCTACAACATAGAGGACTGTAGCAATTAACTACCCATAGACCGATCAGATCACACAGGTTAGGTCTTCTCCGGATTCCATCTGCCAGCCAATGTCGGCTGGCGACTCCCCGGGGGAGATCCTTCTCTGTCGCAGCTCCAGCCCTCTGGAACTCCTCATGGAGATCCGGACCCTTACTACCTTCCCGGCCTTCCGCAAAGCCGTTAAGTCCTGGCTGCTCCAGCACGCCGGGGGGCTTTTGAAATACCCAGCCCCTCGGAAATTGTGACTGTTGTGTTTTTTTAATATGTTGTTTTGTGTATTACCCCCCCTTCCCTTGTTCTATTGTAAGCCGCCCGGAGCCCTTCGGGAGTGGGCGGCATACAAGATCAATAAAACTAAACTAAACTAAACTAACTTATAGGACAGATAGGTAGAAGACTGGCAGAATGAATCCTCAAGCATCAATTAACAGTCAGAACACACAAAGTAATCTTCTTAATCTTAATACATGGACAAAGGTAACCATAATTTCAATTGGGAATCTATGAGCATCCTGACCAAACTAAATCCAAATTTCTAGAGAATTCCTGAATTCCTGAAAGCCTGGTACTCATACAAAAAGTCATTTACAGACAGATAGAAATAAACCATATGTACAAATTTTTAAAAGATACAATACAAAAAGCTAAGAAGCACACAAAAAATCTAGAATACATCCTCTTCTGCAGCCAATATCTTGATAAGCAGGGATTCACACCAGAAAAACAATCAATCAGAAAACAATACCCTAATCAAGAAGCCACCAAGGAGAAAAATCCATTGCCACCAAATCTAGCAGACTAAGCTATTGTGTATAAACAGGGAGAAAACCCCACACTCCCTGTAGTGATGATGTTACCTAATTGGGTAATGAAATGTTTGCAAGCAAACAACTAAGCATTAATGATATCACAGTTCAACCTTCATGTATAACATATTATGTTCTATTGGTGACATTTCTGTATATTGCAGAGGGAAAATTTTCTATACTTTCTTTCTTGTCTGATATACAGACTAATAATCTGAGAGAGAGACTTATGAGAAGTAAGCCAATCTCTGAAGAAGACTGCACATATCTCCAGAGCCAAGATTTTCATCCAAGCCTAGTGTGAAGCATGATAGGAAATATCAACAGCTGTATCACTGTTGAGCTGAACCTGGATATAAACAGCTATGAGATAAATAAAAGGGAAATTCACATTGATAAGACAGCCAGCTGGTAAAAGATAATGTTTGCATTGTGATGTCACAAGCATTAAACTTAATCCCACAGGCAGGCAAGACTTTTCAGAACACATCCTTTAGATATTTTTTATTCTGTCAGCACTTGTCTTTCTTCACTTTCCCAAGTAACAAGCAGCAGATAAAAGATAATCAAATGGGGAACAGCTGTTGCTCATTCCCTTTTAAAACCAGAAGAAAAGCTGAAAGATCTGTTCACCTTGAAGAGTTATTATTTCCATGCTTCTTATAGATTATATTAATATTTTATTCAAAATGATTTATAGGAGATATTTCATAAGCTCTCTGTGCCTTTTCTATTATTATCTACTGATGATGATCTTAATATTTAGGATCTTTCATAATTCGCTAATAGCTGGAATTCTATGACCACTTGCTTCCAAATGATACAAAAGAAATGATACAAAAGATTGCCTAGAAATCTGGAGGGTGCACTCACCCAGCTTTATCTTTACTTTATATCAGTTCTAAGCAGAGCACTTCAGGGGGAAGCTACAGCTTGAAAGTGATGGGTGGATAGATGGGAATGGACAGACAAAAGTTTAATTAAAAGAAACAGCTGATAGCTGAAAATATTTGCACATTTTGAAAGAGAATTTTCAGACTAACAATACAAGCCCAATTCAAGTTACTCAACTATGCACTCCACTGCCCCCCCCCCAAAAAAAATATACTAGTGATTAAAAAGAAGTAGTAGTAGCCTGTTGGACATGGGAAAAGCAAGATTCCCTCCACTACAGCCTGAATGAAAAAAATCAGTCAAAACGAGATTCCACACAATGCTTTTGGCTCAAAAAAGATATTACAAGACTGGAAGAGTACTAAGAAGAGCAACAAGGGTGATGGAGGGTTTGGAGGTTAAATTATAGGAAGTATAGTTAAAGGAATTTAGACTAATCAACTTGACAACAACATTATCTTGGAAAAGATAATTAATCAACAGATCTGTGTCTAGGGAATCCCTGGAAACAAGCAAAGTTATAACCAGAAGCCAACATGAGTTTGTCAAAAACAGATCATGCCAATCAAATCTTATTTTATTATTTGACAAAGTGACTAAATTAGTGGATGAGAGAAATGCAGTGGACATACTGTACTTGAATTTCAGTAAGGCATTTGACAAAGTAGACCATAACCCTTTAGTAAGTTAGAAAAATGTGGGATAGATAGCATCACCACCAGATGGATTCATAACTGGCTGACAAACCACATTCAGCATGTAGTTCTTAGTGGAACTGCATCTACATAGAGGGTAGCAAGCAGTGGAGTATTCCAAGGTTTTGTTTTAGGCTTAGTAGTCTTCAATATCTTCATAAATTATTTAGATGAGGGAACAGAAGGGCAACTCATCAAATTTGCTGATCAAGCTGGCAGGAATAGTCAACACCCCAGAAGATAGGCTCAAGATCCAGAAAGATCTCAACTGACTTGAACACTGGGCCCTAATTAATAAAATGAAATTCAATGGTGAAAAAAGTAAGATTTTATACTTGGACAAAAAACAAACAAATGTACAAGTATAGAATAGGTAGAACCTGACTCAATAGCAGTAATTGACACAGCGGTCTTTGAGTCCTAGTGGACAAATGCTTAAATATGAGCAAGCAGTGTGTGGCAGTTGCTAAAAAAGCAATCCTAGACTGCATTAACAGAGGGATAGAATCAAGACCACATGAATTGTTAGTACCATTTTATACCTTGGTAAGACCACACTTAGAAAGTTGCATGCAGTTTTGGTCACCACAATATAAAAAAGATGTTGAGACTCTGGCAAGAGTTCAGAGAAGAGCAACAAGGATGATTAGGTGGCTGGAGACTAAAACATATGAAGAACAGTTGCAGGAATTGAGTATCTCTAGTCTAGTGAAAAGGAGAGAACCAAACTAGAACTAACACTGTCACTTTCTGGCAGTGACAACAATTGAAACTTCAGAAGTTGTGTGTGCTCCATCACTGGAGGTTTTTAAGAAGAGATTGGACAATCATTTGTCTGAAATAGTATAAGGTTTTCTGCCTGAGCGGGGTTGGACTAGATGATTTCCATGGTCCCTCCCAACTCTGTTATTCTGTTATTTCTGAATTTGTTAAGTTTAGACTAAAGAGAAGGAAGCTAAAGAGAAACATGCAATCTTCCAATACAGGATAGAGGATTTGGATTTATTTTCCAGAGCATCCAAGGGTAAGACAAGGAGGACCAAAGGCTGGAAACTTTAGAGAGGAATCTAAACTTGGAAAAATAAGGAGGAACATCTAAATGTGAGCATTATTAAGCAGTGGAACAGATTGACTCCTAAAGTCATGGGTGCTTCGTTACTGAAGATTTTCAAGATAAAAAATTGATAGGCATTTACGCGGACTGGTATTAAGATTCCTGCACAGGCAATGGTGTTAGACTGCTTAACTCCAAGGGACTTTCAACTGTATGATTCGGTGATTAATATCAAACATTCTTTGAAAACAACTGTGCCCTCTGAGCTGACCAGTGGGACAAATGATGGTCTTTAACCTTGAGAAAATCCACCCTGTTTTAGGTCATCTGATCTAAAATAAAAAGAATTACATTGCACGACTGTATTCTCTGAGCTCATAAAGGTTAATCCAACTGGAAGGAAATCAAATTTATTGTATGCTTGGTGTCTATGAAGCTTGGGAGGAAAAATGGTATTAGGAAATAATACCATTCCTGATTTATACAAGCAATAAAAATATCTTAGGTAGCCTTCTATTTTCCTGTTTGGCCTATGAGAAAGAAAATAATGCAGTTATTCTGAGAAGAAGCATGGGTTAATTAATATAAGCAATATGTTTAGAAGATAAGATCTAAGTATTATTATTAATAATTTATCTACAATTTGCACCGTTGCTTAGAAGTCAGGAGTAATCTGCCATGTAATTATATGATATGGCCCATAGACTAAATTAAACCCTTGAATGCATGCACACTGTCCCTTTGACATTAACGAAAGCTGTTGTATAAAAGCTTGCATGTATGTATGTGTGTCTGGGCTTATTTCTATCCCCTAGCAAATTCCACTGAATTAACAAGCAGTTAAAAGAAGAACAATTTGCAATCTATAAGCTCTGGTATGTAAAATGAAATGGTTTTGTAAGTCATTCTTTTGGGGGTATCGATGTAAAATCCAGATGAGATTAAGTTATGAATAGCCTAGGAACAAAGGTAGCTTGTAATTCTAAAATGCTTTTAATTTGTGCATCTTTCCCCTGCTCTCTCAGTCTGCTGAATGAGAATTCTATAGAGTAATCTAAACCTGGAAAGAACAAAAATAGTCTACAGTTTGGATATTAATGGTAAATTGTTAACATTTGATTAGAGACAAATTGCATATATAGCATTGGATTGCTTTAGGGTTTTTTATTTATTTAATGCAAGGGCAGGCAAGCTTTCTCAATTTTTTTTTGATTTTTTTTTTCAGTGAATTGTAAGAGGTATGATGAATGTTACCACACCTCAACCCCCATTTTCACAAAGAACCCTGAATATTTCAGTAATAGTACCACCTATTCCACCTATTCTGGATGAATAGGTTTTTAAGTTGGCTTACTCCTGGCTGAAAATTTTGTTTTGTTCTAATAATTAAACTGACTGATTCTATTTTATTTATAACTAGTTGATAACCTGGCATTGCCTGGTATTTATTTATAGGGGGAAAATGTATGTACCAAACTTAATTTCTAATGTTGGATTTTCCCCCTTACCAGAGGGAGCTGCCTTGTGGAGTACTGTTACTATGGCAACTCCCCTGCGCTGTACAGTAGAAGCCATTTTAAGATACAAAAGGCTGTATCTTAACAGAACACTCCTAAGCATTCCAGAGTTGTGCTGGAACACACACACACACACACACACACAAACACACACAAATATATGTACTCAGACAAGTATTCCCACAACTTCCAAGGCAAGCTTATTGTTGAATGGCTCTTAAATTTACTTCTTTGAAATTTCAACCCATTCTTTCTTGTCCTGCTTTTAAACAAATCTAGTCTACCCCATTTTCTACATGACAACTGTTCAAGTAGGTGACAACAAATGTTGTCACCAGGCTAAACATAGTCAAGACCTCCAACTATTCTTCATTGTTTTCTTTCCTTTCCAAGCCTTTTATTATTTTATTTCTTTTCAATTCCATTCTCTTCCAAAAATGTTCCATTTTTTAGTTAGTGAGGAGTCCTTAGTGCTCTCTGAGCTTGGTTGCTTTCTTGCAGAAATTTCATTAGCCAACACCATTTTTTTCAGTGTTTTTTTAAGAACTGGAAGCAATATATTCTGAACAATACAAAATAGATAGGAACAAGAATTTACCTTAATTTGTGACACTGTACTTCTGTTGATTTGATCTAGAATTACATCTGCTTTCTTCTTTATGTTTTGATGCACAATGATATACAGAATATTTTTGCAAGTACTCCTGCCACTATCTCTTATTACAGCTTTGACTGTTCTCTACCCAAATTGCATTTTCCCTGCAGATTTCACCCTATTTCTCCAGTTTGTCAAGATCATCCCAAATCTTCAGACTGACCTCTAAGATGTTTGCTGTCCTTCCTACCTTTAGGTAATCTGCACATTTGATCATTATATATTCCATCCCCTCATTCAAGTCATTTATAAATCTGTTGAACAGCTCAAGGCCTAGAATTGAGTCTTGTAGCACATCACTCAGTATCACTTTCAGCTTAATATAATAAAATCATTGATGTGTATTCATTAAGCATAATTGTTGATAGCCATCTGTCAGGAATACTACAGTAGTGGATTCCTTCATGAGCAAGTGTTATCTAAGGTGCCTTCCAACACTTATATTTCAGGACTCTGTGATTCTTTTGAAAAGCAATTAAGGCTCTGAATTTAAGGTAATGGAAAATAGAAAAGCTATTTTGCATTAATGGAAATCTTGATTACTGAAAAATCTAAAAGGGGAAGGAGGAATATTTCACCTTCTACCTGCTGTGATAACATCACCAAGTCACCAGTTATCCTTGACATTGTTATATTAAAATGTTTTACAGTGCAGTTTATTTGTTTCTTTATTTTTAAAACAATTTGTAGAATAGCTATTGGCCCAAATCCATGAGAGAAGTGGGACTTGAATACAATTTTCCTTCAGAGCTCAGGATTTTTATGCTAGATGATGATGATGATGATGATGATGATGATGATGATGATGATGATGATGATGATGGATGATATTTTCAAATAGAGATCTATTTAGTGTGGTGGTGCCCATAGTGATTGGTACATTAGATATCTTAACAAAAGACTTGAAAAAGGATTTAGGTGCCTGAGATACAATTGCAAAAACAGCTGGAGTACCACTTGAACGCCATTGGCAAAATCATCACTGGTCAACTGCAAAAGGCACCTTTACTTGGAAAAGCTCACATCCTGCTTTAATATTGTTAAGCAAAGCTTCTGCCTATCCCAGGTTTCAAGGAAGCATTTGATAAATGAGCTAAAATGTCAAATTCAGTCTAAATCTCTGACTGATTATGTGATTAACAACAACAACAAAAATAATAGTCATGTGGGACTTTCAAATACAGAGAGATTGTCATTTGGAACACAAAACACCAGATATCACAGGTGTAGAAAACTGAAACATACAATTTATTGATATCACTGTACCAGGAGACGCCAGAGTCAAAGAAAAAGAACTGGGGGAAAATCATGAAATATCGCAACCTGGCCAATGAAACTATGTGATTATGGATGAAACATGGGACAGTGATACCCATTGTCATGGGGGCACTTGTTATTATGTCCAAGAATTTTACAAAGTATATCAAGAAATTGCAGCTTTCTGCAATGACACCAGCAGAATTGCAAAAAACTCTGCTACTCGGAACAACAAACATTATAAGAAAATACTTGGTTGATACCTAGGATGCTGGCAGCAACTCATATTAACCACCTGAGCCAGTTAATGATATTTGTGAGACATTTTTAAATGTTCAGTTGACTGAGTTTCATGTTTAATGAATAATAGTTTATAATAACAATAATAATAATGTAACCCAAATATTTTTTCGAAGACTGTATTTTCCCCTTTTCTTTAAATGGGCCTTTTGGTCGATTTCTCCCCTGCTGTTTTTTCCATTCATTATCCTAAGTAGACTCCAAGTGCGTACATCACCTCAAGCAGTTGCTGTTACCCAGGAAAGAGCAAGCTGAAATATCAAAGGACATCAGATTTACTATTTGGGAAAACAGGAGAAACCTAAGTTGCAATGAGAGAGGAAATGAAGAGAAGAATGTGGCTAGTTAAGATGATAAAATCCTTAGTTTGTAGGTGAGATAGCGGATCTTTGTTTATGCCTGATTGCTTTTTTTGCTATTCAGCACTGTATAGCAGTTGGTCTCCAAGCAGCTAACAAAACATATGTACACATGGATGCCCACAGCTAAACACACACAGACACAGACACATATGTCTTGGCTGTAAGTAGAGGAGAGGCACTACACATTTACTAATACTATATTAACCTGGAGGCTTACTGTACTCTGGAACCTGCAATAAAAACATAAAAGTTGTTTTCATCGCTATCACAAACTACAAGCATCTCTTATATTTTCATGAAGCTCTTGGATATGTTTTATGTCTGTAATTTATGAAGTTATTGGCAAAACACCTTCAAAGGGAGACCAAAAAAAAGTGTATCAGCTTAAATATAATTGCTGGAGAATCAGAAGGTGGTCTTTGGACTACAGTGAAGAAAACAAGTTTTTCCTTCTTGAATTCAATAACAAAGAAATGAGGATTTTTAAAAAAAATCTTCATTGGATTTAAAACTTAAGTTGCGGAATAACATTCAGGTAGTCCTTGATTTATAAACGTACCTATTAACTTATGTAACCTTATTATGACTTTTACAGATGAGACGATAGTAAAGTTTTGTTTGTCCTTAATCTGCCTCTATATTCTAATTGTTTGTTTATTTGGTAAGCTTCCTTATGTTTGGGGTTTTTTATGTTGTGTACCATCCTGGCTTTCAGGTATTAAATAAGCACATTTTAAAAAACAAAGGGTTTGCAACAGTCCCTTGTCACCATTACATGTCTTTGTTAATCTGAGATTCAAATCTGGCAAATTTTAGTCCAGCTCATTGATCCTTTTATGAAATTTAGGTTTATGTTTTTTCATTGACCCCCCAAACATATATATATTTCTAATAAGATTAAAATAATTTAGTAAACACTAACTAATACTTCTACAAATAACAAAATTAATGGATCATTCTATCAGTCCTTGAAGATGAACATTAGCCACTCTGGAGAATCTTAGAGAAAAGCTTCTGGCTTCTTTATTTTTTATTTTTTAAGAATACCTGGACCAATATAATTTAAATTCTGGACCAACCTGGGTGGTTTGTAGTATTCAGTGGTGGGATTCAATTTTTTTTACTACCTGTTCTGTGGGAGTGGCTTGGTGGGCGTGGCAGGGAAAGGATACTGTAAAATCTCAATTTTCTCCCAATCAGCTGGGACTTGGGAGGCAGAGAATAGATCACTTTGACCTATCTCTCTTGGGAAAGCTGGAGCTTTTCTTCATGTCTCAAAACATTCATCTTCTGTTTACATATATATGTAATTTGTTTTATATAAAAATTATATGTACTGTACATGTATACTGCATACATATACATATTAGAATAAGAAATTGAAAACTTTCTGGCACTTTGACCAGAGGTGGGTTTCTCTCAGTTCGGCCCAGATCGGGCAACCTGGTAGTAGCAGCAGCAGGAGGCTCCACCCACCCACCCAGGAGCATCTGCGCATGCACGAGAGTGCACCTGAACTGGTAGTAAAAAAAATTGGCAACCCACCACTGACTTTGACTATTTAAGATACAGTATATGCTACATTTCAATAGCCTTTTTATGCCATACCAACATTTCCTTCAGGCCTCTGCTAGAAATCAGTCTGCTCAAAAGCTTAAGTCTCAGTCTTTGTATTGTTGAAATATTCATCCAGTGGCATGTTGCTAATCTATTAGTATTCATGGAAGCAGCATTTAAAGGATTTGAAAAAAGTGCTTTAAAGTAAGGAGTGATTCTGATTCACCCTGGCTAAAATTCTGCAGGGATTTCTACAACTGATTGCATGAAATTATTTAAAATATCATTTCTGTATTCTGTAAGTGTTTCATAGGAATCTCTAGAAGTTGTTTAGAGATCTCCTGATTTTTAGCCATGAATATAGAAGGAAAAATGCTAGATTACCAATTTACTTTGATAAAATCTGGGCTGGATAACTTTTGCAGCTGGTCTTGAAAAGCCTGTCTTCTTATCCAGCATTATTATTTATTAAATTTATATGCCATCAATCTCCCTATATAGTGTGTAACTTCCATGCTTCTTAATTAATCTTTCTTCTCACAGCAATGTGTCTTGTCAATAAGTCGAGGTCCCACTGTCATACAGATTGATATTTTTTGTATAAATATTAAGAGAGCATCAAAATGAAACCTGCATTTACAAAATACATTTCATCAGTAGTGGGTTGCAGGTAGTATGCCCTGGTATGGGCGTACCGGATCCTGCCCGGAGCACCAGGTACCATTCCAATACGGTGCTCCAGAGGGCCCACCCACCCACTTGAGCTCCTTACCGTCTTTTAAAGCTGTTGGTGCTTCCGCGTACGTGTCTGCATGACACTCTGCCAAGCAGCTGGAGTGGCACGAAGGCTTGCAGAAGCGTCATTTCCAGCTACAATGCATGTGCATGCCACACGCGTGTGTGCATGTGCCACACACATGTATGTTGGTAGCGCCAGGATCATTCCAACCTGCATGATAGGAATCGTTTGGAATGCAATCCGGAACCCACCACTGCATTTCACGCTGTAACATTTTACAAAACACGTCTTTAGGAAATTACATGACATTGGACACATTGGATATGGATGTTCCTTTTCTTCATGCAAATGTATGTTTTTCATTAATTAATATCTCGGCATGCTGAAAATGTCTCCTATTGTTAACATGATTGCCGAAGAAGAACTGCAGCTAAATTATAATAATGGAATATTTAAATTAATAGTGACAACAATGGAGAATTTAAAATCATCAAACCTGAAGAGAATGTATGGGACATTTTTTCTTCTTAATTTGTGCAATTGTAAAGCTGTCTAAATGCATGCCTATGTGTAGAAACATTTTTATAAATAGAGTAGAGCTGAATGGGAATTTTTCCATTGGGCCCTGGAATAATTAAGATCGTAATCATGAAAGCAGTCTTGTGTGAATTCCTTATTTATTTTGGAAACTTTGTACAAAGAAAAGATGGAAGATATATGGAGATTGAAATACTAGGCAAATAGAAAGATTTGGTTTTAACAGATCTGAGCCATGTTCCTTGGTAAAAATAAATATCAGTATGTCATGTTGGGTTTTATACTACATTGGGTTTTGCAATGCAGTTCCTAGCTAGAAAATTAAACCAAAGGAAAGCATTAGCAAATTTCAGATTTTTTTGAAAGTCTACTTTGAATAAATTTACTGTTTGTAAAACTGTGCTAATTCAAACACACATGACATTTTAATCTGGATTTTGGAGGGTGGCTTTACATAATGGGGCTCCTATAGATACTTTGCCTCTCAGCCAACCACTTAATAACCGGTAATCAATACTACAATCAACAACTTAAAAAAACACAAACAACCAAGCAGCTTAAGAATACTATGCATAGAATTGCCCAAAACACACATTTTAGTGAGAGACAGGTTCCCTAAGAACGAGTTTGAAAACTCTGAAAACTAAACCTGACCCAGATTGGATTCTGCAACTTTGCCTCTCTGTTTGCATTATGGCATGTCCCTTGAAGCTAAATGGGCTAAATGTTAAGTAGAAGCAAAAAGCAATAAGGCATAGTATAGATGGCTCCCATTTCATGTGAGATGAGACTGATCCTATTTGGACTACGGTAAGTAAAAAGATAATCCTTTTTATTGACATCAAGAAGTAATACTTTCCCTGCCATCTTGCAGTGAGTGAGAGAATGCAAAAAACACTTGTCTTTCAGTTTAACACAGACCTTGGGAATCACATGCTACCTGTGCATAAAGATATGTCAGTGACGTGCAGTGAGCTTCATGGCTGGTGAGGCAAGAGCGAAAGCCCCTCCGAAGCCCCGGTGGCGGCAGGGCTTTAAAGTGGTGGCAGGGCCCCAGCGGCAGGACTTTAAAGTCCTGGCACTGTCCCACTCTATGGCGGATGGCGCCGGGACTTTAAAGCCCTGCCGCTGGGGCCCTGCCACCACTTTAAAGCCCTGCTGCCTGGGACAAGGCAAGGAAGACTTCCTCAGTAGGGTGCAAGAGGAACATTGGGAAGAGCTACATATGGCGGGGGGCCTCGGGGGTGCTTGTGCTCAGGGCAGAAGCCCCCTCTAGTCCTCCCCAAAACTCTTGGAGCGAAGCAGAAGCCGGCCCGCCTGTTTGAGTTCCCAGGGAGCCACTTCGGGCACCGTGACTCACCCTGCAGCTGTCTGGCAAGAGGACCAGGCAAGCGACGGGCCCCGAGTCCAGCGTGAAGCGGTGCAGCGCTTCCCCAGTGAAGAGGTCCCACCAAACGCCGCAGGAGTTCCGGCTCCCGGAGAGCAGCCAGAAAGGCACCGGCTGGCCGGGCAGCACCAGCAGGGCCATGACGCCACTGCCGCTGGTGCAGCTCAGCAAGCGTGCTGTGGCAGCATCTGCGAGAAAGAATCAGGTGGGTAGGGGCCAGTACCGCCAGGATCACACACACCCGCCCCGTGTTTCTGTAGCCCAGGAGCCCCGGCTGAGGTGGGCGTTGCGTGGGGGCTCCCGCTGTCCCCTGGGAGCAGGCGGGAGAGGAGTGGATGGCACAGAATGCTCCCCAAGGGGGAATCCAGCAGCAGGTCTCCCAGACCCGGTCCCGCAATGCCCGCCTCAGCCGGGGCTCCTGGGCTGCAGAAACATGGGGCGGGGGTGTGTGATACTGGTGGTACTGGCTGCTACCTGCCCAACTCTTTCTTGTGGCTGGCCCGGAAGGCATGCCAGCACTTTAAAGTGCATGCCGCCTTGGCCCGCCATAGAGTGAAACATGTCCTGGTTTGTGGTCGGGAAGCACGCTGGCACTTTAAAGTGCATGCAGCCGCACCGGCCATACAGCGGGGTGGCAGCATGCACTTTAAAGTGCCCGCGTGCCTCCTGGCCACAAACCAGGACGTGTTTCACTCTATGGAGGGCCAAGGCAGCATGGCTTTAAAAACACACACACACACACACACATAATAAAAACAAATTACAATTACTTACATTACAAATAATTTTGAATCCCCCCCTCCTTCCGTCCAATCCACATACCTTTTCCAGCTGTGGATTCCAACTCTCCTCTTGTCCGCCCGCCATGATGAAAATGTAAAAAATTAAATAAAAAAGCAACTTACTTAGGCAAGGCTGCCAAGGCATGATTTGCTGCTCGCAGATCAGGAGGCGGGAGAATCACGGGCCTCCTTTGCATAAGGAATTTTTCGCTTTTTAACCCTTGCTTAACTCTGAGCTAAGGTTAAAAGGCGAAAAATTCCTTATGCAAAGGAGGCCCATAGTTCTCTTGCCTCCCCCTACAGTTAGCACTAAGCAGACTCAGAGTCACTGTGACTCTGGAGTCTAGCAGCAACTACCTTGGCCTTTTTATTTTAAAAATTCTTTTCTTTTCCTCATGAGACTGGTGAGGCCCTGCCTCCCCTGCCTCCAGTACTGCACGTCCCTGAGATATGTACAGGTACATCCAGATTCATCATACCATGAAGAGCCATGGTGGCACAGTGGTTAGAATGTAGTATTGAAGACTGGTTTTGCCAACTGCCGGCAATTCAATTCTCACTAGCTCAAGGGTGACTCAGTCTCCCATCCTTCCAAGGTCAGACAAATGAGAATTCAGATTTTTGTGCAGTATGCTGATTCTGTAAACAGCTTAGAGAGGGCTGTAAATCACTATGTATATAAGTCTAAGTGCTATTGCTATTATGAGTGGTGTCTGTTATATGAATATGGCCTAAACGTGATTAAATCAACATTCAGACCTGCTTGTACCAGTTTTCCAAATGAGAGATGTTATGATTTGGCACTTTCTCCCCAAAGAATTAACCAATTAACTAATGATTATTATATAGCTTCATATATGTATGTATGTATGTTTGTAATCTTATGCACTGAATAATTTGGTTTTCCCTTTTTATCTGTATTTTCCAACTTTTATCATTTTGTATTTCCTTTTTCTTTTTGCCTCTAGTTAATAAAAAGAGAATTAACTAAAGATCAACTCATAAAATCTGGTGACTTGCCAACTTTAAATTAAGACCTGAAATGGCTAAAATTAAAGTAGCTATCATGATTTTAAAGGGCCACTTGAGGCCTGTGAATTCTTCACTGATGAATATAATAATTATCTAGATCACATATCATTATATTTTACTGTTTAGAAAACAACATTAAAAGGTGTTTACACAGGCCTACTATGTTAAATTAAAAAGTGGTTGGGGGGTCTGTAAAGGGTGTTCTGCAATACACTTGATCTTTATAAATTTGACCTTTCTCAACAAATGGAGTCAAGGATCATTTCTATTAAAAAGTTTAAGTTGTGGCAGATCTGACACCTAGGCAGTGACAGATGTTTCTTTATCTGGGCGCAAACAGACAGTATCTGCTGCAAACTCTGCATAGACATCAGGAAGGGCATCCAGCCAGGAAATGTTCAGTTCTACTCAATCACTCTGACCCCACCCCAAAGCAAAGGATTAATAGGGTCGTAAAAAGAAAAAAAAAAGTTGTAGTCATGGATCTCAGATTGTTCTACCTTCTCTGCATTGAGCGTGTCTTTTCGTTGAATAACATTTGGGGAAGCATAAGGCTGAGAAATATGCAAGCCGCATCTTACTGCAGCTGCATAAAAAAAGAAACTAGCTTACGAGGTGTTTGCAACATAAACTCAAAACAATACTTGTACATACTTTCATTGATCAACAAAGAGAATATTATATTTCATTAGTTCTGTATATCTCTGACTTTGTGATCTGAAAAAAAAATGCAATTACATTCCCTGATATCTGGACCGACACAGTTGATCCCACGCCATTTTAGTTAAGATCCACTTTTGCAAAACAGAGAGAGTGGATGCAGCTGACTGAATCATAACTTTTTACTACATGGATGCCTTGCCCCTCTAGAACCATAATTTTATTTTGTATATGGCATCATGTGCAATAGACATTGGGATCTTTGCCATATATAAAACCACCCACATACTTTCCTTATGACAAGATAGTTTCGTAATGGGATGTTTTACTTGCATCTACTATAGGCATGGGCAGTAACCATGTCACTAAGACAGCGATCTTAGAGTTTATTTCTTTAGAGCTTCATTGTTTTTCTGCATTTATTGAGACTACTGTTTACTTGTGTTTTAAGCACAGATCTTTTACAAACTCATGAACTCCTCCACACAGCCTCTTACTAACTGAGCCAAAGGAGCAATTTTGCAGTCTTAACTAGATGTTATCATCATTTCTCTTTTAATGTGTTATTGCTAATTTGCCTCCCGAGTCCTTTAACTTCCAATTTAATGGAGCACAGGGGCAGTATTTTTTCCACTAGTATTTCCCCCCACTAGGGTTTACAAAGTAAAAAGGATAAGCAAAGACAAGGAATAAATAAAAATGCTCATTTAACTAGAGAAGAGTGGCAGTAAAAAGATCACCTATTTCTGTGTTCCATCCTGTCTTTAAAAGATTCAGAAACAGAATCCCTTCCATCACTTGTTACTTCCCTAATATTTAGAAATTTCACTGAAAAATACCAGTTTTTGCCTTTTAAGGGCAATATAATATTCATAATCATAAACTTTGTTATAACCAATCTCCCAATATCTGAACACTTGACGAAGTTGTTCTTAGTGTCTCTCCAATGCCAAATAAACTCCTTAAGTAATTGCTATCACCTATCTCTCCCCCCCCAATGAGACTTATTCCAATTCCTTCTTTCTGAGTCCAAGTGACTTTCCAATGCTTATGACAGAGAAATCTAAAATAGGGAAATTACTAATTTTTCCATTTCATCTTCAAGAATTTTCCGTTATTCAAACCTTTTGGAGGAGAGTAATTTTATCATGTCAAAGATAAATAAAATGCAAATGCAAGTACATAATTGTTGCTATTATTGTTATGTCTTATCTTCAAGGTTTTGTAGTAAATTTGAATAAATATGACATGCACCACAGAGGTGTCTTGAGTTAAAGGTCTGTAGAGATTATCAGACATCCAAGTCATGGTTGTCGCAAAGGTGCTTTTGCAAGAGGCAACTGGACTTTCTTTTTTCTTTGAAGACATTTTGCTTCTCATCCTATGTCAGCTCTGATAGGACAATGGGGAATGGAAGGATTTATATTATGTCTTCAGTTAACTATTCTACTATTCTATTTGGAAGGATAACTAGAAAGTTAAGATAAATAAATTATGAGGCTGGTCACTGACAGTCTAAGTAAATGCAATAGATCCATTTCCAAAAAATATTTTATGACAATATGATCTTTACCACAGTACCATTTCATTAGTGTTCTGAACAATGAAACAGTTACATAATTGAAAGTATACACAAATAATATTTGATTTGCTCTCATTGCATATACTACAGCATTCATGTTTGTTTCTCAAAACTTCACGGGCAGTATACAGACAAAAAAATACCCCCTTAGAAACAAAAATGATATACAAATACATATACATTTGAAGGAGACAGTGTAGAAGCATCTAAAATCATGCATGTCATAGACATTTTCCTGCTCAGTATTAGACTTTGAGATCATCTGCTGAAACTAAATAAAGGTTTGGCCATCACCAATATCAATAATTCCAGCATAGTTTCAAAGATGCACAACAAAGCACACCGGGAGGAAGGTTTGATTACTCAGGAGGCATGGAAAGAAATACTTTCTTACATGATGCATAATCAAACTGTGCTGCCAGGAATTATGGGTCTAGGAGCCAATTAGATTCCTTTTAAAATCATGGGGAATTCATAGGGAATCAGATTAATGGACATTCGTTTTTATGATTGTTTGCTATCTCCTAAATCATGGACAGCATGCTTTAAATATTGATTGTTTTTTGGGGGGGATAAAAAGGGGATATTATCAGGCTTATATGTTTCCCAGAAACACACAGATTATGGGCCCCTTGAGCTGATTGGGCAAAACTCTTCTTATATTTCTCTGTTAATAGCAATAGCTATTACAGCCCTCTCTAAGCAGTTTACAGAGTTAGCATATTGCCCCCAACAATCTGGGTCCTCATTTTATCAACCTGAAAGGATGGATAACCTACAAATAGCATGAATACTAATTAGATCATATTCAGAACTTCTGTGAGGAATGCTAATTCATATCAATCAATCAATTAGGAGGAATCAATATAAAATTGCTGCTTGATACTACCAGAAAGAGTAGCAATAACAAATGCTTCTTTAAAAAAAAAAGGAGACAAATATTGGCTTTCTAAGCAAGGGTTTGGTCTGCTTGAAAATTCATATAAGCAATACAAACAAGTTCTTTAAACAATGTTGGGTGTTTTTTGTGGGAGTGGGAAGTGGCATTATTTTCAAACAACTCCCCCACCCTGGACCCTTGAACATCCAAAATTTCTGACATTTTGCCTTCAAATAACACTGGAGTTGTAGAGCTCTAAGAAAGTTCTTTCCTGTTGAGCAGATGGAGTTGCTGATCATCAAACAATTTTCACATTCTTACTGAGGAAGGAAGGAAACTAAACAATTATCCTAACAACCAATAGCAAGAATCCCAGCAGTTATAAAGCTGCACAATAAAACACACCAGGAGAAACAGATTTTTAAAAATGCATGATCTAGGAGCTCTAATTAAAAAAGTCTCCATAGAATGAGATTGAGCCAACACTATATGGTTTTATGGATGAGCCTTATTGTTGTTGCTAATATCGCTGTACTAATTTCCAGTCATATGGATTTCCTAGGGCTTAATTTACATGCTCACTCAAATTCAAGTAGATATTCTTCTACAATACCAGCATGTGGTACAAACACCTACCTGGCCATTGAGGAATAAATCTTATCCTATTCAATAGAACCATCTCTCAGGTAAAAATGCATAGGATCATAGCTGAAGTTCATTCCAATATACTGATTCACTAAATAAATAATGACATGCACAATTTCAGTATTATTGTTATTAATGGTTTATTAATGAGGAATGACCTACCATAAAGAACTAGACCATCAAGGAGATGCTTGGCATGTTTTTCATCTTCTCTGTGCCTGTTGAGGCCCAATTTTAGAAGTAGGATGTATTTTGCCAAGGATCAGCAGAGGACCAAAAGATTCTTGGTAGGGCAAGGAAAAACAGAAATGAAAGTCCCATTGGTTGCATGATATGTATTCATTAGAGTTCAATTCCATTTTTCCTTTATGGACTCAAAGTGACCTTCATACAACTCCTTTCTATTTTTCTTCATAACAAACAATAACAATCTTTTGAGGTTGGCTGGGTTGCTAGAGAATATCTGCCCACAGTAACCAAGGGGTCTGTTGTTGAAGTTCAATCTGGGTCTCTCACATTAACATGTGAAACAAGATTTATAATCTTGGTTATGGAGCTCACTCCCCAAACTTGCCTAGTGCTCATGTTCCATTATCCTTTAGTAATTAACATACTACATTAATATTCTTTCATATATTTGAAATGCTTTGCCAATATATATATATATATATATATATATATATATATATATATATATATATATATATATATATATATATATATATATTAACTTGGTAAGAATTTGGCATTTCTTTTACATTATAGATTTCAGTGCTATTCATTAATCTGCTTTATTTTTTATTTTTTTGCATATTAGTGTTAACTTGCTTAGCATCATTACTGCTTATTATTGCTTTGTTTTACATTATATTATGTATAACCATGGGATGAATATTATGAATGCCAATATATGTATGCGAATATTTATCAAAAACAGCAGGAATAACACACTATATACAGTATGACAGTCAGGAATGCTGTTCATCTGGTGGACTGGACAGATGACTTCTATGCTAAAATGAGAAAAGGGCAATGACAGACACACCTCAAGTCAGTGGTGGGTTATGACCGGTATGCCCCGGTACGGGTGTACTGGTGCCTGCCGGGAATGCCTGGTACCGTTCAGGTACGGTGCTCTGGAGGGCCCACCTGCCTGCCCACTGTCCTTACCTGTATTTGAGCTCTTTGGGGCTTCTGTGCATGCGCATGGAGCATATGGCTCCTGCGCGATGCTCCACCAAGCAGCTGGAGCATTGTGAAGGCATCTCAGATGGTAAGTACGCATGTGGGTGCTGTGTTCATGTGCGTGCAAGCTGCATGCATTCATGTGGTAGACTCCGGGCCCCAGTTGCACCGGGATCCAGAACCCACCACTGCCTCAAGTGTACATTTTTTTAAAAAAAAATGAGTAAATATGGAGACAAATCAAATTCAATGCTTCTTCCTAGAGGATCTAGGGGATACATGAAAAGTGCAGCTATATTACATTACCATTAAAATGAGATAATGATTCAACAATCCATATGCAAGAGATGTAGACAAAGATCTCTAGAAGGGGTCTAAAACACATCAGTAGGGATCCCTCTTGAATGTTGTAGGTGTGGGAATGTTACAGCAAATGAGTGCAAATGGTGAAGGGTTGCCAATTGTTTTACTACAGGTTCAGGTGTGCTCCCGTGCTCGTGCGTGCGTGCGACTCTTCTGTGCATGCACAGAAGCATCCAGGCGGGTGGGTGGAGACTCCCTCCACCACTACTACCGGTTCGTCCAATTTGGGCCAATCCGGGAGCAACTTACCTCTCAGTGCAAACTCAAATAAACCCCACTTGCATATTACTAGATGACAACCCCCAGATTCTGGCAGAAAGAGTAGAACTATTGCAACTGCTGGAATTGCATCCCTTTTCCACTGGAAATTATTGGAATTGAAGTTTTAAATGTTTCAGTTCTATTCCTGAAAAAAAGACATCATTTCTTAGTATCTTGAGAACATACGCTGTGGCTTTCTCTTTTGACTGATCCTTTAGAAACCTGGGTCTGTGTAAGAAAGATGGAGAAAACTTCATATGATCACTGAGCAGGACTCACCCAATACATTTAACTAAAAGGATAATATTTTTCTATGTACCCACTTGCATGCTTGTGATACTGCTAATAATTATGCCTTGTATTTATGCAGCTTTTCTTCCCAGGAATTCAAAGATCTTTGTTATAATAGCATTTTGTCTACAGCTGTTAGTTTATATAGCAATAGCAATAGCAATAGCAGTAGACTTATATACCGCTTCATAGGCCTTTCAGGCCTCTCTAAGCGGTTTACAGAGAGTCAGCATATTGCCCCCAACAATCTGGGTCCTCATTTTACCCACCTCGGAAGGATGGAAGGCTGAGTCAACCCTGAGCCGGTGAGATTTGAACCGCTGAACTGCTGATCTAGCAGTAGCCTGCAGTGCTGCATTTAACCACTGCGCCACCTTGGCTCTTACCAAAGCTTCTGACACAATGTATTGCCTTCTTTCCCATTCAGAAAAGAATGGGGGGGGGGATATTTTCCCCAGTTTGTAACATTTTGTTCTGAAGTCTCACATTTCTGCATTTTACTTTATAATAGTCATATAGTGAATATAACATCGTATTTTCTTATGCTAGATCCAATGACCCATCAAATGGGCCTGGCTAATGTTAGGATAGCAGATTTAAAATACTTATTGTAAACCTTTTATTTTGTAAAAATAGTTTTACCATCACTAAGAATATGAAATTAGTTGATCGCTTCTCTCTTCTCCCCTGCTACTTTGCCTTAGGCTTGCTTAATTTTTAATGTACATTATATACTTAGCTCCAATTTCTATTCTGAAGCCAATAAGGCAATTGGTATATATAAACAGCATGCCAGCCATTTAAAAGAAAGGAAAGCACAAACTGAACCATTTTCCTGAGCAATAAAAAGTCTGGAATGAATTCATGATAAATCTGCAATTTGCAATGTGGCTTTTAAATCCATCATAAATATTCTCTTAACAATCTGTTTTGGATTCACTAACAGAGGCAAGACAACTGCCATATTCTTCAGCTTAAAAGAAACAATTCTCTTAATATTGAATCCTGAATAAAACATCTTGTGAATCATGCAGCATTCTCTTATTTTTTTTATCATATCTATCTATCTATCTATCTATCTATCTATCTATCTATCTATCTATCTATCTATCATCTATCTATCTATCTATCTATCTATCTATCAATCTATCTATCATGTTGCTTTCAGCACTGAGGATTCAGTGACAGTTTATTACTTCCATGGTACTCAACCTCCTTCAAATATATGTCACATAGTTCTAGAGTGCAATCCTACACCACTACCCTTAGAACTTAGTGGGTTTTATTTTTTGAATAATCATATATTAATATTCCATTTCTTTATTGGATCAACATTCAAATATGATAAAAGTAGGATCCCTAACATCTTGTCATTGTCCCAGTGATTCTGAATAAATTGGATAAATAGTTTTGAAGCCCAAACCTAATCTACATATATAGACACCTCTGAAAGTACAGAACCCTGGAAAACCATCGTTCTCTATAAGTCTATCAGCCCAAACAGATTTTCTTCTGTAAAAGGTTTATCTAAGATTATACTACTAACTTGACTATATTTCCTCGAGCATATCAGTTCAGAAGTAAGCCAGGATAGATCCCAAATATTGAACAGCAGCTAACATCATCTCCAAATCATGCCAATCCTAATTAGATTTATTTTGGCCTATACTGGGGTATAGGGTATATGGCAATTCCAGATCTCCTCAAGCTACAACTTTATTACCTTTGACCAGGCTTCCCAGAACTGTTGAGAGTTGAAATTCATCAAGATCTAGAATTTGCAGGTGGTCCACCTCTGGACTATCCAATGTCCACCTTGTAAAATAATTCAATGAGATGATGGAACTTCATCATTTCCTAGGAGTGTGAGAGAACATTTACATGAAGCATCCTGATAATAATGTTCCATCTCAGTTCCTAGCAAATCTAATCTCCCTCTCTTGTAAGGCACAATTAAGCAAAACAACAACAATCCAACCGTCGTGTCTTCTGCTGAGCATCTGGGGAAAACTGGTCCATAAGCAACAACTGACACTGATGCAGCTTTACAGCAGGGAGATGTGCCAACCCCATCTTATCTGCCATCCAGGCCCGGGGGATCCTTTCCCCCCTCTGTCTCCTGTCATTAATATTTCAGTTGGTGTACCATGTAATGACTTTTGATCATTACCAATTCATTTGGGGCTAATGTGTGTGTCATATTGACAGCTATGAGAGACAGGGAAGCAAAACAAGCCAGCTAACCAGTCTTGAACTTTGCTTCATTCATTTTTATATATAACTTAAAAGTTTTTTTAATGCAGCTTTCCAGAGTTTGGCTAAAAAAAATAATGTGTTTAATAGTGTTATTTCAAGGTCTGGATAATATCTATAGTTAGACACTCCATGTTCAAAATAATCTAAACCTGCTATTGGGCATATAATATAAAAACTCCAGCAACTCTTATTTCCAACATGTAAGTACAGTTTTTCAGCAGAGTGAGAAGAGTTGCCAAGAAGTGAATGGATTAATTTTTTTGGGATCATTCCAAAATGGGCTCAGCAAAATAAGCTATTTTTCCTTCTCAAAATTAAAATGTAGCTCATTTTTAAGCCATGATTTAAACATCTTTGGCAATTGTGCAGATCCACACTGTCACTCTTTGCTCTCATGAATAACCTTTCCAACTGCTACTCTCCTTCGTCAGCTAACCTTGCTATGATGATGCCAAGAATAGTAGCAACTAACTTCCCTGATCACTTCCCTGGAAGATTCTCTAACAGGTTTCCAGCAAGTCATCCTTTCCTAGAGCTCTGAACCCTCTCATCACAATGTCAGCAGGGTTCCTAGGAAATTTAAGCAGTGGTGTTCATGAGTTGTCCCATTGACAGAAGCAAAATTGCATTCATTCTTATGAAGAGTGAATGCCATGTATGATAACTGGAACATAGCATAAGCATGAGGGGCAGCATAGAAAGAAAAGGGGGAGGCAAACTGAAACTGCCTGCAAAGAAAGAAGACAGATAAAATAAACCAATCTATGGTCTTTTCTTTATAATAGCTTGAAGGGCAGGAATATATGGACATAATAAATGTTATTGTTTATGATACATGATATTAGTATCTGTAATTAGGATGAGCTAGAGTACCATTAATAGAGAATGTTAGGAATATACTTCTAACGGTTGGGTTGGCAATATACGTATAAATCATGTAACAATGTTGTAACTGTTTCTTTAAATCATACTGTAAAATGTGATTGGGTGTTGTATTTCCTCAATTGGCCATAAGAGGAGCCAGAATGCCTGTTAGTTCTCTCTGTGTTTCATTAGATGCTGGGCTCTGATCTGAGTGCCGTAAGCAATTGTAAATTTTGCAACTGCTAGCAAACTTTGAATGCCGGACTGTTTGTATGATTACTGGACTATGTTATTTGGATTATCCCTTAACTGAAAGACATTGATGACTGTCTGTCTTATCCGTGTATGACTTGGACTGTTTGATAGACTCTGATACCTCTATTTCCACAAAAGTAAAAGCCTATTTAAACTGCAGTGTCTCTGTATGCTGGTTTGAGTGTTCTCCAACACAACTCTAACAATGCTTCTCTGAACGTACTCGCTTTACCAACGGGGAGCTTACCTAACAGAGAAGAATCTACAGGTGCTGGAATAGCTTAGAAAGGTCATTCCTTAATATTATCAAATGCCACATTCCAGCTGTAAAGGTCACAGTATGATTTACATTGCTTTCTTCATAATTCCTACAAAATAGTATGGAAGTATGTAAACCATACCACTTCTTGGTTCAGGGCCCTTTTGAACTCTTGTGGCCAGGAGTCTAGCAGTCACTATAGTTGTTCGTGCCAATAAAAAAACATTGCCTGAATCTGTGTCCAAATGCTTGGTTCCTTAAGTGGACATTTTTTCTGCACCACTCTTTTTTCATATGTCACCATCTTGTACTGACCGTCATTCTGACAAAGGAAACAACATCTTAGAGGTGGCACACGGAGCCATTTGGTAGGGTACGCAAGGAGTTGCCCTGCCAGCTCCAGTGTGCATGTGCGTGCTTGCCAGCTGACTTCGGCCTTCATTTTGGGCTGTTTTTCACCCTCCGGAGGCTTCCCTGAAAAGCAACCCGATGCGCAGAAACCCCAATGTCCAATGCGCAAAACTTTGCATGTTGGGCCGCTTGCATGTTGGGTCATTTTTCTCCTTCTGGAGGCTTCAGGGAACTTATAAAGCCCTTCATGGTATTGGACCTGGGTACTTGAGAGACTGCCTACTGCCAATTACCTCCCAAAAACCCATTAGATCGCACAGGGTCGGCCTCCTCTGGGTTCCGTCTACTAGCCAATGCCATCTGGCTACGACCCGGGGGAGGGCCTTCTCTGTTGCAGCTCCGACCCTTTGGAACGAACTCCCTGCAGAGATTCGGACCCTCACCTCTCTCCAGGCCTTCCGAAAACCTGGCTTAAAACCTGGCTGTGTCGGCAGGCCTGGGGTTGATGAGCTCCCTTCCCCTCTCGACAGGTGTGGTTGTTGGCTATCTTAACTGCTTGTCTTGTATTTATGTGTTCCCTTTCCCGTTTGAGTTGTTCGCCGCCCTGAGTCCCTGTAGGGAATAGGGCGGCATATAAATAAAACAAATCTCAATCTCAATCTCTCCAGAGGGCCTTCAGGGGGGCAGGGGAGGCCGTTTTTGCCCTCCCCAAGTTCCTAAAAAGCCTCTGGAACCTAGGGAGGGCAAAATATGGGTCCAAAGTGGGGCGGCAGGGGTCGCACGTGCATGCACGTGGGGGTTGTGCACATGGAATTATGGGTGTGGGCACACCTGCGCATGGCCCCCCTGTGCTCCCCCCACTTTGGGAAAAAGGTTAGCCATCACTGTCTTATAAGATGGATTTACATATCCTTGAAGAGCCAAGTCTTTTCATAAACTTTATTATCTGCTAAGGCTTTTGGTTTTGGTTTGGTTTTGCCTTTATTTGTATGCCGCCCTTTTCCCTGAGGGGACTCAGGGCGGCTCACAATTCAAAAGGGAGGGGGAAAAGACAAACAATAGACAATACAGCATGTTAAAAAGAACACAACAATCGCACAATTCGAGTGGGGCTACAATCTTAACCCCAGGCCAGCCGGGACAGCCAGATCTTTACAGCAGCGCGGAAGGACTGGAGGGTGGTGAGGGTCCGAATCTCCACAGGGAGTTCGTTCCAAAGGGACGGAGCAGCCACCGAGAAGGCCCTCCTCCGGGTAGTTGCCAGTTTGCACTGGCTAGAAGATGGAATTCGGAGGAGGCCTAATCGGTGCGATCGAATCGGTCTAGTGGAGGTAATTGGCAGTAGGCGGTCTCTCAAGTACCCAGGCCCACTACCATGAAGGGCTTTATAGGTGATAAGTAGCACCTTGAAGCGCACCCGGAGATCAACAGGTAGCCAGTGCAGCTCGCGGAGGATAGGTGTTACGTGGGTGAAGCGAGGTGCACCCACGATCGCTCGCGCGGCCGCATTCTGGACTAGCTGAAGTCGCCGAATGTTCTTCAAGGGCAGCCCCATGTAGAGCACGTTGCAATATTCCAGCCTAGAGGTCACAAGGGCACGAGTGACTGTTGTGAGGGCCTCCCGGTTCAGGTAGGGACGCAACTGGTGTACCAGGCAAACCTGGGCAAATGCCCCCCTGGTCACAGCTGACAAATGATGTTCGAAGGTCAGCTGTGGGTCCAGGAGGACTCCCAAGTTGCGAACCCTGTCTGAGGGGCGTATAATTTGACCCCCCAGCCTGAGAGATGGAGTACTTGGCCAATTCATGGGAGGGAAACACAGCAGCCACTCGGTCTTTTCTGGATTGAGCACAAGCTTGTTGACCCCCATCCAGTCTTTAACAGCATCCAGCCCCTGGCTCATCACATCCATCGCTTCGTTGAGTTGGCACGGGGCGGACAGATACAACTGAGTATCGTCCGCATATTGATGGTAGTTTATCCCGTGCCGTCGAATGATCTCACCCAGCGGTTTCATGTAGATGTTGAAAAGAAGGGGGGACAGGACTGAACCCTGGGGCACCCCACACGTTAGGGGCCTAGGAGTCGATCTCTGCTCCCCAACTAACACCGACTGTGACCTGTCCGAGAGGTAAGAGGAGAACCACTGTAAGACAGCGCCTCCCACCCCCACCTCCCGCAGTCGTCGCAGAAGGATACCATGGTCGATGGTATCGAAAGCCGCCGAGAGGTCAAGGAGCACTAGGATGGAGGCGTGGCCTCCATCCCTGGCTCTCCAGAGATCATCGGTCAACGCGACCAAAGCGGTTTCTGTGCTGCAGCCAGGTCTGAAGCCAGACTGGAACGGATCGAGATAACTGGCTTCCTCCAAGGACTGCTGGAGCTGAAAGGCCACCACCTTCTCAACAACCTTCCCCACAAAGGGGAGGTTGGAGACTGGACGATAGTTATTTAAAACAGCTGGATCCAAGGATGGTTTCTTCAATGGTGTGGCTTTTCATGTCTAGATGCAAGGCTTAACCCTGCATACAAGTAATATAACTTCTTCTCTAACCCAATGCACTACTCTTATATGAGATGGTACTGAGAAGGGTTCAATGGTGGGATTCAATTTTTTTTACTACTGGTTCTGTGGGTGTGGCTTGGTAGGCATGGTGTGGCTTTGTGGACGTGGCTTGGTTGTCATGGCAGGGAAAGGATACTGTAAAATCTCAATTCCTTCTCCACTCCAGGGGAAGGTTACTGCAAAATCCACATTTCCTCCCAATCAGTGGTACTTGGGAGGCAGAGAATAGGTGGGGGTGGGGCCAGTCAGAGGTGGTATTTACTGGTTCTCCAAACTATTCAAATTTTCTGCTACCAGTTCTCCAGAACTGGCTGAATACTACCTCTGGAAGGATTTAGTTAGCAAAGAGAAAAACATATTGGACAATATGTAGAAATTCTAAAACTGGTAGTCATAGCTTCTAGGGATGAATTCCAGTATGACCATGACTTCAGACAAAGCTTTGTGATGCTTTTGGGCTGTGAGCAAGTTAAGTAAAACATGCAAAGAGATCTATTTGTTTCATTGGAAATTTTTGGAAAAATATATTTAAATATGTTTCTTTTTCTTCCCTCTGTGCATGTTGTATCATGGTGATGATAAATATCCAAGGAAGAGATTTTCATATCCCAGGCTTAAATTCGCAAACCACATTGTTCTCCAGTAACAAAGATGCGTGTACGGAAGACAAAGAGGGAAGATAGTCATACACATAAATTACAATAAATTGTTCGATATATTATGATGGCACAGATAAATCCCCATGGAGTTGCTGAAGAGCTTGCAAAAATATTCTTAGCAATACATTCCAGGTAAAGAGCTTTCTAGAGAATGAAGCAGCTCAGGTTCCATGATATATGTGACTTGAGATACTGCTGGGCTGTAATTCATTTTTCTTCTTTTTTCTTTTTTGGTTCAGGAATAAATCTCTTTGACAGTGGGGTGAAATGAGAAGGAGGAAGCCAAAAGGAAGAAAGGAATTTGAGCCCAAACCATTGCCATTTCAGTCTTCATTTGCCTTAATTCTTGAATGTTTAGAGATTTCCATGTATTGTCTGCATTGTGGCTAATTTACTTCTTAAATCTCAGCCTGATTTATGTCAAATGTTTGTGCGCACTGGTTTACCAAAAGGTCTGGGTGATTGTTGCTACACCAATGCAACAGGAAGAATAGATGTACGATTTCCCACTTTGCTAGAGGTGAATATACTGTACTTCTGGGCATTTTGGTTTTAATAGCAGAAAATGCATGCAGCTTTTGGGTTCTTGGTATTAGTTCCTTGGTTTATCTGATGAAACAATTAGCAAGAAAAACCTCCAATCTATATAAATAAAAATGTAAATGTTCGTTTCTTCAAAATCTTAAATCTCTGAAAGTTCTTCACCAATTGATGACACAACGTTGCATTCGAATACACGCATGTTTTTATATACCAATATTATGTAGCTGTCACACCTGTGACAGGTAAAAACATGCTTTTTTGAAAACCAGCGCCATCTGTTGGACGTAAAAGCAACCCACCCTATACTAAATATTTCACAATTCCATTTCAATGTTTCCGATTGCATTGTTATATTGAATTCTCATAGATTTTGATTTATTTTATCTTTATTTAATTATTTTGTGTGACATTGCGTAGGAATTGAGCTGTGTCGTTTACCATAGCGTTCATTTCGTGAGTATAGTATATTCGGAACAATTCGGCTTCTCTCCAGCTTCGTCCCAATGGTCCCTTTATATGTGCGGCTGGGCTGCAGCTGCACCCTTTCCCCTTTCAGCCCCTCCTCTGATGAGCTTCGGCCATTTCTGCCAAGGGGATCCGAAGCCCTTCGGCCTCCCCCTCCCTTCCCTCCCTTCCCCTCCCGCCAGGCCTTTGCTGTCTGTGGCGGGGCGGTGACTGCGCCATCCTTTGGCTGCCTCCCCCCACCCTTAAGCCAGCCTCCTCCCGCCCAGCCAGCAGAGCTCCAGAGAAGGCGGAGCCAGAGCATCTCCTCAGCCCAGCCAGCCGCGCGCGCTCTCCACCCCTCTCACAGTGAGCCAGTTATGGCCTCACCAAGGTGGCTCCAATGGGGTGGTGGTGGTGGTATCAGCCTGAGGTGCAGTGGGGCTGGAGCAGCCACTGGGTGCCCTGTGAGGCGGCAGATGCAGTGGCGTCTCTGGATGGGGCCGCGGCTGGGGGAGTCTGCCTCGCGTCCACATCGCCAGGGGCGGCTCCTTCCTCCTCCTCTTCCTGCTGCTCCTCAGGGGATGCCGACTGCCTCCTCTCACTGCTGCTGCTGAGGGAAGCCGGGTCGGGGGCAGCGGACACCTCCTCCTCCTCTCCTCCTCAGCCCGGCTGGGCCGGCACCTGAGGGAGGCATTCTTGTCATCAGTGGCAAAATTGGCTCTTCCTCCTGCTGGCCCCAATGCAGCAGCAGCAGCAGCCTCACTCAGCAGCGGAGGCACGGGAGGGGAAGAAGATGGCGCAGCTTGCGATGCTGCCTGCCTCAGCTGGCTGGCAGCAGCTGCAGCAGCGGCGCCGGCTTGGAGGACTTCCCGCCCGGCCTGCTGGCTCAGCTGACGCTACTGTATAGTTTAACAACCAGCAAATGTCCTTCACTTGTGTACAGATGAACAGCCAAATCAGCTGTCTCTTTACTGCCCCCATTTTCTCATGACTCTAGGAAGCTTACACAATAAGGGATTGTATAAGGTCTTGCCTCTCCAATCTTCCCAAGAAAGCAGGACTTTTGAAACTGCAGTTGTTCCAAATGGAGCTTTTATTGAAAGGTTTGTAATAACAAGAGATATAGGCAAGAAATGAAGCTTCTCACTTACGACCAGCTATTTAAAGCAATGTTAACCAAACACCTCCCACACTACATCATTGCAGGGAAACAGAAACTTCATAGAGAGATTAACACAGTAATATAAGAAACAGAAACAGGCACTTCATATAGAGATTAGCACAGTGATGCAGGAAACAGAAACTGGAAACTTCATATATCGATCACACCATTTCTAACCCCTTCCTCCCACCAAAATGCCAACATCCCTGTAGAAATATCTTGGACCTGACAGGTTTTTTCTGAACTTACTTATCAGCATGATCCAATTTCTGCAGAGATGGATTCCTGTACTGTGGCTTGAGAACTTTCTGAACTTGCTATGCAAATATAGCAAATAATGCTCAAGAAGAAGAAACTGTGCATACAAAATGTTATGTTGCATGAATCCTAAAAAGCAGAAAACTAAGCACAGGATAAAAAAAGCAGAAATGCAAAAGAAGTCCCCAAAGCCAAAAGGGAGTATAATGGATTGGCAGCTGTAAGAATCCACTTGTGGTTAATTTTTTACTATCTGTGATCAATGATATGCATGTATCATTTCTCATGTGGTCGAAACCCAAACTAGAATTATTTCCTTATTCATTTCTTTCTCCTGCTGTTCTTTATATTCTAGTGAAGAGATGATGAGGGGATTTTTAACCGTGCTCTTAATTTTATTTTCACATTACTGTGAGGAGAAAGCAGTGGATTATCTGAATTATTCAGAAGCTAGACAGTTCCTATGCCATCTCTAATTCAAAGCTTCAAGAATCTCTATTCAATGGAAATACCAGCTCAGTTGGCAACAGCTGTATAAGTTAATTGGTTTGGTTCCATTGAGTCAGGCTCAGCTTCTGATAACTATGAATTTATGCTTTCATCTTGACCAAGCTTTAATAATCACTCATGGTTCTCCCAAGAACATTCCAGGAATTTCCAGTAAGTTGGAGGATCTCATCCATCCAATGTATTCATTCTCTTCCTCTTGTTCTACTTCCCACAACTTTATGATGCATAATGATTTCTTTTAAAGTCCATCATCTATTGGCATGATGCACTATAAGAAAGTGTGAACTTCTGCTTGCTGATCATCATTTCAAAGGAACAGCTAGTTTTTTCTTTGATCCGGGGCTAGCTAATTGGTTCTTCTTGTAGTCAGTGATAATAATGACATCCATATCTGTTGTGACTTAGCAGTTCTGCTGTGAGTTCTTTCGGTATACAAGATTCATTATGCAGCTGGGGCTTGTGGGAGGCAGTTTTGGAGATAAAAGGATGGATGCTGCCACGCCCCAGTCGCAGGAGTCAACATACGTTCCTTTGTGGGTTTCTTGGTTCGTACAACATTGCTTGTTACACTTGGATAAGTGATTTGGTATTTCATGTAAACCCTGATTCGTGGAGACTTTGGAAAAAGTGCATTGATGTAAGAGTTTTGTTTTGCATTCTTGTCGGAGACTTGTATTTATGTTATTTCTGGACTCAAACCAGTTTGAACTGAGAACTGATAAAGAAAGACTTCCTTTTAAGTTTTGTCTGCCTCCATTTGTTAAGAGCCGTGAAGGGGGGACAGCACATATCTATGCTTCCAAGGCATCTATATTCTTCACTTCATTTTTTAAAACTATCTAGCTTTCACAGTTCTACCTTACTACTCCAGAGTAGTCTTCCTTTTGTTTTCAGAATCTCTTTTTTCCTCTATCATCAATTTTTGAAGTAGCTTCTTGTTCATTGTAAAGGTTCTACCGAAGAATAATCAGGCATTCTGGCCTATTCATTAATTTTTGAACATTGTACATTCTGGTATAATCCATACGATCAAAGATCTTGTTGTGATCAATAAGCAAAGGTAAAGCTCCTTGTGTTCCTTTGCTCTTTCCATTATCCATATTTAGTTATCTCAGCTGGCTTGCCTTTGTCTTCTCTGTAATTTCATAATTATAATTTAAATATATTTCTCTCTATGAATGGCTATATTTTTCTTGAGCTGGAAAGGTGTAAAGCAAAACTTTGCTTGTGTAAGGAATTAGTACAATAGTTCAACACTTTGTACTTTATCTTGAATCTCCTTTTTTGGTATAGGTGTATGCATCAATCTTTTCTGTTCTCCAGGCTGCATAGGTTGTTTCATATTTGTTGACACAGAGTGATTGGCATTTTAACTGTCTTTTTTCCTGTAGTTTAAACAGTTTAATAGGTATTTCATCTCACCTTGTGCTTTACTAGTTGACAGCTGATTTATTGCCTGTCACATCTTACTAACTAATGGAGTCAGTTCTTGAATATATTCTCTCTCTACAAATGTTTCTGTCATTCTATAATCCCTTTTATAAAATATTTCAGTATAACCCTTCCATTTTCCTTTAACCATAGTGACCTCTATCAGGTCTTTTTCATGATTACTTTTGAGTATTCTTACTTTAGCTGTAAATTTTCCTATGGTTTCTATGCTTTTCTTAGAAATATCTCTTCTTTATCGTTTGTTATAGTCCTGTAACTTTTGACATTCTTGATTAATGTATTTTTCCTTGTCCTTTCTTGTTTGATATTCAAAATTTGTGTTCAGATGTCACATGACTTTCTTGTGGTCTAGGACTTTCATCTTCCATTTCACTCTGACATCAAGATAGCATGTTCTCAAAGACATTTATACACTGTTTGAAATTTTGTAATATTTTAAATGTCTCTTTTAACTATGTTTCCTATCTTTTCCTACAGCTCAATTTCACTTTCTCATAATTTAAAAATATTAAATCTGTTCTTTACACTAATCTAATTTTCTGACTGTATGTTCTAAAGGTCATATCTGGTACCCCTTTTTATTTAATTTATCTACTTTAACCTGTGTAATTGACATCAATAATTCATAGCCCGTTACACAACCTGCATCTGGAAATGTCCTGGATTGCACTTCTCCAACTTCTGTTTCTTATTAAATAGTCTGTTTGATTCTGATGAACTACATCTGGAGCTGTCTACATTCATGATACTTCAAGCAGCTTCAAGAAATAAACAAAAATAAAAGTATTTGCAGAACTTTATTAACCAATATTTACTTGTAATAATAATGATTAAAGTTACCTTACCTTAAAGTTACCTTCCTTTGATTCCAGATTCTGCTCTTCTTCCACCTTTGAACTACAGTCACCCATTTATTAATACTCTTGTCTCTTTTCTTGATTGTGCATTTCCTTTTTCCTCCATTGTATTTGTTATAATTACATAAACACTGGAGTATTTACTAGTTCTGGTAATATGTTTCTGTCATTTATTAGGTTATAGCTGAGTGGCAATGTCCTTTTTCTTAGAATCACTGCCATGCTAGCACCATTCCTGTCCTTCATATGGACCCATCCCCTGCAGACAGAGAGACACACATCAGTATGTGTATGAAAATGATTTGCTACTCCATTGTGAAATGCAGGCTATGTATTAATCTTGTTCAAGTAGATCAGGTGTGTCAAACTTGATTTCACTGAGGGCCACATCAGGTTGATGTTGGAGGACTGGGGGACGCCAGCTCAATATCAATTATCAAGGCTCCATTTTCAGCCACGGCCTCAGCAGGTGGTGAGCAGCCTTCCCAAGTTCCATTTCACTGGCAGAGGGTTGCAGGAAGCCATTGCAGCAGAAAACGGAACCTGGGAGGGCCTCACACGGCCCTCCCAAGCTCCATTTTCAATGGCAGAGGCAACATGGGCCAGTCCTTTGCTGTTTCCAGGGCAGGCCTGTGGGCCACATCTAATGACCCAACAGGCCTTGAGTTTGACACCCCTGAAGTAGGTGAACAAAGTGCCTGGCATGTTTTCTCATTCCTCTTCAACAACCAGCTATGCTGCTGAACAGCTCACAACATGCATGATCTTACTTTTCTTTGGTTCAGTTAGGACCTGGTTTTAATAGCTTTGTTCAGGCTGAACCGTCTACAAATGATCTCACTACAATAAGTAATAGGGCATAACTGAGTAATGACACTAGACTTTCAGAAGAGTGTGCCGAAAATAAAATTCCATTCAAAGCATTTACTCCACCCAAACATTCATTCTGTAGCCTTCCTTGAAGCTTTACAATGGCAACAACAATGAGTGCATGGATGAGCAAATGGCAGTCTACAGTATTCATGAATGTGATCAGTGCCTAAATGAAAGCAAAGTTCACATTAAACTTGTCATCAGACTTTTGCTAAAAAAACAGAGGGCTGTCATGAATTTGCAGGCATCACTAAATTCATATTTTAAAAGGCAGAGTAAGATCAGATAGGGACAATTTGTCGCCATAATAGCTCCAGGATCATCTCTTTTTTGGTAGTTCTCTGCACTCTTTTAACCATAACTGCAGAAAACTGACAATAATTTTATCAATTGCTAAAATGGCATAACATTTTTAAAAAGGGAAAGGTTTTGCATGTTTCCTCCACAAACTTCCTTATAATCATCAGGTAAATAATTCATTTTACCTTCTGTACTTCTAAGATATACAAGCTAAATTAGGATGGACAACATTTTGGTGGCCAGGAACTGTACCTAACATTTTGGGGTATAGAAAATTGCAGTATGTGAGATAGAGGCTAAATGATTAGAGCCATGTATCCATTCTATCATCTATCTATCTATCTATCTATCTATCTATCTATCTATCTATCTATCTATCTATCTATCTATCTATCACCCATCTTACCTGTAGATGACTCTGGACACCTTACAATCATTAAATCATTGTCCATTTTTGTGAGCAACATCAGGCATTTCCTTTACTTTTCACACAGAACTACTTGTGAGGGGTTTTTTAAAACTTTCTACAACTATGTTAGGATTATTACAAAAGATTCTGCATGTTTCTCACCTCAAATGTCAGAAACTCTGAAAGCAATTTTGTCTGGGTATGATTAAATTAATACATTTCAGCAACAAAGTCAAACCTGAAAATTGACCTCTGATTCAAATATTTTTTTAAACGTTCATCCTTTGCCCATCTGTGGTGCAATTCTTGTTCACAAATCTATTCAGCCTTCATTTCCCTTTCACACTGTTGCTCCAATCGTCTTGGAAATCTGTGTCATTTTGATCTTTGTTGAAGTGTAAAATATTTTGACTCAGAAAGATGCAAGTTCCAACTGTATCCCCAGAGAGTTTTTTTAAATCACTTTGCAAAATTAATTATATTGTAGTTTTGAAAAAAATCAAGAGGTGCAATCATATATCATTTCTCATTCACTGAAATAGAATTGGAAAAATGCCTTACAAATATGAGCCAATAATTAAAAACTGAATGTTAAATGGTTAAAACAATTGTGGAAGCTTCAGGGGAAAGTAGTTTCAGTGGTGCCCCCTTCTATTTCTAGAACATTTGGCTTAGAAAATGACATACATATCTTTCAACCATCATAAATGGATTCCAGGTTCTTGGTTGAACTTGCTCTTCTTTGTTAAGAAGACACCCAGGAATGAAGTAGTAAAAAATGTCACCAGTTTTCTTTGCTTATCATAGTTTTTTGACAGGGAGATATAGTTAGGAGTAGAGATAGATTTTGCTGCATACTGGACAGATCAAATTTAAACAATATCAACTTTAGTTTTTGCCCATCTCCTTCTTTTTCCCTCTCCCCAAAGCCAGAATGAGATTACACTTCTCAACAAAAGTAAATTTCGTTCTGAGCAAGAAGTTTAGGCAGGCCCTTTGAACTGACTTAACTGGTCAGTCAAAACCTTTCATTTTCTCTCACATATTTAAACTTTAACTTCATATCCTTCAGTCATCAGAACTAGCTGAGGATTTTGCAATTGAAATACACATACCTGCAAACTCTATAGGGGAGAACATTAGAGGGAGAAAACTGTTCTAAGGTAAAAGAAAATATCTCATTACGAAGTATCTTTTTTTAAAAATTGCCATGCTAACCAAACATATTCTTATTTTATCCAAAAGCAATATTCAATCACTAACTACCAAATTTCAGGAATGATATTTTGGAGGGGGCAAAGTAATACAAAAACCTTATCTAGGGATTATGTGTCCCAACTAAGCAGAAGTTGCCCACTCTTTTACTTATTTACTTATTTACAAAATAAATAGCTGGAATTAGTTGATATCTCTGAATATGCTTTGATCTTAGAATTGTTGACATACTGAATTTTGGGAATAAGCACTAACTAAATTGCTGTCTAATCCTTGCTACCAAAGTAGGTCCTTTGGATTCTAATTTGGTCTTCTCCAATTTGAGGCCCTTTAGGTGCCCTCCAATTGATGTTCTGGTTGGATAAAACTAAAGGACTCAGAATATGGGAAAGTTTCTTCTAATTATGTAATTACAGATGCACTCTAATCCTCTACTTCAAGATTAATATTACATTTATTAACATTGGATAAGCTGAGAAATCTCCCCTCCAAATAATAAAAATCTGCACATCTAATCCTAACTCTAACCATCTGGAGATTGGCAGGTATACTGTGAACCATTCAGAGTTGCTCAAAATGGGTAATCATATATATCTTTTAAATAAATGAATCAATAGGTAGGCCCAAAAGCTTCTTCTATCTACTGAACTAGATACTTTTGCAGAGGCTCGGTTACAAAGGAAAATACATTGAATAAAAAGGAGAAATACATTGTTTTGTCTCACATACGCAATGAAATCTAAATGGTTGGTTGGAGTTGTAAATCAATTAGGAATGTACTGTATTTTCTTTCTTCTTCCAGTCAAATAGATGCAAAGATTTGTTCTGCCCACAGGGCTCATGAACTAGCTGTGGATTGATTTCTATTCTCATCAAATTCAAAGGGTATCTGGGAAATAATTGATGACTGAGAGCACAATATATCTTTTAAATTGAATCCAATAGCGATGGAATTTTACTAGATTTCGTCTCCCAAGAAATAAGAGGATAATAAATGAGCAACAATAAGGAAAATGTATTTCTTTATTTACCTTTATTTATCAACTTTGGGGTTGCCCCCATCACAGGCTGATTCTAAGTAGCTTATACAATTGAATTATTGTGGTGCTGAGGTTGAATTATTAATTAATACAACTTCAGCACCACTTGACTCCAGGCCAACTCTGGCCAGCTCACAAAGATCAATATAAATTATAACCAATGAAACAAAATGGTAAATATGGACCACAAAAGTCAAAACAAGACAAGCACATCTAACAAGGGATTCCATCCGTTCTGCCTTTAAGACTTTCCAGAATCCCATCATTTGGAGGGTGTGTGTGTGTGTCTTCTGGTTTGCAACAGCCCAGAATGACACTCTATAGTCTGCCTCTCAATAAGCAGGTATCTACTTTCACAATCTAAAATGTTATGTAGGAAGGGGGAGTATGTAGAAGCTGAGTACATTTAAATCTTTTTGTGAGTTTGAAAAATGTAGTGGTGTGATTGTGAATGAAGGTATATTTTTCATTTCCTCCCCCACTTCTATTATAATAGCAGGATACCACTCTTACAATTTTGCACTTGCTTGTAGCTTAAAGTGCTCTGAAGCCACAAACATCCTTCTCACTAAACTAATGCATTTGTCTGTCTTCAGAAAGACCATGGAAGATTTCCAGCAGAGTTAATGGTTCAAGGAAACCACACTTAAGGGGATGGCATCTGCATCTGTGTTTTTGCTGGGGGAAAAGAGATAAGTGGCAGAAAATTAAAGACTGATTGATGGATTGATGCTACTGGCTGTTCTTCAAAAGAATTCAAGACAATAATAACTATATTGAGGTTCCAAAGCTGAAGTTTTCTTTGGCTCATGCATCGATGGAAATGTTACAAAAAGATAGGTTTCTGCTGTTTGCTGTCTTTATATCCTTCATCGCTTTTGATTGGTGCTGATCCTTACCAGAAAAAGTGAAATGTAGAGATACTAAAGCTATATTGATTCCAGTACATAATTTATAGAGATGAAGGTGGAGGAGAAAACTCCGTAGAAATGTTCCAGTCCATCAATTCTCACTCAATGAAATATTCAGAAGATTATAAATATATTTTCAGGTATTAGATAAGTCTGAGACCAAGGCAGCTGCTTGGACATTTTGCTAGAGATGCCCAAGTCAGAGCTTTTCTGCTAAAACTAATGTATTGCAAATATTTCTTTGAACCAAGTACTGGATAATTAGAGCAGAGGTGTTCTGGAAGTTTATTTGCACACTTGTTTAATGTGCCATAAAAAAGGTAGGAAGGTTTCTTTAGAAAGCTATCATTTGTGTGAGTCTAACAAAAAGTTGGGTACTCTGACTCTTGTTAAATAGAGAAAACTCTACATTTCAGCTTGTAAAAACAGCATGTTTAGCATTTCCAGAATGCAACTGATTCTGGGGAAGCACGTGATGCAGAGAATACCAGCACACCTGGTTTGTTTAGAACATGTCATCCTTTAGCATGACAGAGAAAGTTGGATACTCCAGAAAGGCCTCCTGCTACACAATTGCCTTTGTTAGTCCAATTTTCTATCTGTGAAAACATCAATTAATCCTTTGGTCCTGCAGAAATAAATGCTTTTTTTTTTAGTAGGATCAGGAATTATTTTTCTCCTTCTTTCCTTTGACAATATGTCTGTTGGCGTTCGCTCATTCTCTCTCCAACTTGACCAACTGACTTTTACCAGTAAACCTTATCTTGATTTGGGGGGGGGGGGCAGGCGCGGAGGTCAGTTTCCTTGTGTTAGATACAGTTCAAATCCATACCAAAAACTCACTTGATTTGCTTTTTCCTCTCTTAATGTAAGTAGCATGCATCTTTTCCAAAAGAATCTCATGTAAGTTTGAAACCAATTGTAGTCAGTTTGTCATAAAAGCAATCTGGACAACTCTGGGTTTTGGAGCATGGATGCTTCTGAAGGAAGCACTTACAGACCTAATAGGGCAGTGATGGTGAATCTCTTTTGGCTTGCATGCCAAAAGTGGGGGAAGAGCAGGGGGGTCATGTGCAGGCGTGCCACACCCATCATGCTATGTGCATGACCACAGCATGCATACACGCATGACCAGCACTCCCCCCCGGTTTTGGTATGCTTTTTTTCCCCCTCCCCAGGCTCCAGAGGCTTTATAGGAGCCTGGGGGAGGCAAAAACAGCCCCCTCTGAGGCTTTAGGAGGTTCCTTGAAACCTCCAGAGTACAAAAAACTGGCCCTATGAGCAAACTGGAAGTTTGGGAATTGATCGGTTGTTCATAGAGCCAGTTTTAGCTCTCCGTAGCCTTCAGGGGCCTTCAGGAGGCTTCCCTGAAGACTCCAGAGGGCAAAAATGCGGCCGCGCGAGCGATCATGGGTGCACCTCGGTACACCCACATAACACCTATCCACGCGAGCTGCGCTGGCTACCTGTCAATTTCCGGGTGCGCTTCAAGGTGCTACTTATCACCCATAAAGCCCTTCATGGTAGTGGATCTGGATACTTGAGAG